>NW_026571190.1:2815008-3300085 GCF_026225935.1 Boleophthalmus pectinirostris | reverse complement strand
ACAATCTGTTAGAATCCAGTTTTGTCGCCTTAATGTCATCATGTACATTTGTGTAAATAAAATTGTGGCAGTAGGACTGTGTGTCTGTCAGTAGTCTATTGTGTGTGGCCTGAACCTTTCAGAGGGAGGGTCCCTCACCTGCTCGAAGCTCTTGGTCAACTCTGATATCACCCGCTGTCTAGCAGCAGTGCAGCAACACAACCACTGGATTAAGCTTTACTATGGTTTAAAAATCACCTTTCTTGAGCCGAAAGCCTGGTGATTGTGTCCCACGTTGCATGTTCCATCCATGAGTATTATGTGATCCTCATTTATTCATTAATTCACCAGTGTATCCAAACAAACAATCCTCTATTGTGTGTGCACAAGGGTTGGCTTGGGACTTCTGGCTTGTGTGTGTACCGTTTTGTAAAATGCTCTGGTTACTTATTTTAAGTCAGGTAAGTTACTTTGTGATTCCAAATTGATATAAAAATAGATATTTACCTGCTGTTGTTTGTGTAGTCTATTTATATTTTTAGAGCATTCTGCCCCTGTGCAGAAGGCCCACATAATGAACACAACACAGGCTGCAGATGGCAATGTTCTTTACTACCTAAACCACAGAAACTCAACTGCAAAAGTCAAGTTTCTTTACAAATTGACTCAAACACCCTGCAAATGCATGGATGTGACGGAGATGACAAAAATGTGTGAACACTGCTGAAAACAGATGCTGCAGGTTTAACACTGACCAGACTTCACAACACTGACAATTATTTCTGTTCCAACCCCCAAACTCACTCTAGGAGAGGAAAGTTCTCTCTCCTCCTCCTCGACCTCCTGTCTCTCAGTCTGCATCCACCCTTTATCCTCCTCTACCTCTCCAGTGCTCCTCCAGTGTTTCTCTCCTCTTCCTCTCCCTCTCATCTGCCCCTCCACCAGTTTTTATTCTGATATTAATGATTTGACATATTTGACTTTGCATTAGACCAGGGATCTCCAACCTTTTGTCTGAGAACTACCAGTTTTAGCAGTGCAAGAAATTGAGTCAATATAAGAGGGCAAACTTTAGATGTTGTACAATCAGGTGCCTATAAAACCTTATCCATTAACCATTTATTAGTGCAAAGTTCAAAATAACACATTTACAATGGCAATTAATGGAAGTTGAATTACTCATTACAATATGTATAGTTCAGAAATTCCTTGGTGAGCAACTTGTGAGGGGGTGTAGAGCTACTGGTAGCTCCCGAGCTACAGGTTGGAGACCTCTGCATTAGAGCCTCTGAAGAGCTCGTGTCACAATATGATTAGGCTACAGCAGGCTCACAATATAAGTGACAACTGACAATACAAGAATAAGACTTGAAACACGTCCAAACATTTCATTCTCTTCCAAATGACAGATGGTTCAAAGGGTAGGTGTGTGCTGAGGTGTGCATGTGAAGCTGGGGGACCTGATTTTCAAAGTGTAAATAGACAAAGTACATCTTTAAATGATGATCCTGGACTCTGACTGGCCCTGTCTCTCACAAACCCTTTGGCACATCACTAGTATTCACATGCATGAGTTTTCATGTGCTCATCTTAAGCTCTATTCAGATGGAGAAGTGAAGCAGAGTGGAGCCTCACACAGTCAACATGCTCTCAGCCCAAACTGGAACAGCTCTGTGTAACCGGGTGGTTAGACTATGTTGTCCTACCGTGGCGTGTCCGCCAGTGCGTCCGCCAGTCCGTCCGCCAGTGCGTGACTCGCGGCGTCACTGATTAGCGATTAGAAAAGGCTGCGCATGCTGTGGTGTGGCAGTCGGGGCTTTCGGTGGCTTGTGAAGGCCGCGCGTGTAAGTACCGGAGTTGTTCTTTTAATATTTTTTTATAAAATTTGCTTTAATGCGATGTGTCTGACTATGTTTTAAAGGTTGTCTGGAGTAGGCGGTGGTGCCGGCGGCCGCTCGTAAAGCGCTCCAAGTCCCATGTAGAGTGCCCCCTTCTTAAATTTGCGGTAAATGCTCTTTTGTTGTATACCTGGGGTGGCGGTGGCTAATGGTCTACTTGAAGCTAATTTATTTTTCCCTGTGTAACAGATTGCCACTGCTGCATTATTCTTGCTCTTTATTCTTTATCTTATTCTTAGTGTTGGTTTTAATTGAATATTGATTAACAGTATCCTTGGTCTTGGAGGGAAGTGCAATATTTGGTCAGGGGTCAGTGCAATGCAAGGTCAGGTCTCAGGGTTGGCACAAGTCAGTTTAGCCCACATAGGCCTCCTTAGCACGAGCACTTTCACCAGCTTGAATTTTATGCCCTTTATTGTAACGAAGCCTACCTCAGATACCTTGGCACATGCACTTTAAATATTATCGCATTATCCAGGTTTACAGAGCATTTGCACTTTAACTTCTTGTAAATGTAGGGTTTAACTAGTGTTTTTTTTTTATTTTTTATTAATGGTTGGTTTGTGATTACTAATTTGATTTGTTGTGTTTTAATTAGGGTTGGGTTAAATCCTACATTTATGACAGTTGAGTGGTGTGTAATTGTATCAAGAAGGGAACCAGGAAATGAAATAGTTTTTTAAATGTTTAGAAGATTAAATAAAGATGTGTAACTTTTATACCACATTGCCCTTGTCCTTTTTTTATGCCAGAACAGATTCTGTGAGTAATAAGGCTGCTCGGTCACAACATTACATCTGTATCAGGACATTTCATTAGGGCTTGGGATCAATAAATACATGTTTCACAATTAGATTTCACTTTCACAAAACAGTCAGGTGCCCCAGTTTTAACACCAGTCTGTGTTAAAGTGGGACTAAACACATAAACTCCACCCACAACCTCATTTCTAACAGAGCTGCTGAACTGGGCAGAACTTGGAAGATTTTATATTTTATATTGGAATCATCTAAATGTATAAATGAAGAATGGTGACAGGGGCTTGAGTCCAGCGCTCTCTGTAAGTTACAAATCATCAAACTTTCTAACTAATAAAGAGAACAACAAATATGTACAACTTTGGTTCCTTAAAATGACTTTGGTTCAGTGTGAGAGGCTTGAGTGACATTACCAAAAGAAAAAATACTGTTTTTTTGTTTAGTCTGTTTAGTCTTTTGACACAGTACCAACCAGTCAGCAGGGGGTGCTGTTTTTTTGAACACAATTAGGGGAGATACTGTCCAAAGCATTTGATGTGAAGAGGGCAGATGGATCATTTGAATCCAAAGAACTGATCATGTTCATTGTTTTATATGGAGAACAATGCAATACTAAATGAATGGAAAAGTTGCAAAAGAACTCTAGATGTTTTTATGGTCTTGGAAAAAGGAAAAAAAAAAAAAATTATAATAGAACCATATTAAAGAAAGTTGGTTAAAATACTTTCAAACCCAGAAGAAATGTGTAAGTATGTGGAGCAATTCTACACTGATGTTTATAGATCAACTCTACAACCTGATGTGTCTGAGACCTTCACTGAATCAATAAAAAACACATTCCCCCTATATCGAACACTTTCAAATGGCACTGTGAACAACCAAGAACAAAAACACAAATAAGAGAAACAGTGTAAATTTAAAAAAAAGGGAAATCACCTGGAAATGATGGTCTGTCAGTTGATTTTATGAATTTTTTGGGCCATACTGGAACAGGCCTTGTTGGACTAAAGAACTGTATCAAAGAACAAGATTTTTCAGCAATACAATGAAAAAAGGAATGAGATGTTTGATTTTAAACCTGGTAAAGAGCTTTTATTGATTCAAAACTGGACACCCACAACATTATTGAACATGGTCTACAAGATTTTCATTGCAGTTTTTTGCCAGAAGTTTCAGATTTGGACTTCAAGATACAATGAGCCAAACCCAAACTGGATTCATGTCAAACAGACAGATAAGCTGTAATCTACGACTAATACTAGATCTACTCGAGTACTCCAAAACATTAATACTAGTGATGGGCAAATGAGACGGAGCTCCGGAGCAGATCTCGTTCTTTCTGAAACAGATTGCTCTGAAGCACTGCCTCGGAGCTCGTCTCGCAGCAGCCGCTCATGTGACCAAAGTGTGGAAGTGTCGGTCCCTCCCCTACTGCTTCGCTCTGCGTGTCGATCGCTTCAGTGTATCGAAGCGTTTCATTGGCTCAGCGAATGTTCCGCTCTGTGATTGGTTCAGAGCTTCAGAGTGTTCAGTGCACTTCCGTGGTTTGACAAGCGCTAAACTGCTACAGTATAAAAGATGCACCAAAAAATGTTGGATAGTGAGGAGGATTGTGTGACGTGATTTTGGTGACTTTTGGCGACTTTTGGCATTTGTTTCATTTTCGATGGCATCTACAAGTGGAAAAAAGTGATCCATGGTTTGGGATCACTTTGATCTTATTCCACCTAACAAGGTAACACCTATTTTCTTATTTACAGCTGCTATTTATGTTGCTCTTTACATATTATTTTAAATCATCATTATTATTATTGTTGTTGGTACGGTGTCGCTCTGCACACAAGTATTGTCTTACACTAACAATACTTCATCGATGCTGAGACACCTGCGTGCCCAATGGTTAAATTTGTCCACTAGAGGTCAGTGTTTCTCCAAGGCCTCAGACACGTCGACTGAAGTGTCAATGCTTCACGAGGCTCCATTCACCCATCACTAATTAATACCAACTCTTTCATTTGATTTGGAGATTTTGCTAAAGCTTTTCACACCATAGAACAGCCCTTCCTTTTTAAGACACTCCAGAGCTTTATTTTGGCTCATTTGAAGTCATCAATTCAACTGCGATATAAAAAACATTACTAGCAGTGTAATGACGCACCCCAGCTCCATCAACAGATTCCCTGGAACAAGATCTGTTCGCCAAGGATGCCCTGCCGCCCCATGTGTGTTTTTTGTTGACTGTCCAACTCCTTTGTCTCCACTTCAGAAACAGTGAAGTTAAAGGGATCTCAGTCTTCAATCAGGAAATCCAAATCGCTCAACTGTCTGATGACACAACCTTATTTCTGTCACACAAACATCAGGCTGGAAATGATTTAAAGGGGCATTGAGCAACTTTTCTGGTGGAGGGTCTGTCACCTGCTCGTCTCCATGGAGATGTTATTGTTTTGTGTTGTTTTGTGTTTAATGTCATACCATGTTCCATGGTATGACATTAAACACTTCTATCTAGCGTTTATTCTTTATGGTGTTTCTATTGCTCAAAATTACAATAATTCTCTGTGTGAACAGGGCTGCACCTCCACAGATCTGACCTGTAATGTCACCTATAATTATCTTCCTTGAGATAGATAGGTTTAATGTATACTGTGGAACTTTCTAGACAAAGCAATAACATCTCCATGGAGACAAGTAGGTAATGGACCATCCACCAGAAAAGTTTCTCAATACACCTTTAATGATTTTGTATTGTTGCATTTTGTTAATTAACTGAATAAAAAATATTGAAAAAATATATTAGTAGTAACAAAAATTTTTGCACATTTTTTTTTTTCTTGGACCTTCACTGAATACCTTGCCAAAAAGCACTGACGGAACAGCAACTCTACTATTAAAACACCAATACACAGTTTATCAGAGAAAAAAAAAAGTTGATTTGGTGTTTAGTTCCACTTGAACTCTCGTACCAAGATTGAGAAGATGCTGGTGAAGAAGCTGTTGACACATTTGACCCATATTTCAAAGATTCCATGGAATCGGTGCATTTGCAGGTTGTGACTTCAAATGAAGAATATTTGTACATTTTGAAACCCTGGACAGAAGAACTTGTAACGTGTTTGTCAGTGAGAGTTTTTGGTTGGAAATCTGAGGCTTAGAGCTTTTCCTTATGTTTGACCAGTCCAGGAGCTCCATAGTCCCCTTCAAAAGGGAAGAAACACTCTGAATTTGAAGAGTTCAGTTTAATGTCAAGTTTTGACGTGCTTTATTCTGTCAGCTGTTTAACTCCAGACTCACAAAATGAATGAATGTTTTATTTTGAAAATCTTGTCCAACTTACACAGCAATTTCATCCATTTATTTGAAATGTATTTAACCAGGGAGAACAAAGGAATCTAACCGGAGACCATCTTGTTTTGAGGTGAGAGCTAACCACTCTGCCACTGTGCCATTGGGCTCCACAGGCCAAGCTTCTCATTTCATCACATTGTTGTATTGTTTTGGTCCTGACTGATTTGTTTTGCAAAAGTAGCAGTGAGGAGAGCGCCCCCTACAGGCCCTCCTCTGGACACAGCCTCCTGCCTGGACCATGATGCATGAAGAAGAGTCCCACGTTTATCTGCAGAGCTACCACGCCCCCTAGTGGACACAGCGGCTCTGTGCCTGTTTCCCCCTTTCTAAATCTTCTCCTGTGCTTCTGATGGAAACCACTCGTCACTCTGGGCATGTGGTAACCATGGTAACTGTGTTGAAATTGTATATAGTGTCCACATTTCCCATAAGGAGCTGTGTGAATGAAAGACACTGAGCTGTGGAATAAAGTCATGGTCATGTCCATGGACCTGTTTATTCACTTGTTTATTGATCACTATTGTAGAAAACAGTCAGTACAAAAACAAACACAGAGGGAGCTCCAACACACCTAAAGTGTACTCGAGTAAAAGTACTGTGAGTACAAGTACAACAATGATGTTCAAATAAACTACCCAAGTAAAAGTATTTGGTGATTAAGTGTAACACATAAACTCTGCTTCATGTTTTGGTCATGATGGTTATTCTGCATTCATCCAGAGACATTTCAAAAACAAAGTGAAGCCAAAGTGAAACACATTTAATATGACACAACTGTCAGCATGAAGATTTTCTCAAAGGAAAATGATGGGTTATAAAAAGATTCTTACAAATAGAATTTGTTGAAACAAATGTGAATGTAGCTCATGATCCACCTGGGATCAAACTGAGGCCTAGTATCAGCGAAATGAGAGTGAAAAACAACTATGAATGACTCTATGGATGATTTGATTTAGAGACATGAAAAGTGAAGATTCTCTTAATCCAAAGGAGAACACAGAGACACTGAGGAGTCAGGCCAGAGCCTAAACCCAGGGAGCAGAGGCTCAGTGAATGTGGTGTTGAAGGTGTGGAGGTGGGTCAGTTGGTCAGAGGAGACTGTGTAGAAGGACAGAGAACCAGCAGGACAGTCCACAAACACTGCTACTCTCCCAGAAGAGGAGGACCAGGAGTGAGGGAGGCAGGTTTGCTTGTTATTATGCCAAACAGAGAAACCATCTTTAGAACAGGACAAACTCCAGGACTGATCATTCCATCCAAACACACTCTCACTGCCTCCTTTCCTTGGGATTTCTCTGTAAGTCAGTGATACATCAACCCTTCCACTCCACTGGACCTCCCAGTAACAGCGACCAGTCAGACCAGTGAAACACAGAATCTGAGGCCTGTGCTCAAATCTATTTTGATGATCTGGGTAAAGCTCCTCTTCTGTCACATGTGTCACCTTCTTGTTGTTGTCAGACAGTTTGAGGTTTCTGTGAGCTGTGTTTGGATCCAGAGTGAGATCACAGAAATCTGATGGAGAGAAAAACACAACACAGCAGCAGTTAGTCCCATGTGGAGACACACATTTTATTAGAGTTTAATATGGACAAATGTTTTCATGAAAGATGGATTTAAAGGCTTTCACTTATTGATGATTCAAGTATTTTTTCAATGTATGTATTATTATTTTTATTTCTTAATCACTGCAGTCTTATATTTGTCTAATATTTCTTTTGCATCAGCCCTGTATTTCCTTTAGTTTCAGAGCCTCTCACACATCTATTTCATATTATTTTCAGTGTAAATGTGAGTTGTGTGTAGTTTGTGCAGCTCCAGTCTTTGACGTCACTCCACACATTCCTACACTCGTCTGTGCTCCATGACACAGACTTTGTCCTTTAAAATGTCTCTATATGAATCCACAGTCACTTGTGCTTGTGTGTAGACAGTCCTGTGCTGAGTCCAACAGCTGTGTCTGTGTCAGTGTGGCTCCAGGGCTCCTCCTTTACTCCAGCACCACTACTTCTGATTAGGGTTAAATGAACAAATTAATGGCCTCCATTTGTCAATTTCTTCACATTTACATGTACATACAAAGGAACTGAAATTGGATCTGTCCCCTCATCCATACAAGATGGGAATAAACACTGCAGCCTACAAATGGGGACAAAATTGTTGGTACCCCTCTGGTAATGAAAGAAAAATCAACAATGGTCACTGAAATAACTTGAAACTGAGAAAAGCAATAATAAATACATTTTTTTAAAAATCCTGAAAAATAACCAATGAAAATCAGACACTGTTTTTTATTTGTTGTTCAACAGAATTATTAAAAATATATATATATATATTGTGGTAAGTAAGTAACTGGACAATAGGGACATGTTAAACTTAGGTGTGTCCTCTAATCTGCATCACAGGTTCTTCAAACTTGGGGGACATGTGTCATTGTGCTGTTTGGAGACATGATGGACACAACACTGAACACTGACCAGAGAAAGAGAAGAAGAGAACTGTGTCAGGAGACTAGAAAGAAAATGACAGACAAGCAGGTTAAAGATAAAGACAATAAGACCATCTCCAAGCAGCGTGATGTTCCTGTGATTACAGTTACACATGTTCTTCAGAAGTTTAAGGTTCACAGGACTGAAGCCATCCTCCCTGGACGTGGCTGCAAGAGGAAAATTTATGACAAATTGAAGAGATGGATCATACGAATGGAACCAAAGAGCCCAGAACAACCTCCAAACAAATGAAATGTGAACTTGAAGGGCAAACTACACCAGTGTCAGATCACACCATCCATCATTGTTTGAGCCAAAGTGGACTTCATGTGAGGACACCACTGCTTGAGAGAAAATCATAAAAAAGTGAGACTGGAATCTGTCACAATGCAGATTGACAAGCCACAAAACTTCTGGGAGAATGTCCTTTGGACAGATGAGACAAAACTGGAGCTTTGGCAAGACACATCAGCTCTATGTTCACAGACGCAAAAATGAAGCAGACCAAGAAAAGAACACTGTCCTACTGTGAAACACGGAGGAGGCTTGGTTTTGTTCTGGGGCTGTTTTGCTGCATCTGGCTCAGGGTGTCTTGAATCTGTGCAAAATACAACGGAATCTCAAAACTATCAAGGCATTTTGGAACAAAATATGTTGTCTAGTGTCAGAAAGCTTGGTCTCAGTCATAGGGCATGGGACTTCCAACAGGATAATGACCCAAAACACACAGCGAAAAACACACAAGAATGACTAAGAACAAAACATTGGACTGTTCTGGAGTGTTCTTCTGTGAGCCCAGATCTCAATTCTACTGAACATCTGTGAAAGGAGCTGAAACATGCGTCTGGAGGAGGAACCCTTCAAACCTGAGACAACTAGAACAGTTTGCTTACAAGAAATGGGTTGAAATACCAGTTGACCAGTGCAAAAGTCTCACTGACAGAGAAATAATTTGTTTGCAGAGTTTGCCTCAAAAGGTTGTGTAACAAAATATTAAGTTACGGGTACCATCATTTTTGTCCAGGCCAGTTTCATTATTTTGTTTTTTCTAAGGATTCTGTTGAACCACAGGTGAAAAAAAGTGTTTGATTGAACAATTTTCAGTAATTATTAATTTATTATTGCTTTTATCAGTTTTTTCAGTGATTTTATCCACGTCTGTAACATGAGGATATAGGGAGGAGAAAAAAAAGAGAACAGCCCCAGAGCATATCAGTGCACGGTAAGGGGGAGTGCACAAAAAACAAAACAAAAAACAAAAACACCACCACCACAGATCAGCACATAGTCAAAACACAGTACAAACATTTCACACGACTAGCAACAGAGGAAGGAGTGTGAAGTTAACCCAACGTAAGCAGGCAGCCATCCAGATCCACAGCCACAGGGAGTTGGATACAACGGACCTGCCACCAGGCTGGGGTCTAAAGCTGGGAGGTGTAGTGTTGGCACCATACTAAACATTCAAAAGCAATTTCAGTACTAAGGAGCAGACTCGATATCCAATCATGATTTTGATACCATGATGATAACTAAAAACACTTTATCTTTAGGAAATAGAATGTGATTTTCAACATTAAATCATAGAACTTTCTTTATATTCCCATGTGCTCTTATATGTGTGTAATCCCTCAGTGGTCCAGGTCGGTTCCATAATGGTCCATGAGTTTATATTCATGTATGTGCTCTTGTAATCGTTCTGTTACAGCTGAAGATCATTCAATACATTTCTCATTTCTGTCCTGTGAATGGGATGTATTATTGATAGTTGCTCAAATTAATATCAAGTTTTAATGCTTAGTATAATACTTAGTATAGATTAGTATCTGATTTTGGACTTTTTACAGTTGTAGTTCTGTTGGGGCTTGGTGCTCCTCCTTTGCTCCAGCAGCAGTAGTTCTGTTCTTGGTGCACACAGGGGCTGAGACATGTGGCTTTGTGTTGCAGGAGCTTGTTCACAGCTGCTGTCCTTTTGCCAGTGTTTGTGTGATATCTGCTGTTGTTCTAGTGATGAGGAGGAGTGACAGCAGAGGCACAGCTCAGAGGAGAACAGGAGATTAGTTTAAATCCACTGTCTCCAGAAGAACAATGAAGATCACTGTTGTACATGTTTGAGCTGAAACATGAGGGCAGTTACACAGCTCCAGACTGAACTCTTCAGGAAAAAACTCTGGATTCAGTCACGGACACAACTGTGGAGCACACAGTCTGAGGGCTCTCACACAGTATTATTATTAGTGAGTGAAATGAACTCAACACTTACACTTTCTGAGTCCTGGTGTTAACCACTCAGCTCCAGCAGGCTCCAGTCTGAAACACATGACATCAGCCTGAAACATCAAGTTGTTTTAAAATCACATTTTTAAAACAGGTTTGTTCTGAAGTTTTTAACACCATTCATCTAAATAAAAGCATAGAAAGACATACAATACATGAGATGTTTCAAACAAACTAAAGCAATGATCTGAATCCGACACATGTATGTCACCTCCTCATGAAGCCTTTTCCATTCTCCATGTTCACTGGTGCTTTCTATTGTCTTTCACTGTTTCACTTTATAGACTCAGGTCAAAGGTCATACCTCTGCTCAGACTCTAATGACCAACCCTACACTCTTTAAAGCTTCTATATGACACTAAATGGACTTGTGAGCTTTTGGTCATGTTCTGATACTGTTACCTCCTCAGAAACAGACCTGAGTTGTGTTTTGTTTCATTCACACATGTTTGACTCATACTAACATTATTATTAGTCTTTTGCCATCTCCAAAGCTCAAAATGCTCTGTTCCACGTTCTGATGTAATGAAGAGGTTATTTTCATGTTAACAGTTCCCTTTTATCTTCAGTTCAATAGAGATGGGAAATTCTAAGGCTGGAACTCACTATAATCCATTTCATTCCCCTCGCTTTCACGTTCAGTTCAGTGACGGGTCCAGGATGATTCAAACTGAATTGATCAAACATCTTGGTATTTGTCTGAACCCTGAACTTCATTTCAAACCTCATATTGATTACGTCATTAAATAGTTTGTGCTGCAGTCTCCAGCTTCACCACTAGAGGCCGCCACAACACTGCAGGTGCATTAATGTGTTTTAAGCCAATCCTGTTCCTCTTCACAATGTCAGGAAGTCTAAAGGGACAAAAGGTTTATGTGACAATATGAAATGATTTGAACTTTTGTGTTTCTTGCAGCTCCTTCACATCTGATTTAATTTGTCTCATTTTTGTGTCTGTCCTTTGAAAACGCCAGATTTCAGGATTTATTGCATGTTTTGTCAGATTACATTCACTTCAGATTATTATTCAGATGTTACATCCTGTTGTGGAATTTCTAGACTTCAAACATGAAAAAAGAAGTGAAAAGTCGTCTTGAATCAAGGAGTGTGATTTATTGAAGCAATTGTGCACACAATCCCAAAACTCCCTGTTCCTGACAGAGTCGTCTGTCCTAAACTGTGACAGAACAATACAGACAGAGTCTTTCTACCCCACGGGGGCATAAGGCACAGGGATGATACACACATAAGATAAGACCTAGTCTCATCAGAGAACAGGTCAACACAAGGCTGGATCAACAGTCAGGAGAAGAACAAGCTCAGATTGATATAAACAACAGACACAAGGACAGAGTGTTGTACGTGGGAGAACAGTTCAGATTACAAAAACTAATCTAAAAACCAAGATGTAAGAATCAAGAGGCTGTGAAAACATCACTTAACAGTCGACATCCGATGGAGCATTTATGATGAACCTAGAGCCAGGAAAAGACACTGATGGAAAGATTTCCAGAACAGTCCCCACACTCCTCTTTAAGTGACTCGGACTTGAGTAGTACTTTTCCCAAATACTTCTGATCATTTCTTGGACCTCGACTTTCTACTTCTACTTGAGTAATATTATTCTGAAGTAGTGTGACTCTTACTTGAGGACAGTTTTTGGCTCCTCTGACAGTAACACATGTTTTTTCAGGTAAAACTAAGTATGTCATCACAGTTATACATCTCCATGGAAACAAGCAGGTGACTCTACCAGGCCAGGTTACAGGTCAGATCTGTGGAGAGGCGACCCCGCTCACAGTCACACAGCAGCAAAAACAGCAGGAATGGAAGAAATGAAATATGGACTGAATGAGAGGAGAGAGAGAGGAATCACTTGTATTTATTTTATTTTTTTTGAGGTTTCAGACTATTTAAAAACTGCTTTGTCAAAGTGTGTCACCATCTAACTGTGCATCTAAACCTTTGGTCCAGTGACAGAATGGAATTTTCTTTTGCTCTTAATAAACCACACAAAATAACTGTCTTTTTTCAACTGATTTTGAGCTGAAATGATTTAGTCCCTGAATCAAGGACACGTGAGCTTCAGATGAGACGAGAGAGAGAGAAGGGTTTTCTCAAATATTTTATGACACTTCATAAAGTTCTGGTCCCGTACACATATAACACCCACACATATCTCTCACACTACACATTTATCTTCATCCAGACACTCGCTGCAATTAACACTGCAATTTTTTTCAATTACGTAAAAATATATGAAAAATATTGGACTATTTTACATTGAGTAGAGACTCTGTTGGAGCACACAGAGACACTGAGGAGTCAGACCACCAGAGCTTAAACCCAGGGAGCAGAGTGTGAGTGAATGTGGTGTTGAAGGTGTGGAGGTGGGTCAGTTGGTCAGAGGAGACTGTGTAGAAGGACAGAGAACCAGCAGGACAGTCCACAAACACTGCTACTCTCCCAGAAGAGGAGGACCAGGGCTGAGGGAGGGGTGTGTGGTTGTAATTATGCCAAACAGAAAAACCACCTTTAGAACACTCCAGACTCCAGGACTGATCATTGCCTCCAAGCAAAGTGTCAATACCACCTCCTTTCCTTGTGATTTCTCTGTAAGACAATGATACACAAACCCCTCCACTCCACTCGAGCTCCCAGTAACATCGACCAGTCAGACCAGTGGAACACAGAATCTGAGGCCAGTAGTCAAATCTGTCCTGATGATCTGGATACGGCTGCTCCTTTCTCACACGTGTCACCTTCTTGTTGTTGTCAGACAGTTTGAGGTTTCTGTCCGCTGTGTTTGGATCCAGAGTGAGATCACAGAAATCTGATGGAGAGAAAACACAACACAGCAGCAGTTAGTCCCATGTGGAGACACACATTTTATTAGAGTTTAATATGGACAGATGTAGTCATGAAAGATGGATTTAAAGGCTTTTACTTATTGATGATTAATTTATTTTTTTTCAATGAATCTATTTGTATTTTATTTCTTATTCTTATATTAGTCTAATATTTCTTTTGCAGCAGTCCTATATTTCCTTTTGTTTCAGAGCCTCTCACACATCTATTTCATATTATTTTCAGTGTAAATGTGAGTTGTGTGTAGTTTGTTGCTGCAGTGACAAAGTGCAGCTCCAGTCTCTGACGTCACTCTACACATTCCTACACTCATCAACAATATATTTTACAGATTTTTGCAACAGCTATAATCCGCATTTTTCCACAGAATTTGACAATGTCTTGAAATGTCTTCCATATCCCACCCCACTCTCGCCTTTACAAAAGTGCATTCCAAATATATATCTAAGTAGATCAAATGTAATAAAAAAAATAGCTTACATGGGATCTGACAAACATGACATACCCACTGAATGATTCTCATTCAGAAAGAATCAAAAGAAACAAACAACAACAACAAGGATAGGACCTATCCATCCATCCATCCATCCATTCATCCATTTTCGTCCGCTTATCCGGGGCCGGGTCGCGGGGGCAGCAGCCTAAGCAGGGACTCCCAGACTTCCTTCACCCCAGACACGTCCTCCAGCTCCTCCAGGGGGACCCCGAGGCGTTCCCAGGCCAGTCGAGAGACATAGTCCCTCCAGCGTGTCCTGGGTCTTCCCCGGGCCTCCTCCCAGTGGGACATGCCCGGAACACCTCCCGAGGGAGACGTCCAGGAGGCATCCGGAACAGATGCCCGAGCCACCTCAACTGGCTCCTCTCAACGTGGAGGAGCAGCGGCTCTACTCCGAGCTCCTCCCGTGTGACTGAGCTCCTCACCCTATCTCTAAGGGAGCGCCCAGCCACCCTGCGGAGGAAACTCATTTCGAGGGCTTGTATCCGCAATCTTTTCCTTTCAGTCACTACTCAGAGCTCATGACCTTAGGTGAGAGTAGGAACAAAGACTGACCGGTAAATCAAGAGCTTCGCCTTTCGGCTCAGCTCCCGCTTCACCACAACGGTCCAATACAGCGACCGCATCACTGCCGAAGCTGCACCGATCTGTCTGTCAATCTCACGTTCTGTCCTCCCCTCACTTGTGAACAAGACCCCGAAATACATGAACTCCACTTGAGGCAGGGACTCTCCACCCACCTGGAGAGGGCAAGCCACCTTTTTCCAGTCGAGAACCATGTCCTCAGATTTAGAAGAGCTGATCCTCATCCCAGCCACTTTACACTCGGCTGCAAACCACCCCAGTGCACATTGCAGGTCCTGGTTCGATGAAGCCATCATGACAACATTGTCTGCAAACAGCAGAGATGAAATCCTGTGGTCCCCAAACCGGACCCCCTCCAGCCCCTGACTGCGCCTAGAAATTCTGTCCATAAACACAATGAACAGAACCTTGTGACAAAGGGCAGCCCTGGCGGAGTCCAACATGCACCGGGAACAGATCTGACTTACTGCCGGCAATGAACACAGCTCCTGCTCCGGTCATACAGGGACCGGACAGCCCTTAGCAAAGGGCCCCGGACCCCATACTCCCAGAGCACCCCCCACAGGACACCACGAGGGACACGGTCGAATGCCTTCTTCAAGTCCACAAAGCACATGTGGACTGGTTGGGCAAACTCCCATGAACCCTCGAGCACCCTATGGAGAGTGTAGAGCTGGTCCAGTGTTCCCAGGACAAAAACCACACTGCTCCTCCTGGATTCAAAGTTCGACTATCAGCCGGATTCTCCTCTCCAGTACCCTGGCATAGACCTTACCGGGAAGGCTGAGAAGTGTGATTCCCCTGTAGTTGGAACACACCCTCCGGTCCCCCTTCTTATACAGAGGGACCACCACCCCGGTTTGCCATTCCAGAGGTACTGTTCCCGACCGCTAGGCGTGAAGAGGCGTGTCAGCCAAGACAGCCCCACAACATCCAGAGACTTAAGGTACTCAGGACGGATCTCATCCACCCCCGGAGCCTTGCCACCAAGGAGCTTGCCAACCTCCTCAGTGACTTCAGCCAGGGTGATGGATGAGTCCGTCTCCGAGTCCCCAGCCTCGGCTTCGTCCTCGGAATGTCCCCAGTCAACAGCTCTCCCCCTGCACTGTAAACAGTGTTGGTGAAGAACTGCTTCCCCCTCTTGAGGCACCGGACGGTTTTCCAGAATCTCTTTGAGGCCGTCCGATAGTCCTCCTCCATGGCCTTCCCAAACTCCTCCCAGCTCCGAGTTTTTTGCCTCCGCAACCGCACAGGCTGCAGCACGCTTGGCCCGTCGGTACCCATCAGCTGCCTCAGGAGTCCCACGAGCCAACAAGGCCCGATAGGACTCCTTCTTCAGCTTGACAGCATCCCTTAATTCCGATGTCCACCACCGGGTTCGGGGATTGCCGCCGCGACAGGCACCACAGACCTTACGCCCACAGCTCCGAGCAGCCGCATCAACAATAGAGGCCGAGAATGAAGCCCACTCGGACTCCGTATCTCCAGCCTCTCCCAGAATCTGGAAGAAGTCCTCCCGGAGGTGCAAGCTGAAAGTCCCTCTGACAGAGGGCTCCGCCAGACGTTCCCAACAGACCCTCACTACACGCTTGGGCCTGCCAGGTCTTTCCGGCTTCCTCCTCCACCAGTGAACCCAACTCACAACCAGGTGGTGATCAATTGACAGCTCAGCCTCTCTCTTCACCCGAGTGTCCAAGACATGCGGCCGGAGGTCAGATGACATGACTACAAAGTCGATCATCGACCTCCGGCCTAGGATGTCTTGGTGCCACGTGCACTTATAGACACTCTTGTGCTCGAACATGGTGTTCGTTATGGACAAACTGTGACTAGCACAGAAGTCCAGTAACAGAAAACCGCTTGGGTTCAGATCGGGGAAGCCGTTCCTCCCAATCACCCCTCCCCAAGTGTCACTGTCATTGCCCACAAGGGTGTTGAAGTCCCCCAGTAGAACAACGGAAAGGACCTACTACTGTAAAAAAGATCAATATTGACTTTCTTTCTGAACTCTGCAAAGGGTTTCAAAATATCTTCATTTAAATATAGTTTGTTCTGAATAAAATATGTTCTTCTCTTCATTGCCAAACAATCCACCATTGATTTGAACCAAGCACTAACAGCAAGAGGACCCTGCAGGACAGCTCAGTCTATAAACTGAAGTTGATGGGACCCCAGTTTTTGGATATAGATGTGGTATTATCATCTTGGCATCTAAAAGGAAGCTCACAGCTCAAATGTGACAGGTTTTGTTCATCACCTCCTGCCAGAAGTATTGGATTATTTTGCATTCCCATATGCAATGAACAAATGTCCCTCAGGCTTCTCTGCACTGAAAACATGAATCAGGTATTCTGCTGCTTTATTTATTGAACTTCACATGGTTATATATGTTTGCATTCTCCAATTGTATTGAATTAGCTTTAGGCTAATGTTAGATGATTGTTTTGGGGACATAATTTTCCACTCATCTTCAGAAATTTGTTCATTCAAGTCCAGCTTCCATGATTCAATTTTGGAACCAGACACAGTCCAATTATAGAATGATGAAATCATCCCTGTTTTAAAGTACTTTTGTAATTAACCCCTCAAGGGGAGTAAGATTTGGGATTTGAAAAGATTGAATTTGCACTGAAGAAATAAAACTGGATTTGCAAATATATTAAGTGCTTATGTGATAAATTTTGTAATGAATTCCTCAAAAGACATCACTGTTCCCTCAGTAAAAAAGATTGGCAATTTTTCCAAGATCCTTGGAGGAACCAATAGCATAATTAGTGCTAGAAAATGGACACTAGAATGACACTGTAGAAAACGGGAGAATCATGAGGGGAAGGCCAGATTGAACTGGTGAGTGTTTAGGAGTGATCCGAAGTGCTGTACCAAGTCCAAGTTCCTGATGGATTGTGGGAGTGCACTTCAGAGGGAGAGAGCGGCGGCGGTGAAGGCTCGGTCCCCTAGGGTCCAGTTCTCCCCTGATGAGAGGAATGAGGAGGCTGGTGTAGGCTGATTTGAGGTGGCAGGTGGGACAGTGCAGACAGAGGAAGTCGGTGAGATGGGGAGGGACCAGGTTATGGAGGGACTTGTAGGTGAAGAGGAGGACCTTGAAATGAAAGTGGTATTGTACGGAGAACCAGTGGAGTTGCTTGAGGACAAGAGTGGTGTGGTCGCTGGAGCAGGTGTGGGTGAGGTGCACCTGCATAGACCGTCAGGTGACCACAGGCATTTCCATTATTCATTTAAACACAAAATCACAAACTGAAAAAAAACAAACAAGCAAAAAAAAAAAAAAAAAAAAATCGTTATCCATTTTTTCATTTTTGTTTTGGAGACAAATGGAGAAAATTGTTGTTTTTTGTTTCCTTATTTTTGGTTTTATTTTGAAAAAAATGAATGAATGACTGCTTTAGACCATACAGAAGGCTATTGCAGTAGCTGAGTCTGGAGGAAATACAGGCATGGTCCATGGTGGCGGATGATGTGGCCGAGGGGAAGCACGTAGATGATGAAGAGGAAGGGACCGAGCCACGAACCTTGGGGAACACCAGTGGTGATGGGGGAGAAGTGAGATTTGGAGTTATTTAAGGAGATGTAGTGGTGACAATCAGAGAGGCAGGAGGAGAAACAGGAGAGTGCAGTGCCGGAGATGCTGATGGACTGTAGACACTGGAGGAGGATGGGTCAATGGTGTCAAATGCTGGGCTGAGGTTGAGGAAGAGGAGAATGGAGAGGAAACCAGAGCCTGAGGCAAGGAGGAGGTTATTAGTGACTTTTAGGAGGGCTGTTTCAGTGCTGTAATGTGGGCGGAAACCAGATTGAAATGTTTCGAAAAGCTGGAAGTTGAGGAGGTATTGTTGGAGTTGGGTGATGATGGCACATTCTATTATTTTGGAGAGGAAAGAAAAATTGGAGATGGATCTGAAGTTGTCCAGGTTGTCAGGGTCCAGGCCAGGTTTTTTTCAGAATTGGTGTAATTGTGGCTAGTTTGAGTGCAGGAGGGACAGAGCCAGAGCTGAGGGAGGTATTTATGATGTTGCTGATGAGTGGGGTAAGAATAGGGATGCAGGCTTTCAGGAGAGGAGATGGGAGAGGGTCCAGATGGCAAGTTGTGAGTTTCATAGTGGAGAGAAGTTTGTTTGTGTCCAAGAAGGATAAGGGGGGATGACAGCTTGTGTTTGTGATTGGGTTGAGGTTGGATTCTGGAGAGAGATGAGTGGAGCGAGAGCTATTGAGTGTGGAGTGAATGGAGTGGAAAAATGATAAGTATTTATTGCATTTCTTTGTGGCAAATGAAGAGGTGACATAGTCCATGGGTATGGTGAGCTGAGCAAATGTGGAAAACAGGGTGTGGGGGTTAGAAGAGTTGGAGTGGATGATGTGGGAGTATTAGTTGGATCAGGTGGTTTTGAGAGCTGTGTTACAGGTGGAGGTGGAGTCTTTGTAGGCTTCGGCTTGGACAGTGAGACCGGTTTTGTTATGGAGTCGTTCAAGTTGTCTGCATTTCCTTTTGAGATGTTGGAGTTCAGGTGTGTGTAGCAAGGGGCAGAGGTGGCAAAGGAGACTGTTTAAGTTTTGCGGGGATCAAGCAGATCAAGGCAGGAAGAGAGGGATTGGTTGTAGCAGTCATCAAGATCTGAAGTGGATGGGTTAGTGGGGAGAGAGGAGGTGGATGATATGGAGAAGGCAAGAGTCGTAGGGCATAGTGAATTGAGGTTGCGGAAGGTTATTGAACGAGTTTGCTTTGGAGCTGGGGCGGGAATGAGTATGTCCAAGGTAACAGCCAGGTGGTCAGAGATAGAGAGGTCGGTTAGTGCTAGGTTATGGACTGTGACTGAGGCTGAGGAACAGATAAGGTGAAGAATGAGTCCATGGGTGTGTGTGGGTGAGCTGACATGTTTTGTGAGTGAGTTGGATGGTTTTAAAATGTCTAAGAAATCTGTTGTAAATTTTAAAATAAATAACTTCAGCCAGTTATGTAATACTTAAAAAATATTGCATTTGAACTGTTTTCTTGTGATTTTTTTTTTTTTTTTTGTGTGTGTGGGAAGAGGCAGTCTGCATATCTAGCAGATGTCCTTTGCTTTGGAATACACAGTTTGCACACATGATTGAAAATAAGTAAACACTCGGGTAGACTGGAGGGCAGGCAGTGAAAGAGTGAGCTTTTTTTTTTTTTTTTTTCCACATATTTCGCTGCTACTACTACATCCCTCACTATAATGCATTTCACCTCACTGTCTCACTGTTTTGCAGACTTTTTTGTAGTGCAATTTTGCATTTTTTTTTTTACAACATATGAACACGCATTGTGTTCCTCTGTGTCCTAATTGCGTAAAGGACTGTAGATCATTGTCAATCAATCTCCTCCATTCCGTGTCTCCTGTACAGTACAGAATGTGTTCAGCTGTCAAATTTAAATAAATGTTCGATTTCTACCAGTGTGCCAGTTTTCTCACCGACAAAACTCACAATGCTGACGGAACATTCTGCACTAACAAAGGTTCCTGCAGTCGCACCTAAAAGGCAGAGGAATATCCTAACCATAGCACAAAAAGTTGGACTTCTGGATTTGCACCGGGGCAGGTACAGGCCACTGGGACAGGTACGGGCAAATAGTTGCTGATACAGGCGGGTTTTAATGTTCTAGAATTTTACGGATGGGTATGCAGGCGGGTAGTAATTACACACGGGTGGGTTAGGACTAAATCAGGACTAAACCAGGACTAAACCAGGTCTAAACTAGGTCTAAACCAGAACTAATCTTGGACTTAAGAGAGAGAACCCCGAACCCGTGGAGCAGGGTGTCCACAATTCTGATGATGCTTCAGTTAGAATGCTTTTAATTTGTGTGTGATTTATTACAGGCACTGGCGGTCTCCAAAAATGGACCCGTGCAAAACTCTACACTGTAGGGCTCCATTACGGAATAAATTAATCTTTTGTTACAAAAAGAAGGAGGAAAATAAAATAAGGATGTCAAGAGCAATATGTTTTAAAAAGGGTTGTAACTGTCATGTCTGAGAAAAGTGTGGTGAGGGGTTTTACAGCCTTAAAACAGATATAATAATGTAAAATATAAAGCTGACTACTTTGCGGTTTTCGCCTATTGCGGGTTATTTTTAGAACCTAACGAGGGATGTGCTCCTCACCTTCCACGGTGGTTGGTCTCTCTCCCTCTCATTCAGCTCGGGTCCTCTGCCAGAGGCCTGAGAGCTTAAGAGTTTTGCGCAGTATCTTTGCTGTTCCAGGTACTGCACTTTTCTGGACTGAGATGTCCATTGTTTTTCCCGGTATCTGTTGTAGCCACTCTTCCAGTTTGGGGGTTACGGCCCTGAGTGCTCCAATCACCACAGGCACCACTGATGCCTTCACCTTCCAGGTTCTCTCCAGTTCTTCCTTGAGCCCCTGGTATTTCTCTTGTTTCTCTGTTCCTTTCTCCTTATATTACCATCTGTTGGTATTGCGATGTCCACCACCACGGCTCTGCTCTGTTTCTTATCCACCACCACTATGTCTGGTTGGTTCGCCATCACCATCCTGTCAGACTGTATCTGGAAGTCCCACAGGATCTTGGCTTGGTCGCTCTCCACAACCTTTGGAGGTGTTTCCCACCTTGATCCTGGGGTCTCCAGCCTGTACTTTGCACAGATGTTTCTGTACACTATGCCCGCCACTTGGTTATGTCACTCCATGTATGCTTTCCCTGCAGCATCTAACACACTGCAGTATCTCTATCTACTTGCACAGTCTACACCTTGGGTCTTGTTCTGTGTGGTAGATCTGGGCCTCTATTGCTCGAGTGGCCTCGAGCAGGCAGGGCCTGCTCCTGTGCAGCCAGTATGAGTGCCTCTGTGCTGCTTCAGACCAGCCCTCTCAAACCACTGGTAGAATTATATATATATATATATTAGGGCTCGGCACGTTAACGCGTTAACTTTGCGTTAACTAATTAAGTCATTAACGCCGACAATTATTTTAACGCCGTTAATGAAGTTTTTATTATTTATTTATTTATTTTATTGTAAACATCTGTTTCTCACTGGCTTTTATTTTGAAAAAGTCCACCGCGAGCGTTTCTTTATGTTTGACATCTTTTCTTTAAACTATTTTCACTTTCTTCTGACCACATGAGATGCAATGTGCCCGAGCCTCCGCAAGCCGCGGGCCCGGCCGCGGGTTCAGCCGCGGGCACCGGCTCTGAGCTGAGCTTATTTCTTTAGTTCAGTGCTGGAGTAACTGATTTACCCAGATACCATTGGAAGAAAAAATTTATAAACTTGGACTAATATTTCCTAAGAAATATCAGTCCAAGTTTATAACACTGATCTAGAAATGATTACTAGTGTATTGTTCATTACTTACAGCATAAAAAATATTCAATAAATATATTAGTAGTACAAACGTCCATTCCATATTTTTTCTTGAGCCTTCCCTGAATACCTTGAAGGCTCTGAGGTTCCCCTGTGAAAGAAATGCTGTTAGCACAACAAATGTTTGGCTCTTTCATTTACATTTCCAATAAAAGAGTGCTATACTCTACTTTTTAATTCATTAATTGGTTTTGCGTATAACATGCGATTAATCGCGTTTAATCGTGATTTTTTTATTTTTATTTCTGCCCAGCCCTAATATATATATATATATATATATATATATATATATATATATATATATATATATATATATATATATGGTGCTTGTCATGCCATAGCCTTATTGGTGGCCGTTAGTCCAACACAAAAATTTGTATGCACTGGCCATAGTTGATCCTAAAGAGGCCGTTACAGACCTGACTTTTGCCCCAAAAGTCAGATTTTTAACAAATATGCACCAAAATGCCCAAGTAAGGCCAAGGATAAGTATAAATGTCTATTTTAGCCCCATTTACACAGCTAATCAATAGAAAAAAGTGATTTTGGTGTTTAGTGGCCCTTTATGATGCTTTGGTTTTGCAGAATACAAATATAAATTCAGTGGTAATGCAACAGACCTTGATTCCATATTCACCCATGAGAGATTATTCTGGGAGGAGAAATAAAACATTATTTTTCTTAGTTGAGTTGCCAAGTAACACCAGTAAATGTCGGTACATTTCAAATTCTCTGCATCAAATGGAGATACAATCAAGTTCAGTGAATACATGAATATTTCTGATTCCAAATAAATTACCTGATTAACTCTGACATTTTAGTAAACATCTGTCTTTTTCAAAATATCCCCCTGGCACCACCGGGGGGATATTTTGAAAAAGACAGATGAATTTGGGTAGTATATTCATTTTTAGAATACTGGTCATACCTATAAGTGATATTGGTAAAGTTTGCCACAGCTCCAAGTCTCTGGAGGTGGATTCTATTGTTCTGTTCTCGTGAATTGTTCTTCTAGCAGAAGTACTATTTGAATGCCCGAATATGTAAAACCAGAGGCATTGTTAAAAGCAAACACATTCTGGGTTATATTTGGATTAAGTAACATTAAAGATTATTATGTTATTATGTTTACTTTCTAACTGGCAGATAAAAACCCTGATTGCTGGTTCAGTGGTTTGTAGTTTTGTTAAGAATAAGATTCTGTGTTCATTGCTACCAATCTGAACCACTTGTATTTGCTCACTAGACCTTATGGCTGTTTCTAAATGTTCAATAGCCAATGGTGACAATCGTGAACCCTGATGACAACCTCTCCTGATGTTGAACAGGGCAGAATTACTTCATTTGTCATAACCTCAGCTACAGGACAGCACTGTAATCATTAGATCCAATTAGGAATTAATGATTTACACTACTTTTACTGCTTCAGACTCTGTAAATTAGCTTTTTTTGTAAATTTTGCTATTTCGTTGCATTGTATTCTAAGCAATAACAATTATTTTCATACATATTTTGTCCAATTTGTGAGCTTTTCCTCTCAAGTAATTGTATTGTTTCTTCCAAGTTTGACAGGGAATTAATTAACTAATAATTATTATACTGAATGATATATACTATATATATATATACTGATCTTTTATATAAGGAACAACATACTCTGTAGGTACTTGATCAATATGAATATTGTAGTTTGGTAGGATTCTGAAATCTCCATATATCCACATAAAAAAAATAAATAAAAAAATAAATGCATGACTATATTTCTTTTATACTTACTCTTCCACGGGCAAACTGTTAACCAGTGAACACCTGCAGGCTCCAGTCTGAAGGAGAAAACAGATATTTCATTACTGTGGCTCATTAAGACTTTATGTTTAATCTGTTAAAATAGGCTGATTCTATGTGTTACTAGTGTGTCTGGTACAGTTACTGCTTCACAAGAGCCACGCTGTGAGGACAGGTCCATACCTGAGAGTGTCCAGTGTGCAGTGGGGGTCCTCCTGTAGAGCAGACAGGAACTTTACTCCTGTGTCTCCTGGATGGTTGTAGCTCAGGTCTAGTTCTATCAGATGGGAGGGATTGGACCTCAGAGCTGAGGCCAGAGAAACACAGCCTTCCTCTGAGACCAAACAACCTGACAGTCTGAGGACACAGATTATTGTAGTATGTCAGTTTGAGTGTAACATTAAACCCAAATGAGGCAAATAGCAAGTCCCATACAGACGTGGACAAAATTATTGGTACCCCTCTCGCAATGAAAGAAAAATCAACAGTCATCACTGAAATAACTTGAAACTGATAAAAGGAGTAATAAATGAAAATGTACTGAACATTGTCCAACAAAAATCAAACATTGCTTTTCACCTGTAAACAGACCTGTAAACAGAATCATTAGAAAAAAATAAATAAATAAATAATAATAATAATGAAACTGGTCTGGACAAAAATTATGGTACCCTTAACTTAATATTTTGTTGCACAACCTTTTGATGCAAACTCTGCAATCAAATGATTTCTGTCACTGGGACTTCTGCACTAGTCAACAAGTATTTTGAGCCACTCCACGTGAGCAAACTCTTCTGTTGTCTTAGGTTTGAAGGGTCCTTCTCCAGACAGCATGTTTCACCGATCAATAGGATTGAGATCTGGGCTCACAGAAGAACACTTCAGAACATTCCAAAGTTTTTTTCTTAGCCATTCTTGGGTGTTTTTAGTTGTGTGTTTTGGGTCATTATCCTGTTGGAAGACCCATGACTTATGACCGAAAACAAGTTTTCTGACACTAGGCAACACATTTCGGTACAAAATACCTTGATAGTTTTGAGATTCTATTGCATCTTGCACAGATGCAGCAAAACAGCCCCAGAACATAACCAAGCCTACTCCCTGTTTCACAGTAGGAACAGTGTTCTTTTCGTGGTGTGCTTCATTTTTGCATCTGTGAACATAGAGCTGATGTGCCCAGTTTTGTCTCATATGTCCAAAACACATTCACCCAGAAGCTTTGTGGCTTGTTCATATGCACTGTGGCAAATATCAGTCTCACATTTTTATGATTTGCTTTCAGCAATGGTATCCTCACATGAAGTCCACTTTGGCATAAACAGTAACGTATGGTGCGATCTGATGTACCATGCCCTTTGAGTTCACATTTAATTTGTTTGGAGGTTGTTCGGGGCTCTTTGGTTCCATTCGTATGATCCATCTCTTCAATTTGTCATATATTTTCCTCTTGCAGCCACATCCAGGGAGGTTGGCTTCAGTCCTGTGGACCTTAAACTTCTGAAGAACATGTGTAACTGTAATCACAGGAACATTAAGCTGCTTGGAGATGGTCTTATTGTCTTTATCTTTAACCTGCTTGTCTGTCATTTTCTTTCTAGTCTCCTGACACAGTTCTCTTCTTCTCTTTCTCTGGTCCATGTTCAGTGTTGTCTCCATCATGTCTCCAAACAGCACAATGACACATGCCCCCCTTTAAACAGGCAGACTGACTGAAGACAAGTTTGAAGACACCTGTGATGCCAATGAGAGGACATACCTAAGTTTAACATGTTAACATGTCCCTATTGTCCAATTACAATCTTTTCAATCATTTTTGTCCAGGTCAGTTTCATTAGTTTGTTTTTTAAATAATTCTGTTGAATAACAATTCAAAAACAGTGATTTTCACTGGTTATTCATCAGAATGTTTTATTTATTATTGCTTTTCTCAGTTTGAAGTTATTTCAGTGACCATTGTATATATATGAGAAGGAAAGAGGCCGAGGACTAGTGAGTGTGGGAACCACTGTCCAGGATGAAACATCCAAGCTCCTTGAGTACATCAAGGATAAGGCCCCAACAGATCAGAGTGGCTGATATCAAGAAATCCTACCAATGGCTTGAGAGGGCTGCTCTGAAGGACAGCACAGAGACACTGATCCTGGCTGCTCAGGAGCAGGCCCTGGGCACTCGAGCAATAGAGGCCCAGATCTACCACACCAGACAAGACCCACGGTGTAGAATGTGCAAAGAGACCCTGAGACAGTCCAGCACATAACTGCAGGGTGTAAGATGCTGCAGGGAAACAAACATGGAGCGACATAACAAAGTGGCAGGCATAGTTTACAGCAACATCTGTGCAGAGTACGGGCTGGAAACCCCAAGGTCAAGGTGGAAAACACGCCCAAAGGTTGTGGAGAATGATCCAGATACAGTCTGACAGGATGGTGATGGCGAACCAACCACACATAGTGGGGGTGAATAAGAATCAGAACAAAGCCGTGGTGGTGGACATCGCCAAAGGAACACGAGAAACTAGAAAAATACTAGGGGCTCAAGGAGAGCTGGAGAAAGCCTGGAAAGTGAAGGCATCAGTGGTGCCCGTGGTGATTGGAGCACTCGGGGCCGTAACCCCCAAACTGGAAGAGGCTACAACAGATACCGGGAAAAACAACAGACATCTCAGTCCAGAAAAGTTCAGTACTGGGAACAGCAAAGATACTGCGCAGAACTCTTAAGCTCCCAGGCCTCTGGTAGAGGACCCAAGCTGGATGGGGGTGAGAGACCTACCACCGTGGAATGTGAGAAACACATTTATATATATATATAGATAGATAGATAGATATAATGCTACTTTGGGCAATTCCCTTTGTCCACAACAGGTAATGTAATAATAGTAAATAATATGAACCCCTCTGACCTGAGCTGTTCCAGTTTACAGTGACGACTCTTCAGTCCAACACACAACATCTTCAGGCCCGAGTCCTTCAAGTCATTGAGACTGAGGTCCAGGACTCTCAGGCTAGAGGACTGGGAGCTGAGGACTGAGGACAGAGCTTCACAGCTTCTCTCTGACAGGTTACAGCTGCTCAGTCTGGAGACAGAAAACATTGTTGAGGTAGAAGTTGAATCAAACCATCCTCTGTTAAACAAATGTTACTCACAGAGCTTTGTTGGAGGCCTTGACCACTGGCAGCAGCCTCAGGAGAACCTCCTCTGAAGCAGAGTATTTCTTCAGATCAAACTGCTCCAGATTTTCGTCTGATGACAGTAAGATGAAGGCCAGAGCTGACCACTGAGCAGGAGACAGTCCACCTTCAGACAGACGTCCTGAACTCAGGTACTGTTGGATCTGCTCCACCAGAGAACGATCATTCAGTTCATTCAGAGAGTAAAGCAGGTTGATGCTCCTCTCTGCAGACACATCCTTACTCAGCTTTTTCTTGATGTACTCAGCTGTTTTCTGATTGGTCTCGGAACTACTTCCTGTCTGTGTCAGCAGACCTTGTAGAAGGCTCTGATTGTTCGACAGAGAAAGACCCAGAAGGAAGCGAAGGAGCAGGTCCAGGTGTCCATTTGGACTCTGTAAGGCCTGGTCCACAGCTGTCTGGTGAAGATGCTTTAGTTTTCTTTTTGCACTGAAAATTGTAGACTTCTGTGTTTTCTCTGAGAGCAGGTTGATCCCAGTGTTGATGAAGGTCTGATGGACGTGAAGAGCAGCCAGAAACTCCTGCACACTCAGATGGATGAAGCAGTAGACCTTGTCCTGGTACAGGCCTGGCTCCTCTCTAAAGACCTGTGTGAACACTCCGGAGTACACTGAGGCTGCTGCAGTGTCCAGCCCACACTCGCTCAGGTCACTCTCGTAGAAGATCAGGTTTCCTTTCTGCAGCTGCTCAAAGGCCAGTTTTCCCAGACTCTTCACCATCTTCTTGGTCTCTGGACTCCAGTGTGGGTCTGTCTCAGATCTTCCTTCAAACTTGATGTTCTTGACTTTTGCCTGAACCACCAGGAAGTGGATGTACATCTGAGTCAGGGTCTTGGGCAGCTCTCCTCTCTCTCTGCTTTTCAACACATGCTCCAGAACTGTGGCAGTGATCCAGCAGAAGATCGGCATGTAGCACATGATGTGGAGGCTTCTGGACGTCTTGATGTGGGAAAAGATTGTGTCGGCCTTGTCTCTGAACCTCTTCTTGAAGTACTGCTCCTTCTGTGGGTCAGTGAATCCTCTGACCTCTGTCACCAGGGAGACACACTCAGCAGGGATCTGATTGGCCGCCGCGGGTCGTGTGGTTATCCAGAGGCGAGCGGAGGGAAGCAGGCTCCCCCTGATGAGGTTTACCAGCAGCACGTGCACTGAGGCCGACTCTGTGGGGTCGGTCAGGGCCTTGGTTTTGGTGAAGTCCAGAGGAGGTCTACACTCGTCCAGACCGTCAAAGATGAAGAGCACCTGGAGGTCTTCAAAGCTGCAGAGTTCTGCTTGTGTTTGACTAAAGAAGTGATGAACAAGTGTCACCAAGCTGAAGCTTCTCTCCTTCAGCACATTGAGTGATCTGAAAGTGAACGGGAACAGCAGCTGTATGTCCTGGTTGGCTTTGCCTTCAGCCCAGTCCAGAGTGAACTTCTGAGTGAGCACTGTTTTCCCGATGCCAGCCACTCCCTTTGTCAGCACTGTTCTGATTGGTCCATGTGTGTGAGCTGGGCCTTTAAACATGTCTTCACATGTGATGGTTGTCTCTGCTGGGTCTGGTTTCCTGGAGGCTGTTTCCATGTGTCTGACCTCATGTTCCTGGTTGACCTCTGAAGACCCTCCCTCTGTGATGTAGAGCTCTGTGTAGATCTCATTCAGAAGGGTGGGGTTTCCTGCTTTAGCGATGCCCTCAAACACACACTCAAACTTCTGCTGCAGGTTAGACTTCAGTTTACGCTGACAACCTCCAGAATAACTCCCTGAATGAAGACAACAGATACAAGCCTGAGTCTCAGAGAAGATAAAATGACTGTGAGCATCTTGTTAAATGTGTTAAATGGTCCTACTGCTCCACAGACGCTCAGCCAGCTCCTTCTGCTTCATCCTCCTCAGGAAGTTCAGTGTGATCTTCAGAACAGCCTCACTGCTGCTCCTCTGCTCTTCATCCTCATCCTCCACAGGCTCTAAGCATTCTGGGTAATCTGTACTCAGAACCTTGTGGAGCTTCTTCAGCTCCTTCTGGACAAAAGTGAAGATGTCCTCCTCCAGAAGCTGAACAGACACATTATAAACAACACAAATGCAGTCAGTGTCAGATCTGTGTCAAACAAGTTCTCATTCATCTGAACATTTCCAAACTTTAGTGAATGACAGACCTTAAATATGGAGTCCAGCTGTGTCTGATGGTGCTGACCACTGGAGACCTCTGGACCCATCTGCTCCACTCTGTGAAAGAGACACATCAAACACAGTCCTACTGTCCTACTGTTTCATTCAGTAGTTGTGGAAACTCACTGCTCTGTGGCAAAAACAATGGGAGGTGACATAGACCAGTCACTCCTGAGGGACTCACAGCTGGGACCAGGTTCAGATGGAGGATGTTTCTGGTGGATTCTGAGACACAGAAGAAAACACACTTCAGTCACAGTAAAACACATGGGACTGTTCTGACTCAGGTCAGATACTTCAGGAGGTTCTACAAAGTGTTCATGAGGCCTTCACCACAGACACTTCATTGCAATGGTTTGAACAAACAAACACTACATTTTCTGTTTTACAATATTATTTTCATTAGTACAGAAAAAAATACAGTCAGACACAGTCCTACTGTCCTACTGTTTCATTCAATAGTTGTGGAAACTCACGGCTCTGTGGCAAAAACAATGGGAGGTGACATAGACCAGTCACTCCTGAGGGACTCACAGCTGTGACCAGGTTCAGATGGAGGATGTTTCTGGTGGATCCTGAGACACAGAAGAAAAAACACTTCAGTCACAGTAAAACACATGGAACTGTTCTGACTCAGGTCAGATACTTCAGGAGGTTTGACAAAGTGTTCATGAGGCCTTCACCACAGACGCTTCAGTGATATGGTTTGAACAAAGAAACACTACATTTTATGTTTTACAATATTATCTTCATTAGTACAGAAAAAATAAAATACTTTACCACTTTTTTTTGTTTTAAATATCAACCCTTTTCATGTTCCAGGTAGAAGCCTGACAGTGACACTGAATGTTTGGTAAACCAATCCCCTCTTAAAATCCTCCAGTGTTTATGTTTAAATGCACACTCAAAATCTAATTATAATTTGATTTCTGGAATAATCAGATCATTGAAATGTAACTTAAAACTGAAAAATCTGATGTGAGATGATTTCTCTCAAAAAGACAAGACGTCCTACACTGAAGCGACACATGTGCACCTGGTGTTTTTGGTCATCACATTTCTTTAGTTCATGTAAACACACACAACAGTCACATCTGATCATTGGTTCAGACTTACTGTAGACCAGGCTCCTTTTTAAAATCTATAATTCGTCCAATAGAGTCTTCACTTCCCAGCGCCGCCCTGCTGGTGGTGGGCGAGGTTGCGTCCTCTCTGTGCTCTCTCTGATCCATGCTCAATCCAGAGTCCTACAGAATGACATCACAGTGTTTAGCCCCGCCCACTGCTCACATGGTTCATCTCATGGAGTTTTTTTAAGAGCCCCTTAAAAAGACTTTCAAATCCAAATGTAAAGGAGGAGATGCTAAAAGAGCCAAACATGTTAGAAAATAGAAGTGTAGAATGAACGTCTGGACAATACTGAGATCAGAATGGTATGGAGATGTGCTCCTTGTGGAGATTCTCAGTTTCATATGTTTTTATTCATGTGCAAACAGATAAAGATACGTCATTCAAACAACACATGTACACACACCTTTTTTCATTTTTACACAGATAACACATAACTTACAAACTTAACTAACAAAAACAAATGACTCAAGAAATAGGAGTAGCATCATACAATAAAATAATAATAGATTGATTAAAAAAATATATACCATTACTAATATTAATAATAAAAAAAAAAAAAAAAACAAAACATTTTTATACAATTTAATACAATTAAATACATTTTTTAAAAAGGGCTTGGTTTGTGGTTGGTTTAGACTGTTTCAAAAAAAGTAAATACATGGCTGCCACTTAATATATATATATATATATATATATATATATATATATATATATATATATAGTTACCTTTCTTGGAGTACCTAATCTAATCACTCATAGCGCTGAACACTATGAGTGTATATATATATATATATATATATATATATATAATATACATATGTATACCCCCCACACACATACACACACACACACATACATACACACACACATACATATGATCGCATCACAACATCTGCAGGGCCTTTGTGAATACCCTGTGATAGGTAGGATAGGTATAAGAGAGACCGCAGCATCAAAAAATGAGAGCCCGGCCGAGCGTGGATCTGTCCATCATGTTGAACAGTACCTAATGTTTATTAAACAAATATATGAAATAAGTGCATGTGCGATTTGCTTCATTTAGTTTTCTTTAAATAAATGATGTCATGATAGCAGCAGTTGGTCCTAGTGAAGGCTCAGGGTCCAGGTCCACGGTTCACCACTGCCAAGTACAAAGGCGACTGCAGAACTGCACACCAGAAACTAAAGATTTAGCCTGTACCAACATGTGTCAGTGCAGCAGCCAGTGCCAGAATGATAATGATTCCCAAGCCATGTTGTTGCATAGACTGTATAAAAGAAGTGGACTAAGTGAGTGTGACCCACAGAGTTCAGCGCCGCTCAAATGAGGCTCGTGGTTACAGGAGCGAATCTGAAGCCAAACTCTATATTATGAATAGAGTCTGGCTCGAATTTTTTGACAGACTCAAACCAATTTCCCCAAAACTCACAACCTCCCACGTGGCACTTACCATTACCCCATCCCCAAACAATAGGATACCAGTGCAAACTCCACAAAGAGTCAAAAAACCTAAAGGAAAAACTCAGGGCTTTGGACCTGATAGTTGTCTTCACAGTTTTCCAAACTCAGAAGGACTGATAAAACACAACATTTGGCATCATTATCATTACCATCTTTGATGGGACATCTTTATGGTCACAAAACAGGTTTATTTTAGTATTTCATAAAGACGTTTGCCTCTCCTGGCAATGTAAACGGCCTTGTGACACCCTTACTTGTGATCCGAAGATGAGCTGGACATACTATAAGAATTAACACATCTGGTACATCCTTTAGTTGGCGTCAAACATCGTTGAAGGCAGCGCAAGCTTTGGACGTGCGTGTAGTATAGTCCAGAAAAACAGATATTGTCGCATCCTTAATCTTGATCAGCTGCTGAGCTCTGGCATGCTCTAGAACGTCAGCACAGTCTGAGTAATAATGTAACCGTGCCACGATGGCACGGGGACGCCCGCCGGACTGTGGAGACCTGTGTGCGCAATCCACAAACAGTAGCTTATCCAGGCCGAATGCTTCCTTCAACATGGTGGAGACAGTTGCCGTAGTGATGGGGCCATCTTTCGCAAGTGAGCCCAAAATCCTAATGTTATTTCGGAGGGATCTTGCCTCCAAATTGTCGCATTTGTTCTCAAAAGAAATAACTTAGGCGGACAACTTGTCGACTCTAGTTTGGAGTGAGACCACGTCATCTGTACAGGTCGTCAACGAGTCCTCCATATCATATATTAGACAAATTGTCGGACATCGCTGTTACCAGCTCAACTCTAAAAATGCTTACCACCTCATTCTGGAGTTTAGCGAGCAATTCAGCCTTAAAATCTGCAGAACTCATCTCTGAAGCTGGAACAGCTGCGTCCGGAGGAGTCAGGGGGGCAGGAGCAGGGTCACTCAAAACTGGAGATGCTGCCACGGCAGAGGGCTGTGTTTGCGCCGTCGTGGAGTTACTTGTATTCTTACGTTTTGGAGGAATGTCGGTGGCCAGTGATGTAAAAAAATAAAAACAGCTTAATGTCCCAAAATGTCTTGACTCAGTATCGGTAATGATGCCCTGATATATTTTTTATCGATTTCGCAGGAGCCCTTCGGGTCACACGTCCTATTCCATTAGTCGCTAAACCGGAAGTCCAATGTGGAGATTCTATATGTAATGCAGCTGTCTGTTCAAACACAGACACTATTGCCTGTCCACTTTTCTCATTGGTTAAACTCTGTCAGGCTCTGAGTGAGTGACACATGAATTTACAGTTGTTTTCAGTTGTTTTTTGAAACTTGGTTTAGTTTGATGTTTGGTTCAAACATGGATCTGAACAGGGCCACAGGTCAAATCCTTTGGAACATTTTTCATCAGTTCACACAGTTCTCAGGCTCTTTCTCAGAACACTTGACACAGCTCTCATTCACAAACACACACGATCAGTGAATTTACCTTGTTTTTTCAGTACTACAGGTCTGTTCTCATGTGCTGAAGGACACTGGCCGAAACTCTGTCACTTTCAATATACAAACTCAAACAGAATGGCAAAAAAAAGATGGCAGTGCCCTGTACCTCTGCTCTTGGAAAACTAAGAATTAATACTTATTTTCCTAGTTCTAAGAAAACTAAATAATAATATATATATAATATTTGTTTAATTGAATCTCATGTGATAACTCAAACTATGAGAGAAAGTATCCTATCTTATTTCTAATTTAGATTCATATCTGTGGTACTGGAAAATAAGTTGTATACTCTTATAATGTTTTATCATAGCACAGAATAGTCAGAAATAAAGAGAACAATTAAAAGAAGCCATTTAAGATTGTACTGTATGTGGACAATGCAGACAATGATCTTCAGTATCTGGACAATAAACCCCAAGTGTAAGTATATTTTTAAGCAAAAAAAATATGTATAATAAAAGCTGTATTTGTTTACTCTTCTATGATTTTAGCCAAGTGCCTACAACATAAAATCACCTCATAGTGCACAATTGGGCACACTCTAAAGCTACCCTAAATTATGTCTAATTTAGAATCATATACGTGGTATTGGAAATAAATAAATAGTAGTTCATGGCATAGTTAGAAGGCTACGTGCAATATAGTAAACAAAGCATACATAAACAGAGAGACTTTAAAAAGGCATTTAAGATTATAACAAATACATCTGGACAATAAGCTTCAATGTCTGGACAATGGACCCTGATTTAAGTAAGTTTTTCAAGCAAAAATATGTATAAAATGTATAGTATAGTTTAAATGACTCTTATAAAGACATACAGTAACACAAAATGCAAATAGTGCAAATACAATACAGTAATCACAAAATGGAATCATTTAATTGTGCATTATTATAAGTCCTTGTAAAACTATCCTAGCTTATTTCATTCTTTCTTTCTTTAGACTCATGTATGGTACTTGGAAATAAGTATTTAAAGGAAGGCATCTCAGATTGTAACAAGTACATCTGGACAATACACAGAATGAGCTTCAGTGTGAACAATGGAATTCAGTTGAAGTAATTTTAGTACCACAAGGTCATAAAATGTATTATCTAGACATTTCATGAGCAAGGGCTTTCTCCGAACCAACAGTTTCTTTTTCAGGGTTTCTTAGCAATAACATCTCCAAGGAGAAAAGCATTTGACGGACCCTCCATCTGAAAAGTTACTCAATGCACCTGTGTTTAAGTATTTATTTATTTTTTGCAGACTTGGTATTTTTATTATAATTATTTGAATATGTATTTTCTTATTTTCATTTTTATTTGCCTGATGTAGACCTTACAAATTTCATATCCTTTTTTCTTTTATATATATTCAGAAGGAACCACCATACATTCAGCTAGCATCTTTTGAAAACTAATGTATATGCACAACCCTTACATTCTTGAGGAAAACTGTTCTGTGACCTCCTTAATGCTTTAAAGTTTAGAAAAAAAATAGTTGCTCAACATGACAAAATTGATAACTAAGCAAATTAGACTATAACACATTGATTATGCAGTATTTTTTTTTTATTCCAGCCTCATTTTCATATAGTCCATTTTGTGACATGTGCAGTTCTCAGCTCCAGTGTTACATTAGACTTCCATATCCAGAAATATTAGTCCTAGGGTCTTAGTAATCTAGCAAACTTTCATGCTTCAAAGCAAACTATGTTGGTCCTTAAAAGCTCCACTATAAGGCAAAGCCGGCAATTATTTTGCGGTTTATAAACTGTAAGTACAAAACGGATCCTCTGCGGCAAGTGAAGAAGTTATAAAGGTCTGAAGTGTACATGAATGAGCTCAGGGCGGCAGAGAATGTTCATGTTTTTAAGAGTAGGCTCAAGACCCACCTTTTTAGTTTAGCTTTTGAATTGTTTCTATTGTACACATATTTTTAGGATAGCCAGTGTTTCCTCTGTAGGAGCCTCTGCATCAGGAGCAGAGGTCGGTTGTGGCTGCTGGGGTCTGTCCCATGGGCTCCTGGTGGAGGGTTGGTGCTTTGGGCTTCATTTCCCCCCTGGGCCCTGTGGTGGTTCCTGGTGGCGATGGACAAATCTCTGCTCCTGATGTAGACGGCTCCTCTGATGGTGCTTTCTCAACTGGTTCGCCTGTATTCAGCCTCACATTTTACTATGTGTATGTATTTTAGCATGGTAGTGTGTGTGTGTGTGTGTGTGTGTGTGTGTGTGTGTGTGTGTGTGTGTGTGTGTGTGTGTGTGTGTGTGGGTGTGTGTGTGTGTGTGTGTGTATGTGTGTGTGGTGTGTGTGCGTGTGTGCGTGTGTGTGTGTGTGTGTGTGTGTGTGTGTGTGTGTGTGTGTGTGTGTGTGTGTGTGTGTGTGTGTGTGTGTGTGTGTGTGTGTGTGTGTGTGTGTGTGTGTGTGTGTGTGTGTGTGTGTGTGTGTGTGTGTGTGTGTGTGTGTGTGTGTGTGTGTGTGTGTGTGTGTGTGTGTGTGTGTGTGTGTGTGTGTGTGTGTGTGTGTGTGTGTGCGGGTGTGTGTGTGTATGTGGGTCTGTGGGTGTGTGTGCTTGTGTGTGTGTGTGTGTGTATGTGTGTCTGTGTGTGTGTGTGTGTGTGTGTGCGTGTGTGTGTGTGTGTGTATGTGGGTCTGTGTGTGTGTGTGCGTGTGTGTGCGCGCCTGTGTGTGTGTTGTTTGGTTGTGTGGAGTCGGGCAGCTGGGGGCGTTGGGTGGGAGGGTGGAAATGTGGAAATGTTTTTAATCTCTGTAAAGCACTTTGTGTTACATTTTTGTACGAAAAGTGCTTTATAAATAAAGTTTGATTGATAAAGTTTGATTGATGAATGAACATCTCACAAAAAGAACAACGAAGATTGCACGGGAGGCTTGCATCCTGAGAAGAAACAATAAAATCAAAGCAACTTGGACAAGAAACTATAAGGTGTACAAATAGCTCAATGGATCCTCTCCAGAACAAGCTAAAGTGTCACCGGTGAGGGATCTTAAAGATCTTGAACAGTTCAAATAAGACTGCTGATAGTGTACCCATGATGATAATCAGCACTAGTATTAACATTGTCTTGATTAAATGGGAAAATGGACGTTCGACTGAGCGTGGGAACTGTTTACCAGCCAGCAAGGCTGCGGATAAACAAATGAAGACTAGTGGATGGACTATGGATTATTTTTTGTTTGGTAGATGAAGTGATTTTGATAACTTCGGCATTGAGACTATGGCTTGCTTTAAGTTGGAAAGAGTAATGCAATAAAACACCTTGCGGGACACTGGACAACATTAAATAGATAGCACTAATTGAGAATGTTTTGTTTTTTTGATATACTGGATGATGTCAATTATAATGTAAGTGAACTTTATACTAAATATGAGCACATATACTTAAAGACACATGATTCCTTGAATTGTAATACAAATGAGTTTGGTGATAATATAGATTCTGACAACCAATTTTACAATAACAATATACTCAGTGATTGTAAATATTATACTGATGATCAATTAAAATATCTCAGTGTGGATGGAGCCTTCACAATAACTCTGTGTAATAGTAGGAGTCTTTATAAAAATTACTATAACAGCAAAGAGTATCTTAGACAATTTAAGAATTTAGTGTCATTGCTGTGTGAGAAACCTGGCTTGATGCTGAAAAAGGTTGTAATGTAGAATTGGAAGGCTACACATTGTTCTCATTGTTGGGGGGGGCATTATATGTAGATGCAGAATTGAGATGCAATGTGCTCAATAGTAAAACTAAAACTGTAGAGTATTAGAGTGCCTGACGGTCAACCTAATTAAACAAAATCTAAAGATATAATTGTTAGCTGCATATACAGGTCACCTGGATCATGTCTTGATAAATTTTATGATTTCATGATTGATGCCTTGTTTAGTAATTCAAGTAAGGTCCATACTGTGTGTGGGGATTTTAACATCAATCTCCTAAACCCATAAAGTAATGTAAAAACAACAGACTTCATCTCAGCCATGTTTAGCAACAATCTATTTCCACTTATTAATAGTCCAACAAGGATCACAAATGATACAGCCACACTGATAAACAAAAACAGATTAAATAGGCCGTGGATCACAAATGGTATAGTAAATGCATGTTAAAAAAAAAAAAAAAAAAAGAGATTTTTCTTAAAACACAGAACTAAAAATGCAGAATGTAGATATAAAACATATAAAAATAAGTTGACAAATTATAATGAGATCTAGTGAGAAGTATTATTACCATGAAGTATTAGAACAGCAAAGAAATAACATTCAAGGCATTTGGAAAATACTACCTAGTAAAATTAAAGAAGGAAATAAAAGACAAGAATTCCCAAAATATTTTGTGAAGATAATCTCACCTTCAATCACAAGAGAAATAGCAAATACATTTAATGATTTTTTCATAAACGTTGGAGCCACATTAGCAAATAAAATAGGGGAATCAATGGACACACATGGAACAGCTGGAACAAATATACAATGAAACAGTCTCTATTTATGAGAGCCACAGATAAGAATGAAATATTTGGAATTGTAAACAAATTTAGGAACAAAAGATCAATGTCAATATTGATATGGAATTAATAAAGAATGTCATATCTTATATTGCTACACCATGTACATATATTTGCAACCAATCCTCTTTAACAGGCACTTTTCCAAAAAAAAAGAAAATAGCTCAAATTATTCCTATCTTTAAAAATGACAATAGACATCTGTTCACAAACTATAGGAAATCTCTTCTTCCACAATTTACTAAAATCTTAGAAAAAACACTATTTACAAAAAGATGAGATAATTTGTTACAATGCATAATCTGCTAAGTGATCACCAATATGGTTTTAGGCCAAAAAGTCCACCCAAATGGCTATCAGTGAGCTTGTGGAGAAGATATCCACAGCAACTGGCAGTAGACAGTATACAGCCAGTGTCTGTATAAATCTAAGCAAGGCCTTTGACACCACTGATCATATGCTGCTTTTAAGAAAAATGGAAAGAGATGGTGTTGGAGGAACTGCTCTTACCTGGCTGAAAAGCTGTCTTGAGGATAGATATCAGTATGTACATATAGACAATATCACTTCTGATAGAAGGGTGCTAACCCATAGTGTTCCACAGGGCTCTGTCTTGGGGCCCGAAGTATTTATTATGTACATTAATGATGTCTGTGATGCAGCGGACGAATTAAGTTACATTTTCTTTCCGGGCAACAAAAGTCTCTATTGTTCAGGAAAAGACCTGCAGCATCTTCTGCACACAGTAGAAAATGACCTTACTAAAATAAAGGAGTGGTTCAATATTAATAAACTTTTAATGAATTTGGAAGAAAAATGAAATATATTATCTTTGGAAATGGAAAAATCAATATTCAAATTAATATTAAAATTAATCAAATATAAATTGAAAGAGTATCTGTTAATAAATCCTTGGGCATTCATATAGATGAAAAGCTTCACTGGAAAATGCAAATAAGTATAATTCAGACCAACATTGTTGCTATAATGAGTAAAATGAAAAGACTTCTAAATCAAAATTCCCTGTATTTATTGTATAACAGTTTACTCCTTCCATACCGAAACTACTGTGTGGAAATATGGGGGAATACTTATAAATAAAATATTAATAAAATGTTTCTACTCCAAAAGAGGGTTATAAGGATTATTGATCATGTAAATGTATATGCACCAACAAATCCTCTTTTTGTTAAGCTAAAAGTACTTAAATTGTTTGATCTTGTCAACCTGAGTTCAGCTGTAGTGATACAAGGCCTAGAACAGGGGTCGGCAATCCAAAATGTTAAAAGAGCCATATTGGCCCAAAAAAACCCAAAAACCATACCTGCCTGGAGCCGCAAAAAAATTAAAAGCCTTATATAAGCCAAATATGAAGGCAACAGAGGCTGTCAGTATATTAGCTATATAAGCCTACTACTAAAATGACTAAGTAGGCTACAAATACAAAATGAGCATTCATGATACACAAATCCCTTTTCCGACCTTCTCATACTCGGTGCGCCGTCTGTAGCCACTAAAATCAGGTGGTTAGTGTTTACTCCTTTGTCATTTAGGCCCCGTTTACACGTACACTGGTATTTTTAAAAACAGAGACATTTCCCTTCGTTTGTTCACATCGTTTTCACGCAAACAGCGAATTCGCCTCTGAAAAGGAATCTTTCTAAAAACTCCGGTTTCACGTTTGTGTGTAAACTGAGATAAATGGAGTTTTAGGAGCTGACGCGCTGAAAGTGCGACCGACGTTTACCTGTTGCTTTGACGACAATGATGGAAGTATTCAGAACAGCAGTCACATTTCTTCTGATCGTGCACAGGAGCACTCAGAAAACAGCAGCATGGAGAACTTTGTACGCAACATCAGCCCGGAGCAGAAGCTCTGAACTCGGGCAGCAGCGCCAAACACGGGAGCAGTCAGCGCGCAGCCCCTCAAGACGGGGCTGGGGGTCCAGTGTTGGTCAGATGGTCCGGAGGCTTCGTCCTCCATGTCCTGGTTCCAGATGGGGGCGAGCAAGACCAGCGCGCAAAGGACTGGGTCCGAGCGGTTCCGTGTCGTCCTCTGTGCGCTGGTTCTGTGCGGGAAAAGCGAGAATGAGCTGTGGACCACAGGTCCGGGCTGTTCCGGTCCTCCACGCTCGACCGCAGCTGGTTTCAAGGTGGTGCAAAGCATCTGGACAAAAGCGTGAATCCCGTTTGGTTCGTTATATGTTGTTCTGAGCGTCTGTCTGCGTTTTTTTGTTGTTGTTTTTTTTTTCGGGGAAAGTTCTTCTCAGGTGGAGGCACCGGACACCACCCCCGCTTCAGCTGAACGAGGGTTTTGCCCCTAAAGAAACCATATTAAAACAACAACAAAATTCCTTTTCCATTTTCACTCATTTTTGAAAAAGCTCCAGGGAGCCACTAGGGGAGTGCTAAAGAGCCGCGGGTTGCCGACCCCTGGCCTAGAATCATCTGCTAGCTCCTTGTCTACAGGAGTTATCTGAGCAGAGAGAGTCAGTATAACCTTAGAGGAACAGGTATCTTTAAAAAAACAAGAACTAAGAAAAAAAGTGACAGTATTTCTGTTAGAGGGATTAGTGTGTGGAATAAACTGAGTGATGATTTAGTCTATGATGATGAAGTCTAATATTATAGAAGAATTTATAGTGGAGCTGTTAAGGACCAAAATAGTGCCTAATTGTTCACTTTTATGGTACAAGCATGAAACTTTGCCAGATTATTAAGGACCAACATTTGTGGATATGGAACCAAGCCCAAGTCGACCCTGGAGCCGAGTACTGCACATGTCTTAAAATGGCTGACATAGAAACGAGGCTGGGAGCTAAATTACTGCTTAAACCGCCTTTTTTTTGGAAAATAATGTTAAATTATCACATAGGTTATAAAGAAGAATATCTATCAAGATACTAGCTACTTTCAGTGCTGTTTTTTAAAGTGAAAGTTAACATTAAATACCCCCCACCCCCCCCAAAAAATAAAAAAATTAAATTAAATTAAAAATTGCTGCTAAACTAATGGTGTTTTTTAAAGGTGCATTGTGTAACTTTTCTGGTTTCCATGGAGATGCTATTGTAACAGTATGGTATTAAAACTTTCTATCTTCATGGAGACTAAATAAAGCCAAGTTACAGGTCAGATCTGTGGAGAGGCGACCCTGCTCACAGTCAGAATGTTTGTTTTTCTATGTATTTTTGAACTATAAAACCACCTGTAATTGAATAAATGTAAGTTAAAGTTGTTTAATGTCAAACTGTGGAACATTCTAGATAGAGCAATGACTTCTCCATAGAAACAAGCAGGTGACAGACCCTGAATCAAAAAGTAACACAGTGCATCTTTAATAGTGTTGTTTACAGTTCCTAGTGCTTTTTTTAAATTATTTTAGAGCAAACTAGGTACATTTGGAAAAGAATCTGGACAACAGTGTGTAAAAATGAGTGTGTGAACTCCAGTGGCCTCTGTGGTATCAAGTACTATGTGACATCATGCAGAACTGCCCTGATTAAAGCCAGTTGTTTCTGTTTACAAATCCATGGCTGTAGGGGCGGAGTTTGTTGTGTAGATATCTATTAGACCAATCACACTGTTCCTTATACCCCCTAACCCCGCCCCTCTCTCCTTTCACTCTCTTCTTTAGTCCTCCAGGTACCACTCAGTTTATCAGATCTATCTGAAATGTGTTTGTGGGCAGAGTTTAGGTGTTTAGTCCCACTTTAAGGCAAATGTAAAACTTCATGAACATAATTTTTTTGTAGGTTTGATTTTCTATCTTCATTTCTCTCTCCCCCTAATCTTTCTTTAGCCTGTAGATTCAACGGTTCAGTCAGCTCTTCTGTGAGTAAAAGTACAGGTACATAGCAAAACATCTACTCAGTTACAAGTACTACTGCGAAACTTGTGCTTGAGTGAAAGTATAAAGTATGCATATAAAAACTACTAACTACCCAAGTGACGAGCATTTTATATAAGACTTTGTATATGTCAAGTCAAAAAGCCGAGCCCCTGCACCACGTCTTCACCTCCACTCCTGAGCCCTGTCTCCTCTCACCTCTGCTCCCTCCTCTTCCTCTTCACCGCTCCTCCCCTCCCCTTTTTTATTAGTTGAGGTTATTTTTAGTCTGGCCAGTAGATGGCAGCAAGAAAAACAATCAGATAACCAGGTGTGTCTCTGGAATCATTTCATTCTGCAGCGTGTAGTCTGCCGGAAACTATTAGAAGAAGAAGAAGAAGAAGAAGAAGAATCATTTCATTAGGCTCAGGTGCGCAAACACAAACAGAACCAAACAAAGCAATGTGAAGGAAACACAGAGATACTGGTGAGGACATTTACCTTTAAAATTACTTTTAAGTTTAGTTAAAGTAAATAGTAAATAAATTCAATTTAAGTTTGAAAATGCCAAATTAGAGCTAAGTTGAATAACTAAATAGTTTGATTATTTATAAAGTAGTAAATCTGATTTAAAGTAAATGATGTAAAAGTTAAAGTAGCTCTAGTTAAAAATATGTATGTTATATAGCAATTTTTAAAAAATGTGTTTATTTATCAGAATTTGTCTTTAAATAATAAAATATTAAATTTCATGTAGTCATTTAAAACTGTATAAAAACAAGTTATATTTAGGATTAAAATGTATTGGTAAAATGATTGGTTAAAATTGTAGCTATTTAAGTTCATGTATAAAATATATACTAAATATTATAAATAAATAAAATACATATTCTAATATAATATATAAATAATATTATAATTGAAGTGTATTAATTAAAATAGATTAAATTTACATTTTACAATTTCATTAGTTATATAATTTCATTACACATGTTTGTTTACTTTAGAACCACCACCACCGGAGTCAAATTATTTCAATAAAAATCTTCAAGCTGAGTTGAGCCTTGTGTCTATTTCCCTGTTTTTTTCAAGTTGGACCTGCATTCTGAAACTAAAGACTTGACAGTATATAAAACCTGAAGCTGATGTACGTTTCTTTAATTCAGTCTTGTTATGGATGTTATGCCTGCTTGTTACCATGGAGATTTCACTGCTTTGCCTAAAATATTTGGCAGTATGGCATTGTGGCTTTATATAAACTTATAACTATATAACCACCTTTCCCTAAACCTAACCTGTAAACATGGCATGGCTACATTGTGATCTCTCAGTCTGGAATAATCTGTAGATGTATGTTCACACTATAATCTCATCTAAAGAGGAGGCTCTGTTCACACCTGTACTGCACTGAGATCTGGTTTGTAAAAAAGATAGAAACCCATTATTAAGACCACAAATTCTGTGCTTTAGTGTGAAATGTTAAAATTAAAGTCTAATTAAATAAATATTGAATTTCCCTTCCCATAATGTGAGAGATACAGGCTATGTAAAAGGACAATGCAATTGAACGTCTTTATAGGTTCACAATGTAACATTTCCAGTGGAAGGTAAGATACCTGCTTGTCTCCATGGTGATGTTATTGCTTTGCTTTCACAGTATGACTTTAATCTTATCCATCTCCCTGGTGACAAGCAAGAGATCCTGCTGAATGTAAGAATGTCTGCATTTTAGGTATTTGAGCAATAAACACATTTTCAATCCTTAACTGAATAAACACAAGACTGATATGACAATACAAGACTAAGACATGAAACATGGAATCATCGATTCACTGATACATTTCTGTGCAGAAAACTGGAAATGAAACCTGTAATTCTTTCTTTTCTTTAGGTCAACTCTGCCAGCCTAAAATGACATTATAAAATGTTATTAAGTGATATGAATGAATAATATATATAACTTCAAGTGGCAATTGAATACATTTTTAAGTTCACAAATAATATTTCATTAACACATTTAGAGGCTACAGGTAGATAAAACAGCCACAAAAGAGCTTGGCACAAATCAAATCAAAAGTGAATAATTCAACAGCTCTGAAGGAGAGTTGGACACTACAGTCCAGTTCACTATATACTTTTGTGGGAATTTTTTTTTGGGGATTTGCTAAACTATATATTTTTGGAAAGGTTATTTTGTATGGCATCAGAAAATCAATGTTTGCATTTGCCCAGATGTCTATATGGCGGCCATATTAATTTTATTTATTTATTTTTTTTAAATGGCTGTCAAAAAACTCTGAAATATTTCAGCCTCTGAATAAGTTGAAATGTTGATTTTAACTGCTAAATCTACATTTTCAGGGTCAATGAATCAAATGGTGCTAGTTACAAAGCTATAAGACCTACCCACATTAACCTTCAGATGCAAAAGTGTTTCAAAATGACCCGGTTTGGTGGTTTTATTTCAATTTCACTGGAATATTCGCATGTAATTCTCCATGTTTGTCCAAAAACATGTTTTTTATTTTATTTATTTTTATTATTATCCTGTTGAAATACACCAACAATATGGGTAAAGCAAACTTTAAACATCACATGCAGTTGGTCAGATAACTCAGAGTTTAAAAGTAACTAACATAAAATTTAGATAATGAATGTCAACATACACATTTAGACACAGTATGATTACGCAACCTTTTTAATTAGACATATTCTATACATCATCATTATCGTCATCACTTTCATACAGCCATAGACCGTATATATGAGTGGACATAGCGAACGCTGTAGTTGCCGAGTGCCAAACAGGAAGTTCTCCAGGAGGCTCTTCTGGCTCCTTCTGACTCTGGCTCCAATGGACTTACATTAGGATCTTGTGGCTCCTCTCTCTGTACCTGCTGCAGTGAGCCTCGACATTTTGGTCTTAAAATGTTCGTATTAACTCGCTTTACATGAGCCTGAATTTTTTTTTTCACTATATTGTGTGTCAAAAAAAATCCTATTCATAACATAGAGCTTGGCTCCAGATTCGCTCCTGTAATCGTGAGCATCACGAGCCTCATTTGAGCAACACTGAACACTATGGGTCACACTCACTTAGTCCACTTCTTTTAGTCTATGCAACAACACGGCTTGGGAATCATCATCATTCTGGCACTGGCTGCTGCACTGACACATGTTAGTACAGGCTAAATCTTGAGTTTCTAGTGTGCAGTTCTGCAGACACCTTTGTACTTGGCTGTGGTGAACCGTGGACTTGGACCCTGGGCCTTCACTAGGACCAATTTCTGGCCATCATAACATTATTTATTTCATTTATTTAAAGAAAACTAAATGAAGTGAATCACACATGCACTTACTTCATATATTTGTTTAATAATTATTAGCTACTGTTCAACAAGATGGATAGATCGGAGCCCGCAGAGCTCCAGTTCTCGGGTCTTTCTCTCTCTTCTCCTTCTTTCAGATGCCCCTGAAGTGTCCAAATAGAGGCGTCCAGCTAAGTGAGTGTGACGTCACCCACAGCATTCAGCACTGTTCAAAAGAGCAAAAGAGGCTCATGATGCTCAGGGTTACAGGGGCAAATCTGGAGCCAGGCTCTATGTTAGGAAGACGATTTTTTTTGACAAAGTAGCGAAAAAAAATTCAGGATCATGTGTCGTGGGTTATTAAAAACATTGTAAGACCAAAATGACGAGGCTTACAGCAGCAGTTACAGAGAGAGGAGCCACAAGATCCTAAGTAAGTAAAGCCAATTGTGTGTAAGTGTAAGTCAATTGGAGCCAGAATCAGAAGAAGCCAGAAGAGCCTCCTGGAGAACTTCCTATTTGGCACGCAGTGACTAGTGCGTTTGCTATGTATGAGCCGGAAGGAAGGAGGCCGAGGACTAGTGAGTGTGGGAACCACTGTCCAGGATGAAACATCCAAGCTCCTTGAGAACATCAAGGACAAGGCCCCGACAGATAACGTGCTCAGAGAATGTCTCAGACAGTGGTGTCCAGAGGAAGAGGTGCTGGAGGGACCATCATGGCAGGACAAACCCCTACATGGGGTGAACCACCAGAACATAACTGAAGTGGCTGATATCAAGAAATCCTACCAATGGCTTGAGAGGTCTGGCCTGAAGGACAGCACAGAGGCACTGATCCTGGCTGCTCAGGAGCAGGACCTGAGCACCCGGGCAATAGAGGCCCAGATCTATGACATCAGACAAGAGCCACGGTGTAGACTGTGCAAAGAGGCTCCTGAGACAGGAGGCTACGTTCACACTGCAGGGCTTAATGCTCAATTCCGATTTTTTTGTGAAATCCGATGTTTTTCGAGGTCGTTCACATTTCCAATTAAATGCGACTTGTCTGTGACTTCAGTGTGAACGGTAAACGGCCCGAAAGTGTCCCGCATTCACACTAGAGGACACGATGACGTCAACCCCATGCATCAACCGCAGCGAGCGTGCTCTGTGTTTACGGAAGTTGTCCAAATATGGTCGCGAGCATTGAGCACATGGCGATTTTACAGTTCCGGTTTCCGCCTGCTTCAGCGCAGAATAGTGACGTTTGTCGCTTGTTAATGACGTGTAGGTCAGATGGATGCGCTTTGACCGCTCAGACTGAAGTCGCATGTCAAAAGATCAGATATGTATCAGATTCAGGAGCAAATATCCAAGTGTCCTGGGTCGCATTTGAAAAATTCGGATCTGTGCCGTTCAGACTGTCATTAAAAGATTGGATACAGGAACATAGAAGCCAAAAAATCTAATTTGGGTCACTTCAGGCTGCAGTCTGAACGCAGCCTAAGATGCTTCAGGGAAACAAACATTGAGCGACATAACCAAGTGGTGGGCATAGTGTACAGAAACATCTGTGCAGAGTACAGGCTGGAGACCCCAAGGTCAAGGTGGGGAACACCTCCAAAGGAGGTGGTTGTGGAGAATGACCGAGCCAAGATCCTGTGGGACTTCCAGATACAGGCGGACAGGATGGTGATGGACCAACCAGACATAGTGGTGGTGGAGAAGAAACAGAGCAGCGCCATGGTGGTGGACATCACAATACCAAGCAATAGCGATGTCAGGTAGAAGGAACACGAGAAACTAGAGAAATACCAGGGGCTCAAGGAGGAGCTGGAGAAAGCCTGGAAGGGCCGTAACCCCCAAACTGGAAGAGTGGCTACAACAGATACTGGGAAAAACAACAGACATCTCAGTCCACAGAAGTGCAGTACTGGGAACAGCAAAGATACTGCGCAGAACTCTTAAGCTTTTTATGATATATATGATTAATAATGATCTAGAAATTATTACTAATGTAGTGTTTTTTACTCACTGAATAAATCAGAAGTCTGAGGAGCCAAAGTGATATATGACACATACTATACAGTAATATTTGCTAGTTAGCTGTAATTGTATATGTCTAAATATGTTCTGAAAATATATTACATATCTTCTGAGTTAAAATAAAGATAATACTAACTGTGCATGTGTTAGATGCTCTGTCAATGCTCTTAAGGTATCATCCTTTTCTGATAGAGCAAGTCTGAGGAAGAGCTATTGGCTCAAAACATCACTGTAAATAAAATCTTTCAGCAGGACCAACTTTGTGTGGATCACTCTCACCACCCATTCTAGAAAGCCTGCAATGTGTGTCTTTGTAATCATTCACACACTAAATGTTAAATGTCTTTATTTATTTTATTTTTTTTTGAAGAACAGCTGGAGCATGAAATCTTAACTTTTCATTACAAACATATCGCAAGAAAACAACCACACTGGTTATTATTATCTACTCATATTGAAAGATTTTATTTATAGTGATGTTCTGAGCCAATAGCTCTTCCTCAGACTTGCTATATCAAAAAAGTGTGATCCCTTAAGAGCATTTCCATTTCCATTTAACACATGCACAGTAAGTATTATCTTTATTTTAACTCAGAAGATATGTAATATAATTTTAGCAGTAAAAAATCTATATTTCAGTTTATTTAGAAGTTGAGATACTGTAATTTTTACATTTACGGCGGCCATTTTTTAAACTTCAGTACTGATGCCATATAGACATCTGGGCAAATGCAAACATTGATTTTCTGACTCCATATACTATAACCTTTCCAAAAATATATAGTTTAGCAAATCCCCCCCAAAAATCCCACTAAGGTTAAAATGTGAATATAATGAACCGAACTACTAGTGATGCGTGGGACAGCTTTTTTTCTGACCCGCTCCTTCTTGAGATAAATTATAACCTGACTCACCCAACCCAAAGAAATGGGTTGAAATATTGGGACCCGACCAAAACCTGTGCACATTAAAACTGACGTGTTGCGTGGCGCTGCAGGCAGCTGTCATATGCCTTGCAAACGTGCAATTTTGTTTGCATAATGTGTTAAAATCACACTTTGTTTTACTTTTCACACTCAAGTGCACTGTTTAGAACCTGTTTGAAATCGGCTACATGGTTCCATGCTGCTGTTCCCACATGCCGCTATTTAGACAATGATTATAATTCAATTATCATTCTTCTTTATTTTATTTTATTTTTTTTTTCATTGTCAGAGTAGCAGCACTTTACTATTTTTCAAACATTCTGCTTTTCCAACATGACTAATATTTATGTGATAACCTATTATACTTTACGTTCCCATATATAATAAGATGCTTGGGCCTCAGAGAAGACTTCAGCCACAGAAGAGATTAGACAGTGGAAAAATGTCGTAACTGAGCCGTGGGAAACAGTCATGCATTTTTAAAAAAGAGCACAGGCCTTTGAGAAAATATATAATCTAAAACAGAGGCTGCATGGGCCTTTGTGCTTCATTCATTTGGTCATGTATCTGCAGAGATCATCATACAGCCTAAATAAAGAACCAATAAAGTTCATTGTATCAGCTCAATGAAACACACATTTGATACCTTCATATGATCATGACATTTGATTGTATACACATTAGACAACTATTTCTTTTGGCCAAATCTCTTCCATCTAGGTGGATGCTGTCCAAGCGTGGCTACGCATTGCAATTTGGACATTTCACCACACTGCTACAGAACAGAGAAGAAACTTCACCTGCAACTCTGTGATAGGACATAAAAGGGAGATAATAGGCTGATTCAAGGAGGTGACGGGGCTGTAGGAAATGTTTAGACCTAAGGATGTCTGTCTTACATAGGCTAATTATATTTGGAAATAACCAACCTGCCTATCATTCGATCTGCTGCATTCAGCACCATGGACAGCAGCCTGAATATGCACAGGTGACGTGTCGGAATAGCCATACTAAAAAGTGTTGGAAAACCGGCATGTCTAACTAGAGTCATGTCGTAATGAAGGGATGCCAGAACAGGAGGCAGACCCCGGCCTACACGCTCACAGGATGTAGTGCACATAGAAGCTTTTAGTGGAGTTTGAGACTAAAGCACCTGGATGATGGAGCGAGGAGCACCTGACGCAGCGTGTACGTGCTCTGGATGTCTCTGTCCAGGTGAGGAGCTTTGTTTTTGCACCGTGGTGGTGTATGAGATTCATGCTGGAGCATCATTTGTGTGGCTTGTTCAGAGCTACAGAACATGCTTTAGGTGAGACTGTGATGGGACCTGACCCACCTGCACCCACAGGGTTACAGGTCGACCCACTAGTGACCACACCTAAAGTGGCTGAATTATGAGTGAAGAAAAATATATTTAAATGTGACTAGAAAATAGATACAAATCTAGGTCAAGTATAAGAGATGTTCAACTGTGACAACATAGTGCAATAGTAGATTCAGAACACATGAATTTGTGAAATAAATGTAAAAATATCTCAAGATATAATGAGGTTAATGACATAAACAGGCCTATGACCAGGTAATAAACCAAGTAAATCATTATCAAACCAGGATTAAACCACATCTAAAGTTCAGAACTAAACCCAGGACTAAACCTGGACTAAACTTCAACAGTGTTGAACAGAATCAAACTAGTGATACCTGAGCAGATCCAAAGAGTCCAAAGTGTCCCAGAGAAAAGTGTGCATCTGAAGGAAGAGGCTTGTTTGTGTGTTCTTTCTGGAGCGACTCGGAGCCGCTCCTCTATTGGCTGCAGTCCAGGTGGGCGGGGCTTTGCACAGGTGAAGTCAGGTAACTGCTGCTGTGATTTTGGGACACACAAAAATTTTTAATAAAATGACTTTTCAACTACTATTATAAGAACTACTTAGAATATGCATTATCCTGATCTCTACTAGAGATAAAATAAAAAAGTACTTTACTATGACAGATGAAGAGTAGAGACATATACATACAGGTCAAAGGAGGAGCACAAATCTGGTATTTGGAAAAAAGTCTTGTATAAAAAAAAATATACATATATATATATATATATATATATATATATATATATATATATATATACATATATATATATTATATTATTATTTTTATTATTTTTTTTCTGTGTCCATGTCAAAGGTGACATTTTTGACACGGAATTCTAAAATCTGAAAAACATCAATACTAGTGCTGGGATTTCTGTAACATTTTCTATCTTAAAGGATTAGTCAAAAGAAAAATCCACAGTCGTGTTAATGACTTTATAAAAGATGTTATTTATGTTATATGAATGAATATTATATGAAACTTTAAGTGGCAACTGAACCCATTTCTAAGTTCACAAATAATATTTCATCAGCACATTTAGCGGCTCAAGTAGATTTGTCAACTCCATCAGACCTGAAATCTAGTGTTTTAGTCAAGACTGCACGAATCCAGACCAAGACGTGTCCAAGACCACAGGGTCCAGAGACCAGGACTTTTAAAATGCTGAGATCCAGACAAGATCACCTTTGTCATTTTCTACATTTATTTGTATTAATGTTAATTTAGATAAAAAATAAGACAAGCAAACTGTACTGCACTTAAACACTCTGCGCCCCTTTTTTGGACCCTCACACACAGTTTGAGAACCCCTTTTTTAATCCAACTTCCAGTTGCACTTCACAGAAAACTGCTTCAAGTTAAAATAAAGTATGTAGGACTTTTAAACCTGTTTTTTTTTTTTTTTTTTTTTTATCACACTCGTGTGAGACCTCGAGTCTGTGATAAGACCGAGACAAGACCAGGTCCAAATGCACTCGAGTCCAAGACAAAACCAAGACCATTAAAAAAATGTCTCAAGGCTGGTCTCGAGTACTACAACACTACTGAAATCTGACAGAGTTAACGACTGATGGAGTTGACAAAAATTCATGATTTGACATATTTGATTTTTCATTAGAGCCTTTGAAGAGCTTGTCACAATATGATTAGGCAATAGCAGGCTCACAATATAAGTGACAAATCAAAGCAGTGTACATGTGTACATGCTCTCTATGTCTCCGTCCAGGTGAGGAGCTTTGTTTTTGCACTGTGTTGGTGTGTGTGATTCATGCCTCGTTCATGCTGGAGCATCATTTGTGTGGTTCAAATGCATAGCTATACAAATGTATTCAAAACATGTTTAGTCCATGCACACAGGACAACATGCACCTTTCTCTCATCTCTTGCTGTTTTCATTTGGCGTTAATTGTGTAAGGACTAAAGTTGTCCTCATTGTGCAGGTAACACATGCAAACACAGAAGTCCTGTGCCCTCGTTTGTTCATCAGAGCTACAGAAGATGCTTTAGGTGAGGCTGTGATGGGACCTGACCCACCTGCACCTGCTTTACCCCTTCTCATTGAGTTATTCAACCCACCTGAACCCACAGGGTCACAGGTCGACCTGCACATCACTAGTGACCACACCTAAAGAGGCCGAATTATGAGTGAGCAAAAATATGTTTAAATGTGGATAGAAAATAGACACAATCTAGGTCAAGTATAAATGATGTTCAACTGTGACAACATAATACAATATTAGATTCAGAACACAATAATTTCTAAATAAATGTAAAAGTATCTCAAGTTATAATGAGATGAATGACAAACAGGTCTGTAATCAGGAAATAAATCAAGACTATCTCAGCTCTAAAGTAAATCATTATCAAACTAGGACTAAACCAGGCCTAAAGTTCAGAACTAAACCAAGTACTAAACCAAGTCTAAACCAGGACTAAACCAAGTCTAAACCAGGACTAAACCAAGTATTAAACCAGGACTAAACCAGGACTAAACCCAGTGTTGAAAAGAATCAAACTAGTGATACCTGAGTGGATCCAAAGAGTCCAAAGTGTCCCAGAGAAAAGCGTGTGTCTGAATGAAGAGGCTTGTTTGTGTGTTCTTTCTGGAGCGACTTAGAGCCGCTCCTCTATTGGCTGCAGTCCAGGTGGACTTCACCTGTGCGAGGCCCCGCCTCGCACAGGTGAAGTGACATGACTGCTGCTGTGATTTTGAGACACAGAAAAAATTTTAAATAGATTGACTTTTCAACTGCTGTTATAAGAACTACTTAGAATATGCATTATCCTGATGGACACTACTAGAAATAAAATTCAATAATATCTGAACATTTGACCTGGAATCTAAGAAAATAATAATAAGAAAAAAGATCATCTTCACATTCTAAAATTTGAAAAACATCAATAAAAGTAACTCTTAATATTAGTATCTTTTCCCTGAGTAACCAGTCTCGTCTACATTCTGTTAGAATCCAGTTTTGTCTGCAGTGTCTCATCTTAATGCCATCATATACATTTGTGTAAATAATGAACACAACACAGGCTCTTTACTACCTAAACCACAGAAACTCAACTGCGAAAGTCAAGTGAATGATGTGTTTAACAGCTCTGAAAGAGAAGTGCCACACCTAAAAAGGCACTAAACAAAGACTGACTCAGCTCTGAAGTAAATCATTATCAAACCAGGTGTAAAGTTCAGAACTAAGCTCAGGACCAAACCAGGTCTGAACGAGGACTGAACCAGGACTAAATCAGGACTAAACCCCATGTTGAATAGAATCAAACAAGAGCTGTACCTGATGATTTACATTACATAGTTTACATTAGTAAATCCATAATCCTTCTATATCTCTTCCCCTAGGAGCCAGTCCCTTCTACAATCTGTTAGAATCCAGTTTTGTCGCCTTAATGTCATCATATACATTTGTGTAAATAACAGTGGCAGTAGGACTGTGTGCCTGTCATTAGCCTATTGTGTGTGGCCTGAACCTTTCAGAGGGAGGGTCCCTCACCTGCTTGAGCTCTTGGTCAACTCTGACATCACCCACTGTCTAGAAGCAGGGCAGCAACGAGAGGGCCGGAATTGAGCTTTACTATGTCTTAAAAATCACCTTTCTCAAGCCTAAAGCCTGGCGATTGTGTCCCATGTTGCATGTTCCATCCATGAGTATTATGTGATCTTCATTTATTCATTAATTCACCAGTGTATCCAAACAGACAATCCTCTTTTCACAGACCTCCGGCGTGTGCACGAGGGTTGGCTTGGCAACCCCCAAACTCAGTATAGGAGAGGAAAGTTCTCTCTCCTCCTCCTCAACCCCCTGTCTCTCAGTCTGCATCCACCCTTTATCCTCCTCTTCCTCTCCAGTGCTCCTCCAGTGTTACTCTCCTCTTCCTCTCCCTCTCTTCTGCCCCTCCACCGGTTTTTATTCTTATATTAATGATTTGACATATGGGTCAGTCCATATGAAATCAGCCACCCTCCCCTATGAGCCATCTCAGATTTGGCTGAAAAAAAATTCTAAAAATTTTGAAAATCACCAAATGAAAGAAACTCACATTTTAGCTCAATCCCTTTAATCATTCCTGAGTTATGGCCTGTAGACATTTTGGGGCCATGCACGCTTTTTCGGAAGCCTTGATTTATAAGCATGTTTGAGAGACCATAACTTCATGAAAAAATAGAGCTAGGAAGCTGAAAATTGGTATTACTGTAGATTTTTGGTCATAGATTCTGAATCTGTTGTCAAATATTGGGTATCTTTATTAAGGGGGGCTCTGTGGTCCACCAAAATCTCACATTTGGTTGCCGCTCAAATTGTTTTTTAAATTTTTGAGGTCAAAGATTTATTGAGTGAGCATTAGACCCTTTGAAGAGCTCGTGTCACAATATGATTAGGCTACAGCAGGCTCACAATATAAGTGTCAATAGACAATACAAGACTAAGACTTGAAACACGTCCAAACATTTCATTCTCTTCCAAATGACAGATGGTTCAAAGGGCAGGTGTGTGTTGAGGTGTGCATGTGAAGCTGGGGGACCTGATTTTCAAAGTGTAAATGGACAAAGTAAGTTTTTAAATGATGATCCTGGACTCTGACTGGCCTTGTCTCTCACAAACCCTTTGGCACATCACTAGTATTCACATGCATGAGTTTTCATGTGCTCATCTTAAGCTCTATTCAGTAGGAGAAGTGAAGCAGAGTGGAGCCTCACACAGCCAACATGCTCTCAGCCCAAACTGGAACAGCTCTGTATCAGGACATTTCATTAGGGCTTGGGATCAATAAATACATGTTTCACAATTAGATTTCACTTTCACAAAACAGTCAGGTGCCCCAGTTTTAACACCAGTCTGTGTTAAAGTGGGACTAAACACATAAACTCCACCCACAACCTCATTTCTAACAGAGCTGCTGAATTGGGCAGAACCTGGACGACTTTACTTTATACTGGAATCGTCTAAATGTATAAATGAAGAATGGTGACAGGGGCTTGAGTCCAGCGCTTTGTCTAAGTTACAAATTATCAAACTTTCTAACTAATAAAGAGAACAACAAATATGTACAACTTTGGTTCCTTAAAATGACTTTGGTTCAGTGTGAGAGGCTTGAGTGACATTACCAAAAGAAAAGACTGTTTGTTTAGTCTGTTTAGTCTTTTGACACAGTACCAACCAGTCAGCAGGGGGCGCCATTTTATTGAACACAATTAGGGGAGATACTGTCCAAAGCATTTAATGTGAAGAGGGCAGATGGATCATTTGAATCCAAAGAACTGATCATGTTCATTGTTTTATATGGAGAACAATGCAACACTAAATGAATGGAAAAGTTGCAAAAGAACTGTTTTTATGCGCTTGGAAAAAGGAATCAAAAAGGAAATAATAGAACCATATTAAAGAAAGATGATCAAATACTTTCAAACCCAGAAGAAATGGGTAAGTATATAAACCTTTAAAGAGAAAAGGACCTGACTTATGACTTCAAAATATTGCATTCACTATCAAATCAAAGAAATCCAATGGAAAATATATCCCACGAGGAATGCAAATATATGGGTCCAGTCAAGCAGTAATGGAGGAAAACGGGTAGATTTTTGACATTCAAATGTCTCTTATTCAGAAACTAGAGGGACTATTGAAATAAGTAAAGTATCAGAATGTAGGAAAGAGTTACACTCCAACAGGGTCAAGTTAAACCTGTGAGATTCTTTCAAGTTGTTGTCAAAAAATTTTAAAACTCATGTCGGTAACAGAGGGAATGAAATATGCAGCACTTTTTGGACAGTTTGAATATTTGCTTCATATAGTTTTCTACCATATGGTACAAGATTAGGTTGAAAAACCTCTGACTTTTTGAGTCATGATATTTTTTAAGAAAGGTCATGGTAACGGAGGGAAAAGTAACGGAGGGAAAATTGTCCAAGCAAGTAGAAGGTGCAGGATTTTGCATAATTTGTCAGCTTTTTTCTTCTGAATACTTTAATATTACTTCAAAATGAAAGGAAACTATTTCTATAAAAAAATATATATATATATTTTTTTTAAATCATGTACCTTCATCAACAGTTCAAAGATGGAATAACACAAGATAAGATGAAATACATCCATTTATTTACATGATTTTCAGGTCTTTGAAATTTGGGAAATCATTTTTGTTCCATGTTTCATACATGGTCTGTTTAAAACATATGGAACTTTAGAACCAAAAATGGTCCAGAAAAAAGGTCAACAGTTTCATAAACTAGAGTACATATGTATCTGTTCAATACATTTTTATATCTGATGCATTAACTTGAATTTTTGGCCTTACTGTTTACTTCTGCTTGACCGGGCCCAGATATAAAGTGGAAAGTGAATGAAAGTGCTTGTTTAAATACTCATTTATGCAGTAATGAATGGCCTGTTCGTTACAACGACTTTGCTCTGTGTTTGGGTAAACTTTGAAATCTATCTGCTGTAATTTGGATGGTACTTGTGTTTTTTTTTTGCCTTTAGATGCTCTGTCCTGTCCACCTGCTCCTGTGACCTGCTCCAGCACTGAGCTGCTGCACTTAGAAATGAGCTCCTGTGCTGTGTTCAGCTCATGTTGTTAATGTGCAGGGGTGTCCCGTCCTGTTTTCACAGGACTTTCATTTCTGACTAAAACTGTTCAAATGACAGCGACTGAGTGTTCCAAATGGCACAGTGATAACTACATTTAAACTGACTTAAAACAGCGATGCAAACATGTCGGGGGGTCGGGGGAACTCTTTGCTCATAAAATCCCCTAAATGAACATGTGAAGTGTGCACCTCCATTGAAGATCTTAGCCCCCCTTATCTCCTCCAACCAAAAATGTCCCTGCTAACGTATACATAGAGCTCATGAAAACTACAGCAAATATTCACTCTCAAAAAGCATGAAGCATTTACAACAGTTTAGGCCTGCTCAGAACAACAGGGGTTTGCACATCACCGTGGCAACCAGAGCTGCGTACGTCATCGAAGCAAACGCAGGACTTAGAGGGAAACACTGTCACAGGTGTTTCTGGATGATCTTCTTGACAATGTTCAGACGAGCTCGTGATAATCCAACAGAAATACACCAAAACACGTCGAAAAGTCTCAGTCGGGGTTAAAGAGGTCATTTGACACACAGGGAGGGCATCTGACACACAGGGAGGGCATCTGACACACACAGAGAGGGCATCTGACACACAGGGAGGGCATCTGACACACAGGGAGGGCATCTGACACACAGGGAGGGCATCTGACACACACAGAGAGGGCATCTGACACACAGGGAGGGCATCTGACACACAGGGAGGGCATCTGACACACAGGGAGGGCATCTGACACACAGGGAGGGCATCTGACACACAGGGAGGGCATCTGACACACAGGGAGGGCATCTGACACACAGGGAGGGCATCTGACACACGAAATATGTTATGAAAACCAAGTTGCTGTGTACAGTTTTGTGTCATGTTTTTGTGTATTTATGGAGAATTGTCGTGTGGGAGCATGGATGACATAGGCTTGTTGGCGGAGCATTGTACAGGCTCGTACTGCTAAGGGCCCAGGAGAGATCTCTAGATGACTCAAACATGCCTGGATGACTGTCAAGCCTCTTCAGGCAGGTTTTTGATGAGAGAACATCGTTATAATGTGGGAGAAAGATCAGAAAAGTTACTTTAGTGTAATAGCCCCTCTTTAAAACGTGCAGTTCAGGAGCAGAGCTGACGTCAGTGAGAAACAGTTTTAGATGGTTTGTGCTGCAGTCTCCAGCCTCACCACTAGAGGCCGCCACAACACTGCAGGTGCATTAATGTGTTTTAGGCCAATTCTATTCCTCTTCACACTGACAAATTCTAAAGGGACAAAAGCTTTATGTGACAATATGAAATGATTTAAACATTTGTGTTTCTTGCAGCTCCTTCACATCTGATTTAGTTTGTCTCATTTTTGTGTCTGTCCTTTGAAAACGCCAGATTTCAGGATTTATTGCATGTTTTGTCAGATTACATTCACTTCAGATTATTATTCAGATGTTACATCCTGTTGTGGAATTTCTAGACTTCAAACATGAAAAAAGAACTGAAAAGTCGTCTTGAATCAAGGAGTGTGATTTATTGAAGCAATTGTGCACACAATCCCAAAACTCCCTGTTCCTGACAGAGTCGTCTGTCCTAAACTGTGACAGAACAATACAGACAGAGTCTTTCTACCCCACGGGGGCATAAGGCACAGGGATGATACACACACATAAGATAAGACCTAGTCTCATCAGAGAACAGGTCAACACAAGGCTGGATCAACAATCAGGAGAAGAACAAGCTCAGATTGATATAAACAACAGACACAAGGACAGAGTGTTGTACGTGGGAGAACAGTTCAGATTAGAACGAGACGTCAAGAAACGAGATCTAAAAACCAAGATGTAAGAATCAAGAGGCTGTGAAAACGTCACTTAACAGTCGACATCTGATGGAGCATTTATGATGAACCTAGAACCAGGAAAAGACACTGATGGAAAGATTTCCAGAACAGTCCCCACAGCTACACTATAAGTGACTCAGACTTGAGTAGTACTTTTCCCAAATACTTCTGATCATTTCTTGGACCTCTACTTTCTACTTCTATTTGAGTAATATTATTTTGAAGTAACGTGACTCTTACTTGAGGACAGTTTTTGGCTCCTCTGACAGTAACACACTTTTTTCAGGTAAAACTAAGTATGTCATCACAGTTACACATCCCCATGGAAACAAGCAGGTGACTCTACCAGGCCAGGTTACAGGTCAGATCTGTGGAGAGGCGACCCCGCTCACAGTCACACAGCAGCAAAAACAGCAGGAATGGAAGAAATGAAATATGGACTGAATGAGAGGAGAGAGAGAGGAATCACTTGTATTTTTTCTTGAGTTTTCAGACTATTTAAACACTTTATTATTAGTTCTTGCTCATGTGTCTCCATCTCTGTATGCATCTGAAACTTTGGTCCAGTGACAGAATTGAAGTTTCTTTTTCTCTTAATAACAGACACACACACACACACACACAAAAAAAAAAGTTTTTTCACCTGATTTTGAGTTGAAATTATTTAGTCCCTGAATCGGGGACACATGAGCGTCAGATGAGATGAGAGAGAGAGAGAGAAGGGTTTTCTCAAATATTTGATGACATTTTATAAAGTTCTGGTCCCGTACACATATAACACCCGCACATATCTCTCACACTACACATTTATCTTCATCCAGACACTGAAGTGAGGCTCATGTCTACAGGATTTTTCTGTCAACCCATACACAACACTTTTTTGTTCAGTGATGTAAACATATATGTAAAATATTGGATTATTTTACATTGAGGAGACAAACTCTGTCGGAGCACACAGAGATGCTGAAGAGTCTTCAGACCAGAGCCAAAACCCAGGGAGCAGAGTGTGAGTGAATGTGGTGTTGAAGGTGTGGAGGTGGGTCAGTTGGTCAGAGGAGACTGTGTAGAAGGACAGAGAACCAGCAGGACAGTCCACAAACACTGCTACTCTCCCAGAAGAGGAGGACCAGGACTGAGGGAGACGGGTTTGTTTTTTATTATGACGAACAATGAAACCATTTTTAGAACAGTCCAGACTCCAGGACTGATGATTGTGTCCAAACCAACTGTCATCACTGCGTCCTTTCCTTGTGATTCCTCTGTAAGACAGTGATATATAAACTAATCCACTCCACTGGACCTCCCAGTAACAGCGACCAGTCAGACCAGTGGAACACAGAATCTGAGCCCAGCCATCAAATCTGTCCTGATGATCTGGATACAGCTGCTCCTTTCTCACACGTGTCACCTTCTTGTTGTTGTCAGACAGTTTGAGGTTTCTGTCCGCTGTGTTTGGATCCAGAGTGAGATCACAGAAATCTGATGGAGAGAAAACACAACACAGCAGCAGTTAGTCCGCTTTCCACCCTCAACACATAAGAGACACACACATAAGTTAAAATTTTTAGGAACACAGAAAAAAAAAAAAAAAAAAAAAAAAAAAAGGGAGCACAAGGTTTTCATTTTGAAGATTTATTACAGTGCAGAACTTGCACACAGCAACACCAACTTACTTGAATTAATTTTATACAAAAAACAAAACAATTACGACTGTACTTTTCCTGCATGGCCATTGGTAGCCAGGTTAGGGTTCCATATCTTTGGTCCGACATCCCATTCATCTGAAAATGGACCACTGAGTAGAGATCCCATTAGTCTGACCATACACAGTAGAGATGGATGACTTGTGACGTGCAGCCTTCAAGTGTGCTGTGCTGTCACTCGAGCGTCTTGTGGCAGAAGGCCAAGGAGGAGGGGTGCGCAGCCTTTTCCACAACTAGCCATATATGCCACAAGTTAGTTAAGTAAATGACGCTAGTATTTGCTTTGGAACAAAACAGATTTCATTTCTAATATTGTGAATCCAAGACTACATGTCACACTCCTTTTTTCACCTAGGGCGAATCTACACAACACGGTGTAGTTTACGTTATATTGACTCTTATGTTAAGGGATGTGTTTTGATACGCCCAAAATGACACCGGTAAAACGTGGAGGTATGAATATGGAAAAGGGAAATCAAGCCATCAGATGCACAGTTTAGGAAAAAGAACAGGAGGTGGAAAAACGAGCACAAGATAAAGGTAGGCAAATGTATCATTGCATGGCAGCTCGTAGGCTATGAATCAGGAAATAAGGTAATAGACTAAGGGAAATCAAATCAAACTTTATTTATAAAGCGCTTTTCAAACTAAATGTAACACAAAGTGTTTTACAGTGATTAAAAAACAATCCCACATTTAATTTTAAAGTTTTGAAGACTGATCACCTGTGTGACACTGGTATGCCACCACTACACACAGAAGAGGGCTTCTCATAGTGTGTTATCCTTTTAGGCTTATACTGGGTACTCACTCACTTGTCTTTGGTTACTCTGCTGACTTCAATAAGCTGAATTGTTGGAGCGGCATAGGGTGCGTACATAAACTGCTACTCCAAGCACTCCGAGAACACTCTGGTCCTTTGAAACCGTTTCTAATTTCAGAGTGTGGGTGGAAATGTTGTTCATTTATTCAGAGCACCACACTTCCAGAGTGTTCATAGCGCACACCTTTGCTGTGTATGGTTGGACTAATGGGCTATCGGACCAATGGTCCTCTTTTTTATGGACAAATGGGATGTTGGACTAAAGGGCTGGCCCCAGGGTTAGATCATTGAATCATGGATCTGCCCAAGGTTTCTTCTTCTTCCTACAGACAAACAAACATAAAATTTTATTGAATTGAAAAAAAAATAAAATAAAAATGAAACTACAAGCTAAGTTTAGACAAGCATTGCAGAGCTTTTTGGGCTTTTTAAGGGCACACTCACAGGACTTTTGAACTGTGACGTGTTCAAGCATGATTGCCTGGGTTCTGTGTTCCGCACTCACACCTGTACAAATTACTGGGGCCACAGGTCAATGATGTCATCACACAGCACTGTTTGTTTACATGCTGCTTAGCAGAGCTAATGTGTTTGGCAGAAAAAATAAGTCCTGCAGCATGAAATATCTATTAAGTAGTAGGGATGCAATGGTATTCGATAAAATATCGAATCATTTAATACTGGTCTCACAATTCGATATACATGTTCGTTCATTTGCAATGTGTCAATATGCACATGCCTCCATGCACACTGTATTATCATTTATTTTTATAACAGCTCCATAGGGACTTTCAGCTGAAATAATCTAACAGAGGTGGATTTTATCTGTCACTTTTATTTTACGTTGATAGACCCAGAAATGACAAAGATATTAACTTTAAATACTTTAAAATCACTTTTTGCTTTACATCGGCTTTAATGAAATGCACTCGTATACGCACCTGCGAAGTGACTCGCATTATCGAGGCACATCAAAGCCTGTCTCCCCCCATGCTAGACCCACATCAGTTTGCATACTGGTCAAACAGATCCACGGAAGATGCAATAACCATCGCTCTTCACTCTGCGCTGAACCACCTGGAGAAACGGGAGAGCTATGTCCGGATGCTCTTCATTGACTACAACCGCAGTCCCACCCACCCAGAGAATATCATTGTCAAATTTGCTGATGACACGACGGTGGTGGGGCTGATAACAGAGGGGAATGAAGTGCCCTACAGAGATGAGGTCCTGAAACTCAGCGAGTGGTGTGCAACTAACAACTGTGCACTGAACATCACCAGGACTAAGGAACTCATCCTGGACTTTCGGCAGAACAGAGCCACCCCTGCCCCCCTGTACATAAATGGCCAAAGTTATTTATTAATTAATTAATTCTTGCTCTTTAACAGAGCGGCTCTGAATTTCACTATACCATTGTATAATGACAACAAAGGCTTTCTATTCTATTCTATTCTATTCTATTCTATTCTATTCTATTATAATTGATCTTTTTCTTAGACTCTGTATCATATGTTTTTAGATCTGTTGAGGCCGTTTTAGATCCGTTAGGACCGTTGAGACATTTCTATACAATACAATATAGTTTTAGTGTCCAGAAAGAGGACTGAGAGCACTGTGTGTCAGAGATTCTAGCAGGAGCTACGTACTGTCTGTGCCGTGCTTTGGCACACCTCCAACTGGGCCAAAGGCCCATCACCTGGGCACAGCTCGATCCCGCTCACTCTCAACAAACGTACTGCACTTTAGGGACTGTCCATGCTTGGGAATGGTTTAAAGTCCTAGTGTGAGTGCACCCTTAATGCTTGATACATTTTCGAATTCTATTTTGGCTGCTTTGTCATTTGATGCATTATAGAATGTTGACTTCGTCATGCTGTGCATAGTGCTTTCCTTATTGTGGGCAAGAAGCACTTGCACATTTGTGTCAGTTCTGTTCTCCTCGTTCACATGCTGAAATATTTACACAAATGCAAGACCACACAGTCTGAGCTCCTCACACAACTACACATATATATATTAGGGGTGTCAAATTATCGCGTTATTGCGATTAATTAATTACAGTCATATTTAGCTCATTATGTTTTTTAATCGCGTTAATCTCATTTTTAATCTCTAACTTTACTGTTTCTGTATGCGAGTTGCTTTATTGTAAAATATTAAATATATCTGTGATAAACCTGCAATCTTTGAAAATATTGAGTGTGTATACATGCACATCAGTATCCCGGTTATTAGCCCTATTTCCAGTTCTGTCAGTATTCGGGTTACTGTGTTGACATGCGCACTGAGAAACCAGGACACTCATATTCCTGTGTACATGATTAAATGGAGTATCCCAGTTTCTTGACATAATCTTACAAATGTGCAAGCACAAAAATTAACTTAAATCAATTTAATAAACAAGGAAAAATACAAACCGTGAGCTCCTTTAGCATAAGAAGCTCGGGAGGTTTAACCAGCGGTGAGGAACTATGAGATTTCCCACAATCCACTGCACAGATCAAACCCAACAGATTCTTCATTAAAATCTTCTGCATAAATAAACTCAACTTTATAACATATAAACCAAAACCACTATAGAGCCACATCAGCCCGTTTGATCATATAATTCAGCTTTGATCACATTTGTTTACATTTGATAGAAACGAAACTTAAGACCGCATGGCTCATAAACTGTTAGTGGTGATAAAAACAGCTGCTCCTTGTGCCACTGATGCTGTTCAGCTTCTGTCGGACTAAATGACACGACTCAGTGGATTATGTTTGTTCTTTTTATGACAGAAGAGGTGCTGATGATAGTGAGTCTGTTCTGTGTGTATATCGTACAGGAGATAGTTCATGTTTTAGTTTTTCAGTGATCACACAAGTGCAGGTCATCCGAGTGCAGGTCGTACGTGTGCAGGTTTAGCGCAGCTCTATATTTTACAGTCATTTCACTTGTGTGGTCACTTTATGTTGGTCACTTTATTTATGCTGGTCAATTTATTTATGTCGCTGTTGTTGTGGTGAAAAGACTGGAAAGTGTCTTTTGGACGCATGCGCACTCAACTTTATGTTGCAGTAAACGGGATACTGCGTTTACATGCCACAGTATCCTGGTTACTATCGGAATAAACCAGCTACAGTAACCTGGTTTCTAATAACTGTGATACTGCCATAACCGGGATACTGAAACCGGGACACTGTTTATACATGCACCATGAAGAAGCCGGGATACTCAAAAAACCCGATCACAACCGGGATACTGATGTGCATGTATACGCACTCACTGAGTCATGTCCTTTAGTCCCACAGAAGCTGAACCACATCAGTGCATTAGAGCATTTTTTATTTTTATTTTTTTTATTTTCTTCACTTAGTTTATGCAAATTAGCCATGTGGTTTTAAGTTTGGTTTCTGTGAGACTTGCGCAAAACTGCATTAAACACATAATGTCAAACGGGCTGATGTGGCTCTAGAGTGTTTATGGTTTATATGTTGTAAAGTTGAATTTATTCATGCAGATTAGTAATAGTAATACTAATGATGATACTGTGGAATGTAAATTACTGCATCTGTTAAAGTTTGAATAAATGACTTTATAAAGTCACTTTTTTTTTTAGTTCTATATCAGTCTTTTGATCTGCCACAATAATGTAATAATGAATTTAAATTAAAATACCTCAAGTTGAGGTTTCTCAGCGATTTTTTGGTGAGATTAAAAAGAGAGTAATTAGATTAATTAATTACAGATCATAATTAATTAATCTCTCTTTTTTTATTGCTTGACAGCACTAATATATATATATATATATATATATATATATATATATCCCATCATGCATTGTGTCTCATACCCATTTTAAATAAGGCTGTGTCTGTTTCAAATTGAGTGAATTCAACACTTACACTTTCTGAGTCCTGGTGTTAACCACACAGCTCCAGCAGGCTCCAGTCTGAAACACATGAAATGAGTCTGAAACATGACATGAGCTGCGGGACCAGCACTCCAGGTCAGTTCCCTAAAAGCCTTATAACACTACACCAGTACCTGACTGCCTAGAAGATGTGGTGTATGCTCCACAAGATGGGACTTCCTCCTGCTATAAGAGCATCCCAGCATGTCTCCACTTTAGTCTAAGTAGTAAACACACTCTTCTCACTTGAGGAAAAAAAGTGCGGTCTAGTGAGATACCTCACGCATGTTTCAGAGAACCAGAATTAACCTTAAAGCTGCCTTTGACCATTTGTTTCAGTATCTCACATATGGGATGTAGCTTACCCAAAGACCAGTCATTGAGGCACCCGGGGTGGCGCTACCAGGCTCAGAACATTCTGAGATAGTGAGGGCCCAGTGATATCCAGTCTACAAAACCTGGTCTCTTTCATCTCTTTCAACATCTCTTTCTGTCCACAGTAAAATGGTCCAAACCTGAGAGTGTCCAGTGTGCAGTGGAGGTCCTCCTGTAGAGCAGACAGGAGCTTTACTCCTGTGTCTCCTGGATGGCTGTAGCTGAGGTCCAATTTTTTCAGATGGGAGGGGTTGGACCTCAGAGCTGAGGCCAAAGAAGCACAGCCTTCCTCCGAGACCAGACAACCTGACAGTCTGAGGACACAGATTATTGTAATCAGTCCATTCATTAGTAACATTCAACCCAAATGAGACAAAGAACAAGTCCCCTAACTTTATGTTACTTTTATCAAATACAATTTTCCAATGCAAATACCAACAGATTATGTAATAATAGTGAATGATATGAACTCCTCTGACCTGAGCTGCTCCAGTTTACAGTGAGGACTCTTTAGTCCAACACACAACATCTTCAGCCATGAGTCCTTCAAGTCATTGAGACTGAGGTCCAGGACTGTCAGACTAGAGGACTGGGAGCTGAGGACTGAGGACAGAGCTTCACAGCTTCTCTCTGACAGGTTACAGCTGCTCAGTCTGGAGAAGAAGACAGGAACTCAGAACAGAACTGACAAGTTCAGATACATACTTTCACTTACAATCTCAACAATCAATCTTTAAAGAAAAAAATACATTTTTATTCATGAAAACAATAGCAGGAGTTATTTTTCCTGAAGGATGGTGTTGTATTACCATATTTTACAGGCTATTAGGCGCTCTGGATTATAAGGCGCACTGTCATTGAATGATCTTTTTTCAAACTTTTTTCACATATAAACCGCACCGAACTATAAGGCGCATTAAATGAAACACAGCAGTTAGATAAGTCAGTCAAACTTTATTTAACACGTTTACAGTAACTCAACTTTGTTCATTTGTAACACATAAAAGAAAATACTGTCTGAGACCGATAAATTGTCAGCGTATTCACAATAACTCATAATTGTTCAGTTATAACTAAAAATAACACATTACACTCACTTTTTCAGTTCATTCCTTGTCCACAAATCCCTCAAATTCTTCATCTTCAGTGTCCGAGTTAAACAGTTGGGTGATTCCGGCGTCCAGCACGCCCGCATCCCTCTCGTCATGATCCGAGTCAGTGTGGTTACTGTTCCCTGGCTGTTCAGTGATGATTCCAGTCTTGGTGAAAGCTCGGACCACAGGTGATACTGATCTTTAGCCCAGGCATCCACGATCCACTGTCAGATCGTAGCGTAAGTCGCTCTGCACTGTCTCCCTGTCCTGGTGAATGTGTGTTCATCTTCTCTCATCCACTGCCCCCACGCAGCTTGCAGTTTAACTTTGAACAACTTGTTGACACCAACATCTAGCAGCTGAAGTTCTTTAGTTAATCCACCTGGAATGATGGCAAGCACTGAATTAGTTTGTTTCACATGTTTTTTGATGGCATTGGTGAGATGGGTGTGCATGGAGTCACAGATCAATAGGGACGGAGATGTGTGGAAAAAGCCATCCAGTCTCTTAATGTAAATTTCTCGCAGCCACTTGCTCATCTTTTCTTCGTCCATCCAGCGTTTGGGTTAGCTTTGATGATGACGCCGGCTGGAAACTTTTCTTTTGGTAAAGTCTTTCTCTTGAAAATGACCATGGGTGGAAGTTTCTGGCCATTAGCCTGGCAACCGAGAACTACAGTGAAGGATGACTTCTCATTCCCTGTGGTGCGTATATACACCGTTCTGGTCCCTGTTTTCTCCACAGTGCGGTTCACGGGGATATCAAAGGTGAGCAGTACTTCATCCATGTTGGTGATGTGCTCTGGTCGGATCTTGTTTTCAGTGATTTTGTCTTTGCAGTATGCGCTGAAAGATTACGCTGCGTTTCATCGTAATCTTTTGACAGTTGCTGCGAGATGATAGTTTGTGTGTGGATGGAGAGATTACATCTTTTAATAAAACGATAGCACCAAGAAGGCCCGCCTTGAAAGTTACTGATAGCCATATCCCATGCTAACGCTGTTGCCTTCTTGCGAATAGTGACTGTACAGACGCTTCTACCTGCTGCTCTCTGTTCAATGACCCACTGTTCAATTTTGTCCTCCAGTTGTGGCCATCTCTCTTTGTTCCCTCGGAAACGCAGGTCATCTTCTTGCTTCCTCCACTTCCACACCATTGATTTGTTAATGTTGAGTTCTCTCGCAGCTGCTCTGTTCCCATGTTTTACTGCATGACTTATAGCCTTGAGTTTAAAGTCGGCATTGTAAGCGTGTCTCTTGACAGGTGGCATTTTGATCATGATCATCTGAGGAATCACAGTACGTATCACTCCGCGATGCTCCTGACTAGGGTAGCCGTAATGCTGCAAGTGGTGCGGCTTTATAGTTTACTAAAGTCGTACCGGAACACTTGCGTAAATTCATATATAAGGCGCTCTGGATTATAACACATGCAGTCGTTTTTGGATGAAATTTAAGGCTTATAACAGTGCCCAATAGCCCGGAAAATATGGTACCTGTCTTTTAAAATTGGACAGTCAAATTTCATGAAAATCAATGTATCCATTTAAAAGAATGAGCCTACATACATCATGAATACAAATGTCCTTGGGACACAGTTGACTTCAAACATGTTCTCATTGGTTCGTGGACAGAAGAAGGAGATCAGATGCCCTTTGTTGTGCTGTTTGTTTTTGTCTCTGCTGTTTTGGCATTGTTTGCCTCCCTTTCTCTTTTCCTTTCTCTCTTCTGTAAGTGTGTCTCCTCTTCACACTCTTATTTCTTGCTGCTTTGCACTAGTAGAACGGAATGCAACTTCCAACAGGGTATCAAAGTTATTAGTTTTAATGTAAATGGGTTTGGTAACAAAATAAAGTGCTACAAAACATGACCACATCTTAAATCTTTAGCCTGTGACAGTTATGATACAGCAGACAGATTTAAGTGAAATGGAATCGCATAAATTAATACAGAGACGGGCTGGACCGAGGCTTTCCTCAACAGGAAAAGTGTAACACGAGACCACAGTCAGTCATGTATAACTATAATTGGCAGCATCAAAAGGCTGGTTTTTATAGGAGCCTGAGGTGTGAAAAACACAAACAACCAGTACTGGTTGTACTGGTACTGAGGTCCAACAGCTGCTAAAGGAAAGGAACACTGCCTTTAAGTGAGGTGATGGAGCTCTGTATGGTGCAGCACGCTCCAAACTCAAGAGGGCATCCATAAGGCCAAGTCAGACTACAGGAAGCGGTCTTTCTGAACAGTGACTGTACTTAATTTTGTTCAATGACAAATAAAGATATTCTATTCTAAAAAAAAACCCCCACACATATATATATATATATATATATATATATATATATATATATATATATATATGTCCAATAACATCCAGATATGGACGTTATTGTACATAGATATGTTTATAATACTTCTTATGGTTATCAATTATATTTACATAATTAGATATTCATAATGAATTTATAATGAATGTCTGAAAATAAAGCAAAGGAAATGCTGCATCCCCCACCCCCCTCCTCAGTTTATATAATACACCAACAAAAGGCAGGGTAATACAACTAATACAACTACAACTCCTGTATATGTAGCTAACCCCACGTCTGTCTGTGCAGCTACGCCCAAGCCTGTCTACGCAGTTAAACTGTCTCTTAGACTGTATATATAAATGGACATAGCTAACCTGCTAGCTGCTGTATTCCAAATAAGGAGTGAGCATTGGCATGCTTCTGGCTCCATCAAATCTGGATCCAATTAATTTTCTACTGTCAAAGTGTGGCTCTTCTCTCTCTGTATCTGCTGCGGTGAGCCACGTTATTTTGGTTTTAAGATGTTTGTAATAAACTGCTCTGCATTTCACTATTTTCTCCCAAATCAAGACATGGACATTAATAATAGACCAGTCAGGGACCTCATTTCCCCAAGGTCCCTCCCACTAGCGTTAGCAACAGTGGTCCGAATTCTTAATATTGAACTCGGCTGCAAATTTGCTTTATAACTGCTAACCTCACTGAGCCCACTTCGTAATGCAGTCTATGTTGTGTCTGCACAGGTGAACCGAGGTCTGTCTGTGAATCGCTCAATAAGCTTTTACTCCACCAGCGTGCATAGTCCCCAAGGTCTATTTAGACACAAGCAAAAAGAAAAGACTTTAATAATTACTGTATAAGTCTAACCTGAGCTGTTCCAGTTTACAGAGAGGACTCTTCAGTCCAGCACACAACATCTTCAGCCCTGAGTCCTTCAGGTCATTCTGACTGAGGTCCAGGACTGTCAGACTAGAGGACTGGGAGCTGAGGACTGAGGACAGAGCTTCACAACTTCTCTCTGACAGGTTACAGCTGCTCAGTCTGGAGAGATGAAACATTGTTAATGTAGAAGTTGAATCAAATCATCCTCTGTTCAACAGAAGTTACTCACAGAGCTTTTTTGGAGGCCTTGACCACTGGTAGCAGCCTCAGGAGAGCCTCCTCTGAAGCAGAGTACTTCTTCAGATCAAACTGCTCCAGATCTTCTTCTGATGACAATAAGATGAAGGCCAGAGCTGACCACTGAGCAGGAGACAGTCCACCTTCAGACAGACGTCCTGATTTCAGGTACCACTGAATCTGCTCAACCAGAGAACGATCATTCAGTTCATTCAGACAGTGGAGCAGGTTGATGCTCCTCTCTACAGACACATCCTCACTCAGCTTCTTCTTGATGTACTCAGCTGTTTTCTGATTGGTCTGGGAGCTACTTCTTCTCTGTGTCAGCAGACCTTGTAGAAGGCTCTGATTGGTCAAATGTGAAAGTCCCAGGAGGAAGCGAAGGAGCAGGTCCAGGTGTCCATTTGGACTCTGTAAGGCCTGGTCCACAGCAGAGCAGTAGAAGGCTTCAGTGTCAGGGCACTCAGAGGACTGTGGTGGGTTCAGCAGGTTGATCCCAGTGTTGATGAAGGTCTGATGGACGTGAAGAGCAGCCAGAAACTCCTGCACACTCAGATGGATGAAGCAGTAGACCTTGTCCTGGTACAGGCCTGTCTCCTCTCTAAAGACCTGTGTGAACACTCCGGAGTACACTGAGGCTGCTGCAGCGTCCAGTCCACACTCGCTCAGGTCACTCTCATAGAAGATCAGGTTTCCTTTCTGCAGCTGCTCAAAGGCCAGTTTTCCCAGAGACTTCACCATCTCCCTGGTCTCTGGACTCCAGTGTGGGTCTGTCTCAGATCTTTCTTCATACTTGATGTTTTTGACTTTGGCCTGAACCACCAGGAAGTGGATGTACATCTGAGTCAGGGTCTTGGGCAGCTCTCCTCTCTTTCTGCTTTTCAACACATGTTCCAGGACTGTGGCAGTGATCCAGCAGAAGATCGGCATGTAGCACATGATGTGGAGGCTTCTGGACGTCTTGATGTGGGAGATGATTGTGTCAGTCTCGTCTCTGAACCTCTTCCTGAAGTACCGCTCCTTCTGTGGGTCTGTGAACCCTCTGACCTCTGTCACCATGGAGATACACTCAGCAGGGATCTGATTGGCCGCTGCAGGTCGTGTGGTTATCCAGAGGCGAGCGGAGGGAAGCAGGCTCCCCCTGATGAGGTTCACCAGCAGCACGTGCACTGAGGCGGACTCTGTGGGGTCGGTCAGGGCCTTGGTTTTGGTGAAGTCCAGAGGAGGTCTGCACTCGTCCAGACCGTCAAAGATGAAGAGCACCTGGAGGTCTTCAAAGCTGCAGAGTTCTGCTTGTGTTTGACTAAAGAAGTGATGAACAAGTGTCACCAAGCTGAAGCTTCTCTCCTTCAGCACATTGAGTGATCTGAAAGTGAACGGGAACAGCAGCTGTATGTCCTGGTTGGCTTTGCCTTCAGCCCAGTCCAGAGTGAACTTCTGAGTGAGCACTGTTTTCCCGATGCCAGCCACTCCCTTTGTCAGCACTGTTCTGATTGGTCCATGTGTGTGAGCTGGGCCTTTAAACATGTCTTCACATGTGATGGTTGTTTCTGCTGGGCCTGGTTTCCTGGAAGTTGTTTCCATGTGTCTGACCTCATGTTCCTGGTTGACCTCTGAAGACCCTCCCTCTGTGATGTAGAGTTCTGTGTAGATCTGATTCAGAAGGGTGGGGGTTCCTGCTTTAGTGATGCCCTCAAACACACACTCAAACTTCTGCTGCAGGTTAGACTTCAGTTTACGTCCACAAACTCCAGAATAACTCCCTGAATGACGACAACAGATACAGGCCTGAGTCTCAGAGAAGATAAAATGACTGTGAGCACCTTGTTAAATGTGTTAAATGGTCCTACTGCTCCACAGACGCTCAGCCAGCTCCTTCTGCTTCATCCTCCTCAGGAAGTTCAGTGTGATCTTCAGAACAGCCTCACTGCTGCTCCTCTGCTCTTCATCCTCATCCTGCATAGTCTCTAAGCATTCTGGGTAATCTGTACTCAGAACCTTGTGGAGCTTCTTCAGCTTCTTCTGGACAAAAGTGAAGATGTCCTCCTCCAGAAGCTGAACAGACACATTATAAACAACACAAATGCAGTCAGTGTCAGATCTGTGTCAAACAAGTTCTCATTCATCTGAACATTTCCAAACTTTAGTGAATGACAGACCTTAAATATGGAGTCCAGCTGTGTGTGATGGTGCTGACCACTGGAGACCTCTGGACCCGTCTGCTCCACTCTGTGAAAGAGACACATTAAACTCTCAATTCAGTTCTATTGTTTTATTCAACACTTGTGGAAACTCACGGCTCTGTGGCAAAAACAATGGGAGGTGCCATCGATTGGTCACTCCTGAGGGACTCACAGCTGGGACCAGGTTCAGATGGAGGATGTTTCTGGTGAATTCTGAGACACAGAAGAAAACACACTTCAGTCACAGTAAAACACATGGAACTGTTCTGACTCAGGTCAGATACTTCAGGAGGTTCTACAAAGTGAGGCTGTTACCACAGATGCTTCAGTACAATGGTTCGAACAAAGTGACACATCATATTCATATATACTTCATATTTCAGAAACTACTTATACAAAATAGAAAGTACTCACACCTTTTTATTTTAAACTTCAAACTTTTTCACATCCCAGGTCGAGATAATGGATGTTTTTTAAACCAGTGCACTCTTAAAATCTTTCAATTAGAGACAGCATTTTCAGAAGATGAGACAAGATTTAAAAGTAATTTACCACAATCGGATCAATGTGCATTTTCGTCACATTATTTTCATTTGGTTCATTTGCTTTAGTTATATATTGTGTTGTGAGTGGGTTTTATGGGTTGCTAGAGTTTTAAAAATTGATTTTTTTTTCACAATTATTTTCATAATACCTTTATGCATTAAACACCATTTCTGCATTGTAAATCTCTCCATGCATCACAACGATCATTACAATATTTACAATACAGGCACGGTGCAGAGGGAGTCAGCCAGAGGAGGAGTACTCCTTTTTCCTTTCTTATATTCTTCTCAACTTATGGATGAAGAAGGCCTATAAATGTTTAAGTGTGAAGTGAGGCGTAACATCTCAAGGCAATTTGAGCTCGTGAGATCTCATCACCCCAATGGGATCATAATTAAAATCTAAATATAATTTGATTTCTGGAATTGTCAGATAATTGAAATGTAACTTAAAACAGCAAAATTTGATATATGATTTCTCTCAGAAAGACAAGACGTCCTACACTGAAGCGACACATGTGCACCTGGTGTTTTCGGTTATCACATTTCTTTAGTTCATGTAAACACACACAACAGTCACATCTAATCATTGGCTCAGACTTACTGTGGAACAAGCTCCTTTTTAAAATCGATATAATGTTCAATAGCGTGTTCACTTCCCAGCGCCGCCCTGCTGGTGGTGGGAGGGTCTGCGTCCTCTCTCTGCTCTCTCTGATCCATGCTCAGTCCAGAGTCCTACAGAATGACAACACAGTGTTTAGCCCCGCCCACTGCTCACATGGTTCATCTCATGGAGTTTTGTTAAGTGCCTCCATAAAGAGACTTTCAAATCCAAAAGTTAAGGAGAAGACGCCAAAAGAGCCAAACATGTTAGAAAATAGAACTGTAGAACAGGGATGGGCAGGATTGTCGACTAATTGATAATTGATCATTAAGAATTTCGTTGATCAAGTAAATTTTTAAGCAACAAACCAATTGTAGGTTGCTGTACCTAGTGTAGCATAAGGAGACAAGGCTGGGTCTGACAGCACAAACTGGAGTTGCGGCCTCACAGTCCCATGTTTGGGCTCTGGCACCTCCTTGGAGATCACTGTAAAACTCAGTAAGTGCGTTTACATGCATATGTCATGATCTGTTTTTTTTTGTCTCCCGGTTTTGTCATAGTGCATGTATACACAGTATATATACATATGTATATATACTATACAAATAAAGTGACCATGCATGAGTGAAATGAGTGTTAAATAAAAAGCTGCTAAACCTGCACACGTCTGATCTCTGAAAACATGAACCATCTCCAACGCAACTCACACACAGAACACACTCAGGATCAGCATCATCAGCATCCCTCTGTCACAGAGAGAAAACCTGTATTCCACTGAGTTGTGTCTTTTAATCCGACAGAAGCTGAACCGCATCAGTGCACAAGGAAAGAGCTGTTTTTTTCAGCACTTATAGTTTATGCAAATGAACCACTTGGTTTAAAGTTTAGTTTCTCAAACTAATCTCAAATGGGCTGATGTGGCTCTAGAGTGTTTATGGTTTACTTGTAAAGTTGAGTTTATTTATTGTTTATATGTATTTTATAAAAAAATTAATGATTAATTGAAAATCAATCATTAATTCTCCCAATGATCGATTAAGAAAATTTTATTGAATGCCCAGGTCTGGACAGTTCTGAATAAAATGGTATGGAGATGTGCTCCCTGTGGAGATTCTATATGTAATGCAGCTGTGTGTTCAAACACAGACACTATTCCCCGCCCACTTCTCTCATTGGTTAAACTCTGTCAGGCTCTGAGTGAGTGACACATGATATTACAGTTGTTTGCTAAACAGTCGTTGATCAGTGAAGTCACCTTTTTGTTGTTGTTTTTTTTTTTCACTACTACAGGCCTGTTGTCTTGTGCTAAAGGACACTGGCTTAAACTCTGTCACTTTCCAGTGTTTGAATTATGTGGGAACCAGTGGGAGCGATGGCTCCCATGAAAGCAGCAAAATTTATTATCTGGGGGCGTCTCTCAAATATGTCATATTTAATCATAAATAAAACTCATTTCCGATCACTGTGCACCCGTAACTTTGTGTTCAACGTGTTAAAATGCCTAACATGCACAGCTGCACTTCACCACCACTCCACCTGTGCTGGGAAAGTTCATTTTCTACAAGAACTAGATTAAAGTTCACAAATTTCAAAATTAACTAGTTTGTTCATTGTTCATAACTATAGTAAATAATTTGTTCATACTTCCACACTTTTTTTTTAAAATTTTGCTGGACAGTCCTTATGCAGTGCAAAAGTCCAGCATCGCAGTCACAGAAGTCACGTAAACGGGAAACGGCCATTATCCGTTTTTTCCATTCTTCATTTAAACACAAAATCAAAAACTGAAAAAACAAAGTGTTGCCTGTTTTTTTAAATTTTGGTTTTGGAGATAAATAATGAAGAAAACTGTTGCTTTTTCATTTTCTTATTTTTGGTTTTATATTGAAAAATGAATGAACAAATGATACACGGATTCAAGGCATCTCTCAGGTCTCAGCTTCTTCTACAGGTAAATAGGGGTGGATCTTTGAATATTTGGGACAATTCTGGGCAAGTCTTGAATATGCGCCAGTGTTTTAAACGAATTAATAGATCTTGTGGCTCTGGGGTGTGTATCTGGGTGTATTCACCCCTAGAGTTTGGTTATGTTTGAATTAACAAATGATACACAGATTGCCTTGGTACATTCAAATTTCTCTCATGGCAGGAATCCACCAAATGTACAAACTCTCCTTGTCCCTAAGCCTAATGGCAGTTACAGGTGTGGTGGCAGAGCTCAGTTTCATAACACCACAAAGACTTCTCTTTTCTGTCACCACTTTACCAGAAACAAGTTCCTCATTACCGGTTCCCCATTCCCAGTTCCCCATTATCTGCACGTCTCCTCATGAATTTTACCTGCTGTACTACTCGTGCAATCTCTGATGTAATGCCCTGATGTCCAAAAAGTGTTGTAATCAAGAGGACATTGTTTGCCCTCTGAGCCATGAGGGAGGATCATGTAAACTCTTCGATGCTCCACTTATTTTACAAAAACACTGGAATAAAGAGATGAAAAAAGAAAGGAAGCCATGGTGCTCTGTGATAAAACCTCCCTCCAGTTTACAACAGCCTCAAAAGATCTTGGCACAAATCAAACCAGCCAAAAGTGAATGACTCAACAGCTCTGAAGCAGAGGAGGACACTTTGTGCTAAAGAGGCCAAATTATGAGTGAACAAAAATATGTTTAAATGTGAATGGAAAATTGATACAAATCTAGGTCAAGTATAAAAGATGTTCAACTGTGACAACATAGTACAATAGTAGATTAAGAACACATGGATTCGTAAAACAGATGCAAAAGTATCTCAAGTTATAATGAGATGAATGGCATAAACAGGCGTATAACCAGAAAAACAACAACAACAAAAAGCACAAGACTATCTCAGCTCTAAATTAGACCATTATCAAACTAGAACTAAACCAGCATGAAACCCAGTGTTGAATAGAATCAAACTAGTGATACCTGAGCAGATCCAAAGAGTCCAAAGTGTCTCAGAGGAAAGTGTGTGTCTGAAGGAAGAGGCTTGTTTGTGTGTTTTCTCTGGAGCAACTCAGAGCTGCTCCTCTATTGGCTGCAGTTCAGGTGGGCGGGGCTTCGCACAGGTGAAGTGATGTGACTGCTGCTGTGATTATGGACACACACACCCACCCACGCGCACACACACACACACACACACACACAAATACTTTTCAACTACTGTTATAAGAACGACTTGGCATATACATTATCCCAATAGACACTACTAGAAATAAAATAAATATAATAAAGATACTGCAGAGTCTGTGTCTGTCAGAGAGTCCATCATGTTCATGTGTTTTGGGACTGTCCTACTGCTCTGAAATAATAACTCACATCTTCATTCAATCATATCTGAACACTTGACTTTAAAGGTGCATTGTGTAACTTTTTTGGTCTAGGTTTCACCACCTGTTTGTCTCCATGGAGATATGACTCTTTTGTCTTGATTATTCCACAGTCTGGAAATGAACTTGGTCATCACAATGGAGACAGGTTAATGATCAGATCTATGGAGAAATAAGGCTGCACATGGTCAGAGTTCATGTTTTAAAGGTATTTATGAACTAAAAACACCTGAAATTGAATAAACGCAAGGAAGATATGTTTAATGCGCTACTGTGGAACATTCCATGCAGACAGGGAGAGTTACATAGTGCACTTTTAAATCCTAGAGTATAACAGCAGCTTCACATTCTAAAATCTGAAAACCAACAATACTAGTGCTGGGATTAAAGGGTTATTCAAAAGAGAAATCCACAAATGTTGAACCTGATGATTTACATTAGTAACATTAGTCTATAGTTCATAAACCCCAGCAGCCAGTCCCTTATTCTACATTGTGTTGGAATCAAGAAGATTCTGGAATGGGACCACAGAGTGAGACAATCCCCTCTCTGATGGGGGGCAGTGAGTTAACCAGTGTAGGTCCTTGGGCAAGACCCTTTGTGCTACTGCCATGTCATACAATGATGAGAGACAATGAAGCTTATGAGATGCCGGCCCAGACATTGCTCGGCCAAACAAGGTCTGCGTCAGGTGCTGGGGAACCAGGGCACCTTGATGAAAAATGGGCTACTGGAACATGGAGGAAATGGGCGAGATGCGAGAACAAGGCTCTGTTGGAATGCTACTACTACAGTAACCCTAGGCAGAGGGGTTACATGAACAGGATGTGGGAGAAATGGTTATTACGATACCCACAGTCCAAGCTAACGGCCAAACAACTAGTAGCTCAGTGTTCCAACATCCACAAACAGCAACTGCTATCACAACTAGAGATTGATGAGGTACAACACAAATGCTACAGCAAGGGGGAACCAGTGTGCCAGGTCAGAGGGGAGTTAACACCAACTCCCCAACCAGAGATTGGGTATGACGCCCCAATAAGTATCACGACTGACCTGAAAGATAAGATCATGGCCCGAATGAACACAAGGCAACCCCGACGCCAGTAACAGAGGCTAAATTAAGTACCATCTGAAAGTCTCCCAGAAGATGCAGGGTAATAACACCAAAGCAGACCCACCAAGGCTGGAGACTGAGAGGTACTGGAAAGGCATATGGGAGAGGGAGGCATCACATAACACCGATGCACAGTGTATACGGGGAAAAAATGACACGTGTGCAGAGGAGCAGAAGTGAAGAGAGTTTGAAGAAGTGTTTAATCAAGAAATCATCAAAAGATTTACATATGGGCCCGGTCAAGCAGAAGTAAACAACAAAAATACAAGTTAATGCATCAGATATAAAAATGTATTGAACAGATACATATGTACTCTAGTTTATGAAACTGTTGACCTTTTTTCTGTACCATTTTTGGTTCTAAAGTTCCATACGTTTTAAACAGACCATGTATGAAACATGGAACAAAAATTATTTCCCAAATTTCAAAGACCCAAAAATCATGTAAATAAACTGATGTATTTCATCATATCTTGTGTTATTCCATCTTTGAACTGTTGATGAATGTACATGATTAAAAAAAAAAAAAAAAGTATTTAAAAAGATAAAAATGTTCTTGGAAGGACTGACATATTTTATAGAAATAGTTTCCTTTCATTTTGAAGTAATATTAAAGTATTCAGAAGAAAAAAGTGACAAATGATGTAAAATCCTGCACCTTCTACTTGTTTGTACAATTTTCCCTCCGTTACTTTTCCCTCCGTTACCATGACCTTTCTTAATAAAAAATCTCATGAGTCAAAAAGTAAGAGGTTTTTCAACCTAATCTTGTACCATATGGTAGAAAAATATATGAAGCAAATATTCAAACCAGTTTGTTAAGGATATGGAAGTGAGAACCAAGAGTTATCACTGTTTGGATTTATTGACCAAAAAGTGCTGCATATTTCATTCCCTCCGTTACCGACATGAGTTTTTAAATTTTTTGTCAACAACTTGAAAGAATCTCACAGGTTTAACTTGACCCTGTTGGAGTGTAACTCTTTCCTACATTCTGATACTTTACTTATTTCAATAGTCCCTCTAGTTTCTGAATAAGAGACATTTGAATATCAAAAATCTGCCCGTTTCCCTCCGTTACCACTTGACCGGACCCATATATAAAATAGTTATATTCATATTTGAGCATTTAACCCTTATACTGTTCGGGTCAAATTTGACCCATTTTGACATTCAACAGTAGCAAAAATACCCTAAACATCATTCTTTTATCCTGAAATTTGATGACTTTTCCTAAATTTTGCCAAAATACACAAAAATGAAAATATTTTAAAATGTTATACTTTTGTACAGGTGCTACAAATTTTAGGACACTGAGGCTGTTTCGGGTCAGTTTTGACCCGTATCTATTAAGATGGATTTTAGCTTTATCAGTGCAGGTCAAATGAAGCAAAATGGAAATTTTAGGGAAACTTGAAACTGTGAAACTGCACAGACCATGTTTGTGTGTATTTTTTTTAAGGCACAGTGGTGACAGAGTTCAAGAGTTCACTGTTTTGAGATTCCCCCATGTCCCAGGTTCCCAGAGAACAGACGCCTGTTGGTTTTTGAAGGGGCAAAGGAGAATCTCAAAACAGTGAAAGGAGTGAACATCCTGTTTATGGAGCACAGAAGAAACACAAGTCAATCAAGTGGGAGAGAGAGATCTTTTCTTCTAAGTTTGAGTAAGTTCACCCAGGACACCACAGTTGTCTCATACATGTAAAAGAAGAACAAGAATGTCATTCTTATGAGCACATTACATGTAATAATGTGGCTGCAGAGGTGAGCTCCTGGGAGCTCCATCATCATCATCATCATCATCATCATCCTTGACTACAATGCCAACGAAGGAGAAGTGGAAAACCTTGACAAAGTAACAGACACAGCTGCAAAAGAAGAACCTCCCACTGGCCTGCTTTGTTGGCCCACTTTGTCTATGGAGTGAACTGAACTCGACCTGGAGGCCAAGCAGGAGGAACTGGAGGAGGTTCTTTCTGGAGGAGTTTGGAAGGGCCCTTGTGACTCCCTGTATGCAAAGGTGACACCAGCTTCCCCACACAGCAGCTTCAGCAGCGTTGGTGAGGCCAGTGCAGTGATCTGAACCTGACCCTGATCAAGAAGTCACACCAGAAACCAACACAAGGGCACAGAAGAGAAGGAGATACAACTTTAGCCCTGCAAAGAAGAACTGAAAAACAGCTACAACCTGCTGCAGATGTGGAAAACACAGATGCAAGTCCCACACACACAAAGTTTCCTCCCACTGCTCTGAATGCACTGACTAGTTTGAAATAAGCAGAATGTTGCAGTGGATAAACATGGATATATTATAAATTTCAACAGTTCCAGAATATTCATGTCATTTTCAAATGCAAAAATATATATAAAAATCATAATGGCTTGTATGTATTTAGGTGTTTTGTAAAACAGGACTATGATACTTGTGATGGTAAATGTTTTTTTCCAAAAACGAGTGTTGTAAAACTTACAAAAATATGCTCTTCCTGCTCTCAGAAACATTATATTTATATATTACACTTATTTATTAATGTGGTACAGTCTATTTAGTCATTTTAAATAGATCTATAGTTCAAAATTAGGTTTGACCCGAATCATACTGTGAAGGCTTCAGAAATGAACAGTATGTAAGGGTTAAGCAAAGGTTTGCCAAAACACAGAGAAGGGCTGTTTATTCCACTCATTATTCTCTACAGTATTATACATTTGAAACCGTAAGTGTTTTCTTGTGGATTCTCTGGATCATTCCTTGTCCGTTGCTGTTTTAACCCTTGTAAGGTCTTCAGGTCTGTGGGACCCAGTTTTTAACTTCAGAAAAATTATACAAAGAATTATTTTTTCAGCCTGAGATTATTTGGCCTTGGCTCATTTTGAGTGAGGAACATGAATCAGAAAAAAAAAAAAAAATTGACCCCCCCTTGATTCCACCCCCTTCACACTTATATTACATACAGGGTCTTCGGGTCCACTGGACCCGGAGCTACTGAAAGTAGGAAAATCATAGCTCCTCATTTCCCCTTTCTCCTCTTTGGGCCTGTGTGTGTGTGTGTGTGTGTTGTGTTTTGTGTATGTGTTGTGTGTGTTGTATGCGTGTTGTCTGTGTTGTGTGTGTGTTGTGTGTGTTTTGTATGTGTTATGTGAGTTTTGTATGTGGTGTGTGTGTGTGCTTTGTATGTGGTGTATGTGGTGTATGTTGTGTGTGTTTTGTATGTGGTATGTGTGTGTGTGTGTGTGTGTGTGTTGTGTGTGTGTGTGTGTGTTGTGTGTGTGTGTGTGTGTGTGTGTGTGTGTGTGTGTGTGTGTGTGTGTGTGTGTGTGTGTGTGTGTGTGTTTGTGTGTATGTGTGTGTGTGTGTGTGTGTGTGTGTGTGTGTGTGTGTGTGTGTGTTGTGTGTTGTGTGTGTGTGTGTGTGTGTGTGTGTTGTGTGTGTTGTGTGTGTGTGTGTGTGTGTGTGTGTGTGTGTGTGTGTGTGTTGTGTGTGTGTGTGTGTGTGTGTGTGTGTGTGTGTGTGTGTGTGTGTGTGTTGTGTGTGTGTGTGTGTGTGTGTGTGTGTGTTGTGTGTGTGTGTGTGTGTGTGTGTGTGTGTGTGTGTTGTGTGTGTGTGTGTGTGTTGTGTGTGTGTGTGTGTGTGTGTGTGTGTGTGTGTGTGTGTGTGTGTGTGTTGTGTGTGTGTGTGTGTGTGTGTGTGTGTGTGTGTGTGTGTGTGTGTGTGTGTGTGTGTGTGTGTGTTGTGTGTTGTGTGTTGTGTGTTGTGTGTGTGTGTGTGAGATGTGTGTGCACCCAACACTATCTGCACCCACATCTCACCCTCTGTCTGAATGAATAAATGAATGAATCTCGGGGTCCCCATAAACATCTCTGTCAGTGAGAATCTCAATCACAACTGATCATGATGGTGAAGAAATTCTCAGTTCAGACTGTGATGGAACTGATTCTAGAAGAGACAGAGGGTTTTGATGGTGCAGCTGATTAACATGTCTCTGAGAATGAAAATCAGATTTGTGAAAATTCAGGGTCAGAGAGTGAGTTTGAAGAGGACGGGGACAGGAGGGTGAAGATCAGCCAACAGAGTCAGGAGCAGGAGCAAAACACAAGTGGACCTCAGCCATAGGACCAGTCTGCCAGCAGCTGGTCCAAGGACCAGCTTATGAGAGCAAAACAAAAACAAGTGGCCTGTTTATTCATAAATGTAATTTAACAAAGGTAAAGGGAGCAAATTTAACAATAAGTTGTTAATACTACTTCCAAATGAGATGAATTAAGCATCTGCTGAGAATTTAAACAAAAAAGGGTTTAAATATGATGATGTAAAAGCCCCAAAGTGCAATGGGTCCACCAGACCCAGCAGGACTCCCTGTGTAACAGAAAAATGAAGACCTTACAAGGGTTAAATGGAAACGTGCTGCTGTGGTCGTGCCTCTTTTCCTACACACAGTGAACGTCTCGTGTGGGCTTCCTGTGCTCTGTGCCCTGCTGCTCGCTGCTGCCTCCAACTATACAACCTGTTGTGTCTGAGGCCTTCATTGAATCAGAAAAAAACAAACAAACAAACAAGTTAGACCGTTTCAAATGGCAATGTGAACAGCTAAGAACAAAAACACAAATAAGAGAAACTGTTCAAACTTTAAAAAAAAAAAAAAAAAAAATCACCTGGAAAGCCCTTGTTGGACGCACTAAAGAACTGTATCTAAGAACAAAAATTGACCAATATGTCTGATTCTAAACCCAGTAAAGAGCCTTTATTGATTGAAAACTGGACACCCACAACATTACTGAACGTGAACTACAAATGTTTATGAACCATTAACTCATCATTTAGTCAAAATTGTAATTATTAGTACATGAGTCATTTATGATTCATAAACATTTGTAAAGTGTTTGTAGATGAGGAAGTAATCCATTTCCATCACATTTCTAATTAAACTTTTATGAATGTTTTATAAATGCGTAATAACATTTTTCTATTGTAAATTATTGTTTAACATTTGAAGAGTTCATTTACAAAATTAACAATGAAAAATGGTCAAAAAGTCTTTCACTTTGTGTTCCCATGTTCTACAGATATCATCAGTGACAATAATGTACAGTGGATTTGACCAAGGAGGGATGGAATATTCTGTAGACCAGTGGTCGACGACCTTTTTTTGTGCCACAGATCGGTTTACCATTTGGCAGTATTTTGGTTTAGGCGCTTTTACACTGTTTATTTCCATGATCTGGTACCTCTGATTGGAAAGGTTCTGATGCTCCCTCGTTAGCACCGCGGGTCGTCCTCATCTCAAGTTATCATCATGTGTTATGGTCAGTAGTTATAATGGCGTGTGCCACATGGGGGCGCCACACTGTTATTTGTCATGTGCCGTAACAGAAGCAGTAGTGGTACTTGTACATGTGAGTTCACTGTTATAACGTCACATTAAAAAGGATCATTGATTTTAAAACAAGCCTCATTGTTCAGCAAAAACACTGCACTCCAAAAAAAAAAAAAAAAAAACGAGACATAAGAAATATACGTTTAAATCTTGTGTGCAGGATGAGCCATTCGACTGTTTTCTGACCGCGCTGCATTTAAAGGTGCAGTCCTGTGGCTTTGGGACATTGACAGACTTGCTGGTCAGAGACCAAATTGTTTCTGGCATTGAAGACAAAAGGTTAAGAAAGAGGCTTTGTGAAACGGATTTGACCCTAGAAGCAGCCATAAAGAAATGCCGAGCGAACGAACTGTCACACAAGCACAATAAAACGGTCAGTGTGATCTCCACAACAGCACCTATGATCAACAGAGCGGCAGTCGGTGCGGTGTCGTTTCAGAGGGGACGTCACCAACAGCAGACCCAGCCTGACCAAGGACAGCGCGTTCTTCTGCAAGTGTTGCGCAACACAGCACAAGCCAAAGCAATACTTAACTTTTGGTAAAGTATGCTTCAACTGCCATGGGAGGAATCATTTTGCCAAACAATGTTTCTCCAGAAAGAAAGAGGGAAAGAAAGGCAGAAATGTGAATATCATGGATGAAAGTCCTGGCACAGATTTAAGTGACACGTTCTTTGTTGGCCTCCTGAACTGTGGAAATGATCAGAAAAGGGTTAACCGTGTTACCAATGAGGACAAATGGTTCGCTCCTGTGTAAGAAAATGGGACAATTGTCACTATGAGACTGGACACTGGTGCAAAAGCTAAGCTTATTAGCATATCTGACATTAGAGAGATGCAGATAAAGCCACAAATATACAAAAACAGGGCAGGTCTGAAAGATCACAATAGACAGCCAATAGATTATTTCGGTGTTTCACTTGCAGACTGAAGATAACTGTAAAAGGTAAAGTGCACTATGTAAACGTTTCTGTTGTGATTGAAAAATGTGAAAAAAAAAAAAGCAAAATGAGTCATTACTGGGTCATATATCCTGTGAAGAGTTAGGGCTGGTCAAAAGAGTCAAAAAGCTCAAGTTAACTCTTATATACATTAACATACAGTCCATGGCATTTAATAGCAAGGTTACGATTTTATTTTGGTGACTTCCTGTGTGAGCAGAAGTGAAGGAAAAAAATGTTTGCTTAGTATATGGTAAAATTCTATATTAAAAAAACAAAACAAAAAAACCCTAAAGATAGCAACAGCCAATTCAACTGGATGCTACAGTACTGTATTGAGAAATGTTAAATCTGATACTGACTCAATAGTACAGCAGTTTTCAGATGTTTTCAAAGGGTTTGGTACACTGCCCTTTACATATAAAATACAGCTAAAAGAAGAGACACAGCCAGTGCCTGATTCAACTGATGTGTCCAAAGATGTTATTGGAGCAGTACTTTTACAAACTGAGGATCAACGCTGGAAACCAGTCTATGCATCAGGGGCCATGCCAAAAACTGAGTGCAAGTACACTCAGATTGAAGCGGAGTGTTTGGGTCTGGCCTATGGACTGAAACAGTTTCACAGTTACATTTATGGACTACCATCTTTCACAGTGGAAACAGATCACCGCCATTAAGAAAAATCTAAATGAAATGTCACCGTGGATCCAGTGCCTAATAATGAAAATGCAAAATATTATTTTGAACTGATCTGTACACCTGGAAAACACCTGGTACCCGCAGACGTCCCGTCCAGAGCACCTACAGAAAGCAGTGTGAGTACCAGAGATGAGGACATTGCAAGCCACGTTACCTTTGTGTCAAATGCACTGCCTGTATCTGACACAAAATCACAACAAATAACTGATACAACACAGGGCACAGAACTGCAGCGTGTTATTCAGAACATGGATGAAGGGTGGCCTTCTGGTTCTTGTTCTTTTACCATGTCCCTAGAAGGTACATGCTTTCATAGTCCAGTACCAAATAACCCATGGCCCGGTACCGTTCCCGGCCTGGGGGCTGGGGACCCCTGCTTTAAACTACAATAAAATACATGTAGCTGGTGAATAAACATTTCCAAATGATTTGTAGGTGTGTCTTATTATAAAGACTGATCAAATCTCCTCGTGTGCTTCTGATGGAAACCACTCCTCACTCTGGGCATGTGGCTGTTGGGTTGTTTGTGGAGCCACTAATAGAGGCTTTGCACCGTCACGTGTCCCTCATGGCAACGGTACTTACGCCGCCATGACACCGGGCACACTATGCCATTGACTTCAGCAGCATCGGAGAAACACGGGCAGGTTTTGTTGTGTATTTGGTTGTTCTAGACGCTCTGAAAAGGGTAAAACAAATCGTTTCTTCACTATTCCTCTGGAAATGACTCATCAGGAGCTCAAACAAGGGAATTATCGAAAAAAAGACGTGGATTATGGTTAGAGAACATAAACCACGAAGAGATTTCCAATGATACCATCAAGACACCCGAAAGTTTCATCAAGGTATTTGCTATTTAAATTGTTTCATAGGTTATTTAATGAAAGAAGCACATTTACTAAACAAAAATGTCATTAATTTATCCAGGAAAACCCGCACTAGTTTACGATTTATAAAACCCACATTGGGCTCCTCTGATCAACATGGCGCACGAGTCGAAGAGTCTGTGAGTCGAACCTCGAAAGAATCGGCCATGAAAAGATCCTCGCGAACATTAGAAAGATCCGCTCACAAAAAGAGATTAATTCTAGAAGACACAATTGTGGATAAGCAAGACAATAAAGAAAACATGGGTCCTACGACGAGTGACATGTTTATATGTGCGCTGGAAGATCCAGTTTCTACTGCCACTCACACTGCAAATGTTTTCTTTTTACATTTTAGTTCAGTAAATGTGCTTCTCTCATTAAATAAGCTATGAAACAATTTAAATGAATGAATGATGAAAGTGATGTGAGTGTGTCTTGATGGTACCATAGGAAATCTCTTCACGGTTTATGTTCTCTAGCCATAATCCGCATCTTTTTTTCGATAATTCCCTTGTTTGAGCTCCCTCATGAGTAATTTCCAGAGGAACAGTGAAGAAACGAATCGTTTTATCCTTTTCAGAGCGTCTAGAACAACCAAATACACAACAAAACCTGCCCATGTTTCTCCGATGCTGCTGAAGTCAATGGCATAGCGTGCCCGGTGTCATGGCGGCGTAGTTACTGTTGCCATGGGGGACACGTGACGGTGCAAAGCCTCTATATTCTTGGTTTGTTTTCTGTTCAACTTGACTGAAATCACTTTGAGACATAAAAAAGAATCCACTGGAGGCAGTTCTAATGCACAATGAGAATGCATTTATTGATGGTCCAAGTTTGACAAACAATAAAACAATTTCCCAGGAAATACAGAAAAGTATATAACCTAAGAAACTAAGAGGATGAAGCCGACTGGACAAAGACCAAACAAAGACCCCAAAATGTCCCTCCCACTAAAAGCCCAGAGAAAGACCCCAAAAGAAAAGAGAGTCCCCTGGTCCCTTTGTCCTTCTGCTCTTATGTCCCAAAACATAGTCCCTCCAGGCTATGTCCATATATGGCTTTCCTTTTTTCAGACGTGCACTTGGCTAAATTCCTGATCGTACGGAATGGCGGGTGCAGGTTTTTTTCTCTCCACTTAGAACTTTCCTGTCATAGCCTCTGTAGTTGTATCCACTGGTCTTCTGGGGCACAGCTGGTTGGCAGAAGCTTTTCTCAAAGGAAAAAGGTGAGGTTATAAAATGATTCTTACAAATAAAATCTGATGGAACAAATGAGTGAATGTAGCTCATGATCCACCTGAGATCAAACTGAGGCCTAGTATCAACTAAGTGAGAGTGGAAAAAAAAAATATATATATATATGAATGACTCTATGGATGATTTGATTTAGAGACGTGAAAAGTGAAGATTCTCTTAATCCAAAGGAGAACACAGAGACACTGAGGAGTCAGGAGAGAGCATAAACCCAGGGAGCAGAGGCTCAGTGAATGTGGTGTTGAAGGTGTGGAGGTGGGTCAGTTGGTCAGAGGAAACTGTGTAGAAGGACAGAGAACCAGCAGGACAGTCCACAAACACTGCTACTCTCCCAGAAGAGGAGGACCAGCGCTGAGGGAGGGGAGTGGATTTGTCATCATGCTGAACAGAGAAACCAGCTTCAGAACAGAACAGACTCCAGGAGTAATCATTCATTCCAAACATAGTCTCAAAAATTGGTCCTGTACTTGTGATTCTTCTGTAAGACACTGATACCCAGACCCTTCCACTCCACTGGACCTCCCAGTAACAGTGACCAGTCAGACCAGTGGAACATAGAATCTGAGGCAAGATGTAAAATCTGTCCTGATGATCTGGATACGGCTGCTCCTCTGTCACATATGTCACCTTCTTGTCAGACAGTTTGAGGTTTCTGTGAGCTGTGTTTGGATCCAGAGTGAGATCACAGAAATCTGATGGAGAGAAAACACAACACAGCAGCAGTTAGTCCCATGTGGAGACACACATTTCATTAGAGTTTAATATGGACAAATGTTTTCATGAAAGATGGATTTAAAGGCTTTCACTTATTGATGATTCAAGTATTTTTGCTTTGTATGTACGATTATTTAATTTCTTAATCACTGCAGTGTTATATTTGTCTAATATTTCTTTTGCATCAGCCCTGTATTTCCTTTAGTTTCAGAGCCTCACACATCTATTTCAGATTATTTTCAGTGTAAATGTGAGTTGTGTGGAGTTTGTGCTGCTCCAGTCTTTGACGTCACTCCACACATTCCTACACTCGTCTGTGCTCCATGACACAGACTTTCTCCTTTAAAATGTCTCTATATGAATCCACAGTCACTTGTGCTTGTGTGTAGACAGTCCTGTGCTGAGTCCAACAGCTGTGTCTGTGTCAGTGTGGCTCCAGGACTCCTCCTTTACTCCAGCACCACTATTTCTGATTAGAGTTGGAACCATATGAAACTTTTAACTGGATTTCAATACTAAGGAAAAGACTTAACACTTAGTCCTGATTCTGATGCTTTGATGATGATTAAAAACACTTCATCTTTAAGAAATAGAACATGATTTTCAACATTAAATCATAGTACTTTCTTTTATGTTCCAATATACTCTTATAGCTGTATAATCCCTCAGTGGTGCAGGTAGGTATATTTTATGTTCTGCTCCTAGCAGTGCAATGCACATTTTGACCACACACAGCGCTGCCGGTAAAAGCAGAAGCGCTGCAACAGAAGAACACACAACAAGCAAGCTCAAGGCTCAAAAATGGCAGCACTACGGATTTTACAAACTACCGGAAAAGACTGAACTTGACATGACACACACAGTGTGCAAACACTGCAAAACGAAGGTGAAGTACTTCGGCAACACAACAAATCTGTGCATCCACATGACCAGACATCACCCTGCCATACCGCTAGTAGGGAATGCTAGTGGTATCACAACAGGAAAACAGTCAAGTCTGACTGAGGGGTTCAAGGCAAAATTCCCATCAACATCACCAGAGGCACAAAAAATGACTACAGCATTTTTGTCTTAAATTTGCAAAGACTTATGACCCTATAGCTCAGTGGAAAACGAGGGCTTCTGAGAACTAATTGAGGAATATGAGCTGCGCTTTTCCATACCTACTAGTCGCTTCATAACAGAAACCGCTGTGCCTTGTTTATATGCTGAAGTGAAACAGCATGTAATCAATTCCATTTCAGAAGCAAGCAGAATAGCCATTACATGTGACGGGTGGACGTCGAGAGCAACACAGCCCTACGTAACGCTAACATGCCACCACATTACTTCAAAATGGGAAATGGTTTCACATGTACTCCAAACCAGAGATATGTCTGGCAGCCACACCGGGTAAAATCTGGTAGAGTTACTGATGGAGGTCTTTGAGGAGCGAGCGATCAAAGACAAAGACCCAGTATTAGTCAAGGACAACGCCGCAAACATGGCAGTTGCAGCAGAGCTTGCGAAGTTACTGCTCATACGCTAAATATTGCCGCTCAACGTGCCCTCAAGACCACTGCAGTTTCCAAGCTATTGGGAAGGATTCACCAGATTGTTTCTTTCTTCAGGAAAAGTTCACTCGCCAGCCACGTCCTCCAGGAAAAGCAAAAGCTTCTGATCTTACTGGAGCACAAACTAATGACGGACGTACCCACCAGATGGAACAGCGCATTTGACATGTTGGAGTGTTTCCTTGAACAGCAACCTGCGATCTGCGCCACATTGCTCTCCTCTGAGGTGCTAAGGATCATCATGCATTGTGTCTATTGTCTGTCTATATGTCTGTTTCAAATGGATTTAACTCAACACTTACACTTTCTGAGTCCTGGTGTTAACCACTCAGCTCCAGCAGGCTCCAGTCTGAAACACATGACATCAGTCTGAAACACTGATTCGTTTTAAAATCACATTTTTAAAACAGGTTTGTTTTAATGTTTTTATCACCACTTATCAAAATAAAAGCATAGAAAGACATACAATATGTGATGTTTTAAACAAACTAAAGCAATGATCTGAATCAGACACATGTATGTCACCTTCTAATGAAGCCTTTTCCATTCTCCATGTTCACTGGTGCTTTCTATTGTCTTTCACTGTTTCACTTTATAGACTCAGGTCAAAGGTCATACCTCTGCTCAGACTCTAATGACCAACCCTACACTCTTTAAAGCTTCTATATGACACTAAATGGACTTGTGAACTTTTGGCCATGTTCTAATACTGTTACCTCCTCCTCAAAAACAGACCTGATTTGTTTTCTGTTTAATTCACACATGTTTGACTCATACTAACATTATTAATAGTCTTTTTCCATCTCCAAAGCTCAAAATGCTCTGTTCCACTTTCTAATGTAATGAAGAAGTTATTTTCAATAACTTCTTGGGTTCTTTTTAAAGATAATGCAGTGAAGTGTATTTACCTTGTTGACATGTTTCGGCTGCTAGCTGCGAGCCATCTTCAGAAGTGTCACCGGTGTTGGTGGTGACGTGTCGTATATCAGCTGTTACTTCCTGTAGGCGTGGTCAGACCTGATGGACCTGCAGGTCGCTCAGACTGACCACGCCTCCCATCGCCCGGTGTCTCTGGAGGAGGGTGTCCCAAGTGTGTGAAAGGAGGAACGCTCCGTCATCACGGTTAATGCTGTCCATGCCTCGTTTTCTGATTTCCTCGATCCAGCGTTTAAACTTGTTTTCCGATCCAATGACCCGAGCCCCGTCCCAATCCAGAATGTGGTTGTTTCTTTTACAGTGCTCTGATATATAAAAGAAAGGATCAAGGAGACCAGTGAAATCAGAAAACGAGGCATGGACAGCATTAACAGTGATGACGGAGCATTCCTCCTTTCACACACCTGGGACACCCTCCAGAAAACACCGGGCGAGGGGAGGCGTGGTCAGTCTAAGCAACCTGCCAGGTCCATCAGGCTGACCACGCCCACAGGAAGTAACAACAGCTGAGCTACGACACGTCACCACCAACACCGGTGACAGTTCTGAAGATGCAGCAGCAGAAACATGTCAGCAAGGTAAATACACTTTACTGTATTGTCTTTAAAAAGAACCCAAGAAATTAAAGTATATAAGAAGACAAAATGAATGAGGTTATTTTCAATTTAGCATTTACCTTTTATATGTTCAGCAGAGATTGGAAATTCCAGGTCTGAAATCAACCGAATGATTCTAGTGAAGGTGTGTGGAGTTGTTGTGGGAATCTTTACATCAGTGACCTTTGACCTATAGTCCTGGAGCCAGAGCCCTCCACCAAGATTCTTTTGCTCCTTTTTCTTAAAATGATTTTCATGTCACACCACAGGATTTTACGAGTTAAGGGTCTTTTGTTTCAACTTGGCCTCGTTTAGTCTCAGGACCCAAAAGCCTTTTCTCTTGTGTGACATGAGATGAGTCTGTTAAAAGTGCTGCTGTAGTTGAAAATCTGCAGCATGGATACTAATTGAAGAGCAGATAATAAAACCTTACACTATGCCCACGCTCTTATACTCTAAATTGCCACACAAAACCATTAAAGGCCATTCTGGATCTATTGTTACACATCTTATACCTGTATGGAACAAAGTTAACAATCTTATGGGGATAGCTAACCAATATTTCCTTCAGACACCAATCTTCCATAATTATTCTCTGCTAACTGACAAGAAACCCATCTCTTTCTCACCATGGGAGCACAAAGGGGTAACTAACTTCAGTGACATCATAGGCCAGAAAGGATTAAGAGAGTTCCGTGATTTACAAAAATGCTTTAATCTACCAGGTATTTTGTTTTTCTTTTACCTTCAGCTGCGCACAGCATTGCAGTCCCATAGTGTTCCTTGGGGATGCATGCAAAAAAAATCACCCTCTTCATTCTATTTTGAACAAAGAAGGAAGCTCTGGTACGATTTCTGAATTATATAAACTAATTGAGTGCACACAAAAAAATTGTACCGGTGAGCAGCTTTGGAAAACTGAATTGAGGGATCACTTGGAGTGGGATTGGAATCAGATTTGGTCCAATATTTTGCTTTCATCAAGGAATCCCAATCACCAGATGATTCATTACAAAATCATTCATAGCGCTTATTTATACCCTAGAAAATTACACCAAATGAAAATTAAAGACAATCCATTTACATAGAAAAAACTGTTGGCCCTTTTGGACAAATAATATGGGAGTGCCCTGAGGTGGCACAATTTTGGGAAAACTCTCAAAGACAATGTCTAAAGCAGGGGTCTCAGACTCGCAGCCCGGGGGCCAACTGCAGCCCTCAGAAGGATTTTTTGTGGCCCTCCACTTAATTCCAAAGAATAATGTCAGTGTGGCCCACGTAGATGTACGCACAATCCCACCCCCCTACCGCGGGCCGCACTGACAGATGAAGCTGCAATCGGTGCCCATGCAGATTCACAACAACAGATTATTAACGCAGCTTGCATCCCAAAACTCAATTTACAGCAGTTGTGAAGCAACAAGTCTAAGTGGATCTGTTAATAGGAGTACACGTGCACATACACGTGCACATACGGCATCACCGAAGAACCAAAACAAACCACACACGGTGGTACATGTGTGCGCACTTCACTTTACGCTCCCACAACCACAGTATCAGAGCACAGAGGAGGCGCTGACAGAATTCCCCTGTTCATAAGTATGGGACCATTATTGGAGGGGCTAATAAGAAATAAAAAGACTTTTACAGTCTGTTTACCTGCTCAACACTCGGTGCGTAACTTGCTGGCAATCTGATGACCAAACTCCACATATGTGTCGCTGAAATCCACGCACACTCAGCGGCAAAAACAGCCGTCCCATCAGTATGCAAGCACCACAAAACTGCACTGATCTATTCCAGAGGCTTGGCGACATGTTAGCAAAAAGTATGAGGCAAAAACAAGCGTCTTCCATCCATGTTTGACATACGAGAAGCAGATACACTCCAGTGTGGTCCGCTTTCAAACGAACCATAAACTGGTCCAATTAACGAGCCTCTGTATCCCGGTAGAACAGCGATATCTCCAGTAACCAATACTGATGTTCAGTGTTAATACCGCGGGCTGTTCTCATCTTATCACCATGAACTCATAAAACAGCAACGTAGAACTTTGTACAAACTCACCGCATCAGCCCAGAGTTCGAGTAACAGCAGCAGCCAACAGCGTTCACCGTAGCACACAGCTCCTCAGGACGGCGCTGGAGTCTGGTCCTTGGTCAATGACTGGGTCTGAGCGGGTACGTTCCGTCGTCTGCGCGCTGGTTCCGTGCGGGGAAAGTGAGAATGCGCTGTTGACTACCTACAGGTCTGTGCGGGCTGCTCCGGTCCACCGCACTCAAGAACTGCGGCTGGTTCCGAGGTGGTGCAAAGCATCCGGACAGAAGCATGAGTCCAGTTTAGTTGGTGTCTGTCCTCCGCGCATTTGGTTCTTCCCGGGTAAAGCGCTTTTCACTCCCCGCTCCACGTCATCTGAGCCCGGCCTGAACCAGAGCTGCATCTTTGGGACTCTGGTTTGGATCTAGTCTGACTGTATTTCTCACACTAGGTTAAAAGCAGGATATTTTTTAAAGGTGAATCAATTAAATGGGCGATTGCCTATTGCAATGAAATTATTTGGTTAATTAAAGCCTAAAATAAAAAAATGCTGGTTCCTACATGATCACGGGGAACACCGGGACCTCTCTGTGCGTGCAGGTCCTGAACAGAAGTACACACCCCCAACTTTGACTCACTCTGGAGCCACTTGTTCGCACGTACTTGCTCTGATCTTCGTGTGTTACATTCTCTGTATTGGCCATTGTTGGTCAAATAATTCGAAAATGAATCGCGGCTGCATCTGGACAACAATCTGTTACTGCGCTGGAATCATACAGTCATTACAGGCAGAGGAGACGCGTTTCTTCCATGATGCATTTCGAATAGTTCGTTTGGACCTGCTGCCTATGGTTGGGACCCGGGTTCGCGTTCACGCCAGTGTGAAAGTGTGTGAAAGCACCATCAAACTACAGGTCAAGGCTCAATGATGAGCATCTTCAATCTATCCTGAGGATCTCATATGCTTCCTCCTGCAAGCCAAGTATCTCTCAGCTGTGGAAGATGAAGTGTAGCCAGGTTTCAACCAGCAAGAAGTAGGCAAAAGAAGAAGAGTAGACGTATTAGTTTAAACTTACGTTCTGAATACATTTTCATGTTCTGAATTGTTATTAAAGATTAAGAAAGTGTGTTGCGTGTTGTTCTTTCTCTCTCTTCATTTCCTGTGCAACTGCTATTTATCGAATACTCAATGCGGCCAAGCCTCACTCAGACTTTATCTAATGTGGCTCCCAGGTAATTTGAGTTTGAGACCCCTGGTCTAAAGTAATTGGAATAACTATACCTTGCACTCAGAGGTTTCTTTTGCTAAACGACAAAGGGAGAAAAATGCAATGCTAACTAGATTATGTATAACTGCAAATAACACTTCAATAAAAATTTGATCACAAAAAAAAAGGTGCTGCTGTAGTCACATACAGTGTTTACAGAGTCAAGAGATTTGAAACATAGAGTCCTGACATGATGCGGCACATAACAATTTAACCTTTCAGGGGTTTGTACACTTTTGTTTAACCCCTGTAAGGTTAAACAGAATTGTGTAAACCTAATTGATTGTGACACATTAGCATGGAATCACATGTAAAAAATAAATAAATAAATAAATAAATAAAAAGATAAAAAAATAAAAAAATCAGCTTCAAATGAAACCCAGGATGAGCTCTGTGTCTCCAGTGGATCACCTGCTGTAACAAAAATAATGTTCCACACCATCAAACCCATGGAGAGAGTTTCATTTGGCCATAGAATACATATGGGGTCATTCCATGGGAATTTTGAGTCTAATTTGAGTTTTGGCAGTAAAAATCCTGTTTACATGTTTGGTGAATGATGAGTTTCTTTCTGTCCACAGTAAAGTGTTCCATACCTGAGAGTGTCCAGTGTGCAGTGGGGGTCCTCCTGTAGAGCAGACAGGAGCTTTACTCCTGTGTCTCCTGGATGGTTGAAGCTCAAGTCTAGTTCTGTCAGATGGGAGGGGTTGGACCTCAGAGCTGAGGCCAGAGAAGCACAGCCTTCCTCTGAGACCAGACAACCTGACAGTCTGAGGACACAGATTATTATAATATGTCCATTCATTAGTAACATTCAACGCAAAAGAGACAAATAACATGTCCCACATAATTAAGTTGCTTTTATCACTTGTAATTATCCAATTCCAATACAAACAGGTTATGTAATAATAATGAATAATATGAAGCCCTCTGACCTGAGCTGTTCCAGTTTACAGTGAGGACTCTTCAGTCCAACAGACAACATCGCAGCCCTGAGTCCTTCAAGTCATTATGACTGAGGTCCAGGACTGTCAGACTAGAGGACTGGGAGCTGAGGACTGAGGACAGAGCTTCACAGCTTCTCTCTGACAGGTTACAGCTGCTCAGTCTGGAGAGAGAAAACATTGTTTATGCTGAAGTTGAATCAAACCATCCTCTGTTAAACAAATGTTACTCACAGAGCTTTGTTGGAGGCCTTGACAACTGGCAGCAGCCTCAGGAGAGCCTCCTCTGAAGCAGAGTATTTCTTCAGATCAAACTGCTCCAGATCTTCTTCTGATGACAGTAAGATGAAGGTCAGAGCTGACCACTGAGCAGGAGACAGTCCACCTTCAGACAGACGTCCTGAACTCAGGTACTGTTGGATCTGCTCCACCAGAGAACGATCATTCAGTTCATTCAGACAGTGGAGCAGGTTGATGCTCCTCTCTGCAGACACATCCTCACTCAGCTTCTTCTTGATGTACTCAGCTGTTTTCTGATTGGTCTGGGAGCTACTTCCTGTCTGTGTCAGCAGACCTTGTAGAAGGCTCTGGTTGGTCGACAGTGAAAATCCCAGGAGGAAGCGGAGGAGCAGGTCCAGGTGTCCAGTTGGACTCTGTAAGGCCTGGTCCACAGCTGTCTCATGAAGATGCTTTAGTTTTCTTTTTGCACTGAAAATTTTAGACTTCTGTGTTTTCTCTGAGAGCAGGTTGATCCCAGTGTTGATGAAGGTCAGATGGACGTGAAGAGCAGCCAGAAACTCCTGAACACTCAGATGGATGAAGCAGTAGACCTTGTCCTGGTACAGGCCTGTCTCCTCTCTAAAGACCTGTGTGAACACTCCGGAGTACACTGAGGCCGCTGCAGCGTCCAGCCCACACTCTCTCAGGTCACTCTCATAGAAGATCAGGTTTCCTTTCTGCAGCTGCTCAAAGGCCAGTTTTCCCAGAAACTCCACCATCTTCCTGGTCTCCAGACTCCAATGAATTTCAGACCCTGACTCCTGGTGATACTTGATGTTCTTGACTTTGGCCTGAACCACCAGGAAGTGGATGTACATCTGAGTCAGGGTCTTGGGCAGCTCTCCTCTCTCTCTGCTTTTCAACACATGCTCCAGGACTGTGGCAGTGATCCAGCAGAAGATCGGCATGTAGCACATGATGTGGAGGCTTCTGGACGTCTTGATGTGGGAGATGATTGTGTCAGTCTCGTCTCTGAACCTCTTTCTGAAGAACTGCTCCTTCTGTGGGTCGGTGAACCCTCTGACCTCTGTCACCATGGAGACACACTCAGCAGGGATCTGATTGGCTGCCGCGGGTCGTGTGGTTATCCAGAGGCGAGCGGAGGGAAGCAGGCTCCCCCTGATGAGGTTCACCAGCAGCACGTGCACTGAGGCGGACTCTGTGGGGTCGGTCAGGGCCTTGGTTTTGGTGAAGTCCAGAGGAAGTCTGCACTCGTCCAGACCGTCCAAGATGAAGAGCACCTGGAGGTCTTCAAAGCTGCAGAGTTCTGCTTGTGTTTGACTAAAGAAGTGATGAACAAGTGTCACCAAGCTGAAGCTTCTCTCCTTCAGCACATTGAGTGCTCTGAAAGTGAACGGGAACAGCAGCTGTATGTCCTGGTTGGCTTTGCCTTCAGCCCAGTCCAGAGTGAACTTCTGAGTGAGCACTGTTTTCCCGATGCCAGCCACTCCCTTTGTCAGCACTGTTCTGATTGGTCCATGTGTGTGAGCTGGGCCTTTAAACATGTCTTCACATGTGATGGGTGTCTCTGCTGGGCCTGGTTTTCTGGAGGCTGTTTCCATGTGTCTGACCTCATGTTCCTGGTTGACCTCTGAAGACCCTCCCTCTGTGATGTAGAGCTCTGTGTAGATCTCATTCAGAAGGGTGGGGTTTCCTGCTTTAGCGATGCCCTCAAACACACGCTCAAACTTCTGCTGCAGGTTAGACTTCAGTTTACACTGACAAACTCCAGAATAACTCCCTGAATGAAGACAACAGATACAGGCCTGAGTCTCAGAGAAGATAAAATGACTGTGAGCATCTTGTTAAATGTGTTAAATGGTCCTACTGCTCCACAGACGCTCAGCCAGCTCCTTCTGCTTCATCCTCCTCAGGAAGTTCAGTGTGATCTTCAGAACAGCCTCACTGCTGCTCCTCTGCTCTTCATCCTCATCCTCCACAGGCTCTAAGCATTCTGGGTAATCTGTACTCAGAACCTTGTGGAGCTTCTTCAGCTCCTTCTGGACAAAAGTGAAGATGTCCTCCTCCAGAAGCTGAACAGACACATTATAAACAACACAAATGCAGTCAGTGTCAGATCTGTGTCAAACAAGTTCTCATTCATCTGAACATTTCCAAACTTTAGTGAATGACAGACCTTAAATACGGAGTCCAGCTGTGTGTGATGGTGCTGACCACTGGAGACCTCTGGACCCGTCTGCTCCACTCTGTGAAAGAGACACATTAAACTCTCATTTCAGTTCTATTGTTTTATTCAACACTTGTGGAAACTCACGGCTCTGTGGCAAAAACAATGGGATGTGACATAGACCAGTCACTCCTGAGGGACTCACAGCTGGGACCAGGTTCAGATGGAGGATGTTTCTGGTGGATCCTGAGACACAGAAGAAAAAACACTTCAGTCACAGTAAAACACATGGGACTGTTCTGACTCAGGTCAGATACTTCAGGAAATTCTAGAAAATGTTAGTTTCATTACACTAAAAATAAAATACTTAACATCTTTTTAATATATCCGGATGCCTCCTGGACGTCTCCCTCGGGAGGTTTTATGGGCATGTCCCACTGGGAGGAGGCCCCCGGAAGACCCACCAAGACACGCTGGAGGGACTATGTCTCTGGGCTGGACTGGGAATGACTTGGGGTCACCCCGGAGGAGCTGGAGGACATGTCTGTGGTGAAGGAAGTCTGGGAGTCCCTGCTTAGACTGCTGCCCCCGCGACCCGGCCCCGGATAAGCGGAAGAAAATGGATGGATGGATCTTTTAAATTTTTTTAATTTTTAATTATTTATTTAATTTTAAACCTCAAACGTTTTCATGTTCCAGGTAGAGGCACTGAATATAATGGATGTTTGTTAAACAAAGCCACTCTTAAAATCATTCAGTGTCTGTGTTTAAATTCACACTTAAAATCTAATTGTAATTTGATTTCTTTCAGAAAAACAAGACGTCCTACACTGAAGCGACACATGTACACCTGGTGTTTTTGGTCATCACATTTCTTTAGTTCATGTAAACACACACAACAGTCACATCTGATCATTGGCTCAGACTTACTGTAGACCAGGCTCCTTTTTAAAGTCAATGTGTCGTCCAATAGAGCGTTCACTTCCCAGCGCCGCCCTGCTGGTGGTGGGAGGGTCTGCGTCCTCTCTGTGATCTCTCTGATCCATGCTCAGTCCAGAGTCCTACAGAATGACATCACAGTATTTAGCCCCGCCCACTGCTCACATGGTTCATCTCATGGAGTTTTGTCAAGTGCCTCCATAAAGAGACTTTCAAATCCAAATGTAAAGGAGACGCCAAAAGAACCAAACATGTTAGAAAATAGAAGTGTAGAATGAACTTGGTCTGGACAATACTGAGATCAAAATGGTATGGAGATGTGCTCCCTGTGGAGATTCTATATGTAATGCAGCTGTCTGTTCAAACACAGACACTATTCCCCGCCCACTTCTCTCATTGGTTAAACTCTGTCAGGCTCTGAGTGAGTGACACATGAATTTACAGTTGTTTTCAATTGTTTTTTAAAGTTTGTTTAGTTTGATGTTTGGTTCAAACATGGATCTGAACAGGGCCACAGGTCAAATCCTTTGGAACATTTTTCATCAGTTCACACAGTTCTCAGGCTCTTTCTCAGAACACTTGACACAGCTCTCATTCACAAACACACATGATCAGTGAATTCACCTTGTTTTTTCACTACTACAGGTCTGTTCTCATGTGCTGAAGGACACTGGCCGAAACTCTGTCACTTTCAATATACAAACTCAAACAGAACGGTAGAAACTACAATTTGTGAGCACCTCAAATCTAAGAGCAAAGGATTTCATACATGAGTCAAACAGGGAGAATGTCCTGAGCAGAGCACAGACTGTATGAATAGGCCTGTATACAGTATAAATCCAGTGAGATGGAAATGTCTTGTCTAATTCAACATCAAGAAAACATGCATTATAAAAGTAATGTTGGTGTATTTGCTTTTCTTTCAGTTTTCTTCAGCATATTTTTTTTTCATCAAATCCTGCAAAACCTCTGGGTCATATATATAGTTGTTTACAAACACAGTGTGTAAAATAATGCTTTAGACAGTGCTTCATTGTGGTCCAGGTCTACACCAGGACTAAACCAAGACTAAGTCAGTTCTAAACTAAATTTGTACCAAACCAGGGGGTCCACAGTCTATTCCGGCATTCCTTCATTATGACATACTTACATTCAGACATCCCGGTATTACAACACATCATATTTTATGGCTCTCGCTGTCCATGGTGCTGAATGCATCAGATTGATCGATTGGTATTTACAGAGCAGCGGGACATGGCTGCAGACCACAGAATATAAAGTCGTGAGCGCAATCACATCAGCTGTTTCCTGTCTACAGTATAACAACTCGCTTTGAGACATTTAAGTGTTCAAAGATCAGATCTCTGCACTTCTAGTTTAGAAGTAAGCCAAAACTGTTATTATTTGTGAAATGTGGTGCAGTACTTCAAATATGTGATTTTTAAAGCATAAAAAATTTGAGATAAAGTCCACAGGAAGTAGAGTCACTGCCACTAATCTGCAGCTTCACTTCGATCCGTGTGCTGTGTGGATGCAAACAAACACATGTGCTACTCTTGCCTTAGTGTAGTGTAGTGGAACGCTTGAAAAATAATGTTCATGCCACTTCTCCGACAATTAGACATCATTGTCTAAATAGCGGCATGTCGGAATAACAGCATGTAACCTAAAACCAGTCTAAGGCAGGTCTAAAGTTCACAACTAAACCCAGGACAAAACCAGCACTAAACCAGGTCTAAACCAGGTCTAAATCAGGACTAAACCAGGTCTAAAGGAGAACCCACACAAAATCGTCTTCAATGTAACACACAGTGACAGAAGTCTCCCTTTTATTTCTATGTGGTTTATAAAGACTCTGGTCAAGCACAAAGAGCAAATATGAGACCAGGATAAGTACAATTAAAAGTCCTGTCTGAAGCAAAAATAAATAATACAAATGATTCAACATGAAATATGGAACAGTGGGAGTTTAGAGCAGAAAAAAAAACAAAAGAAAACTACACTGTCATTTACAACCACAAGTCAATTCCACAGAAACAACACATGACAAGAGCCACACGAGGAAACTCTGAGAGAAACAAGAAAAGAGACACATCCCATGACTCTGAGGAACATGGAAACAAATCCATACATCTAATGAAGACAAATAACCAGGAAATAAACCAGGGTCAGGCCAAACACAAACACAAAACACAAACTTAGACTCACTTCTCCTTTTGAAACTGACAAAACAAAACAGCTCTTACAGAATCCTGAACACTTCTTTAAAAATAAACTCAGGAAAATATCATTTTGCAAAACTCATGAATCATTTCCCAAACTCAAAGATAAGAAATAAAAACCCAGAATGTTCCGTCCCACTGGACATGTGCTGTATCACACTCATGTCTCTATATTCAGTAGAGTCTGTGCTCACGGCTCCAGCTCTTCTCTCTTCATCATGTGTGAACAAGCCTCTAGTGTGAAAAAACAAGGTGAATTCAGTGAGTGTGTGTGTTTGTGTGAGAGCTGTGTCAAGTGTTCTGAGAAAGAGTCTGAAAACTGTGTCAACTGACAACAAATGTCCCAATGATATGAACACCACAGACACCCATCCTGTGAGCCCCCACGCAAATCTCCAAGCACCCACCGGACTTTTTCCCAATCCTAAATTGACTAGATTTTTAAGAATGCACATTTACAACGAGCCTTTAGTGTCCCTCTCTCTGTCTCTGCGATGTATATGGAAGGGGAGCACACATAAAAAAAAGTTAAATGTGTGTGTGGGCACATGCACGTGCACCCAAGAGTGCCTGTACATGTGTTTGCACTGAGCACCTACTTGGAAAAACATAAACTGACGCCTATGACGACCACCAAAAGTACAACTACATAAATGACAACAGGAAATAAAACAGGAACTGAACCAGGACGAGCACAGGTCTAAACTAAATCTGTACCAACCCAGGACTAAACCAAGTCTAAACCAGGTCTTAAGTCAAGACTAAACCAGGACTAAACCAGGACTAAACCCAGTGTTGAACAGAATCAAACTAGTGATACCTGAGTGGATCCAACGAGTCCAAAGCGTCTCAGAGAAAAGTGTGCGTCTGGAGGAAGAGGCTTGTTCGTGTGTTCTTTTTCTTCTATTGGCTGTGGTCCAGGTGGGCGGGGCTTCACACTGGTGAGTGACAGGAAGCTGCTGCTGAGCTCTGTGTCTGTGAGGGCCTCATTTAGTGTGACACAACTGAAAAAATTAGCCAGTAGAAAACAAATATGATGGAGAGAACCCACTCCTGCTCACCCACTGTACCAGAATATAGAGGGACAGATAATACTCCCTACAACTGTACAACAACTCACCCACTGCAAATACATGTAGTACAGATATTGTGAATTACAGATACATGTAGTACAGATGATGTGAGTATTACAGATACATGTAGTACAGATGATGTGAGTACTACAGGTACATGTAGTACATATGATGTGAGTATTACAGATACTTGTAGTACAGATGATGTGAGTATTACAGATACATGTAGTACAGATGTGAGTATTACAGATACATGTAGTACAGATGTGAGTATTACAGATACTTGTAGTACAGATGATGTGAGTATTACAGATACATGTAGTACAGATGAGAGTATTACAGATACATGTAGTACAGATGTGAGTATTACAGATACTTGTAGTACAGATGATGTGAGTATTACAGATACATGTAGTACAGATGTGAGTATTACAGATACTTGTAGTACAGATGATGTGAGTATTACAGATACTTGTAGTACAGATGATGTGAGTATTACAGATACTTGTAGTACAGATGATGTGAGTATTACAGATACATGTAGTACAGATGTGAGTATTACAGATACATGTAGTACAGATGTGAGTATTACAGATACATGTAGTACAGATGATGTGAGTATTACAGATACATGTAGTACAGATGTGAGTATTACAGATACATGTAGTACAGATGAGAGTATTACAGATACATGTAGTACAGATGTGAGTATTACAGATACATGTAGTACAGATGAGAGTATTACAGATACATGTAGTACAGATGTGAGTATTACAGATACATGTAGTACAGATGATGTGAGTATTACAGATACATGTAGTACAGATGATGTGAGTATTACAGATACATGTAGTACAGATGATGTGAGTATTACAGATACATGTAGTACAGATGATGTGAGTTGTGCATCATGTTGTGGTGTGAATAATAATTTACCAAATTTACTTCGGGCCACCTGACTGTTAGGAGCTTCTCATTTCATCACATTGTTGTATTGTTTTGGTCCTGACTGATTAGTTTTGCAGAAGTAGCAGTGAGGAGAGCGCCCCCTACAGGCCCTCCTCTGGACACAGCCTCCTGCCTGGACCATGATGCATGAAGAAGAGTCCCACGTTTATCTGCAGAGCTACCACGCCCCCTAGTGGACACAGCGGCTCTGTGCCTGTTTCCCCCTTTCTAAATCTTCTCCTGTGCTTCTGATGGAAACCACTCGTCACTCTGGGCATGTGGTAACCATGGTAACTGTGTTGAAATTGTATATAGTGTCCACATTTCCCATAAGGAGCTGTGTGAATGAAAGACACTGAGCTGTGGAATAAAGTCATGGTCATGTCCATGGACCTGTTTATTCACTTGTTTATTGATCACTATTGTAGAAAACAGTCAGTACAAAAACAAACACAGAGGGAGCTCCAACACACCTAAAGTGTACTCGAGTAAAAGTACTGTGAGTGCAAGTACAACAATGATGTTCAAATAAACTACCCAAGTAAAAGTAAAAGTATTTGGTGATTAAGTGTAACACAGTTACGTCCCCTTTGCTAGGGGAGAAAGGGAAGTAACAAAAAAAACAGGATGCTAAAGGTTTAACTAAAAATTGTGCATTTATTATTTAGAGTGGAAGGGAAGACAAACAAAAAACAGGCAATTAAGGTGAAAAATAAATGGGAGTTAAACAAAATAATGTAATAAACTAAAGAGCCCTAACTAAATACAAAGTACCAAATCTACTCAAGGTTTACTGCGAACAAAAACAAAGGTGTCTCAACGAACTAAACGAGGCAATAGCTGGCAATATAACAAAATGAGACAACCCAAACATCAAACGAAAGTGGCGAGCTGGCCGCAGTGATCCAGCCGCCCCGAGCAGGTGGAAGATGGTCCCTTTTCAATCCCCCGCTATCACAAGTGTCATCCGCGGATTGGTGGAAGCGCAGGGATGAAGGGCCAATCACTGACGCGCTGCGACGTCAGCCTCTGTCCCACGTCGGGTACTCCCGAGCATCCGGGTCCAGGGCTCGCGGACCGGGAGCATCATGCGCAGACAAAAGTACTTTAAACAAATATCAAAGGGCCAAGGCCCGTAACACTCTCCCCCTTAAGATTAAAACGGGGAGAAAAAAAAAGTTACTTACAAATTTTTTTTACATCCGGGACAAGGCATCAGCGATGACATTGTCAGATCCTTTTTTTATGGCAGATTTGGAGGTTGTAGTCCTGCACCATCAGCGCCCATCGCATTAGTCGTTGGTTATGATTGTACATACGCGATAAGAACACAATGGGGTTATGATCGGTGTAAACTGTGACAGGCAGAGAGCTGGACCCAAGATATACTTCAAAGTGTTGGAGGGCGAGCAACAGCGACAAAGTTTCCTTTTCAATGGTGGAATAGGCCAACTGGTGTTTAGAAAATTTTCGGGAAAAGTAACAAATAGGATGATCCACACCCCAATCATCTTCCTGTAATAACACCGCACCAGCTCCCTCGCCACTAGCATCCACCTCCAGCTTGAAGGCACGGGAACAATCTGGAGCAACAAGCACAGGGGCATGACACAACAAAGACTTAACACTATCAAAGGCGTGTTGGCACTCAGGTGACCAGACAAAATCAACTTTGGGGCTGAGGAGGTTTGTGAGGGGCAGAGCAACGGAGGAGAAATTCCTACAGAAACTTCTGTAGTACCCAGCCATGCCCAGGAAGCGGCGTAGGGCACGACGAGTGGAGGGAGGTGGGCACGCAACTATAGCTGCAATCTTAGCCTCTATGGGGCGCACTTGGCCTTGGCCTACTTCCCAACCATGGTAAACTACTGTGGCTTTCCCAAACTCGCATTTGGCAAGGTTTAATGTGAGCGACGCTAGAGCCAGTCGATCGAAAACCTGAGTCAGAGTATTAAGATGATCCTCCCAAGTGGGGGAGTGCACAATGAGATCGTCCAGATAAGCATTACTATTAGGTAATCCCTGTAAAACAGTGTTAACAAGGCGTTGGAAGGTGGCTGGGGCATTGCACATCCCAAAAGCCATCACCGTATATTGCAGAAAATAATCGGGGGTTACGAATGCAGATATTTCTGAAGCGTGCTCCGTGAGAGGCACTTGCCAGTATCCTTTTAGCAAATCAAGTTTGGACACGTATTTTGCGGAGCCGAGGTTATCCACACAGTCCATAAACTCTGCTTCATGTTTTGGTAATGATGGTTATTCTGCATTCATCCAGAGACATTTCAAAAACAAAGTGAAGCCAAAGCAAAACACATTTGATATGATACAATTGTTAGCATAAAACTTTTCTCAAAGGAAAATGATGCGGTTAATCTAAACACAGAGACACTGAGGAGTCAGGCCAGAGCCTAAACCCAGGGAGCAGAGGCTCAGTGAATGTGGTGTTGAAGGTGTGGAGGTGGGTCAGTTGGTCAGAGGAGACTGTGTAGAAGGACAGAGAACCAGCAGGACAGTCCACAAACACTGCTACTCTCCCAGAAGAGGAGGACCAGGGCTGAGGGAGGGGTGTGTGTTTGTGATTATGCCAAACAGAGAAACCATTTTTAGAGCACTCCAGACTCCAGGACTGATCATTGTATCCAAACCCACTGTCAGCACCGTCTCCTTTCCTTCTGATTTCTCTGTAAGACACTGATCCACGAACCACCCCTCTCCACTGGACCTCCCAGTAACAGCGACCAGTCAGACCAGTGGAACACAGAATCTGTTCCCTGTTCTCAAATCTGTCCTGATGATCTGGATACGGCTGCTCCTCTCTCACATGTGTCACCTTCTTGTTGTTGTCAGACAGTTTGAGGTTTGTGTGAGCTGTGTTTGGATCCAGAGTGAGATCACAGAAATCTGATGGAGAGAAAACACAACACAGCAGCAGTTAGTCCCATGTGGAGACACACATTTCATTAGAGTTTAATATGGACAAATGTTTTCATGAAAGATGGAAAGGCTTTTACTTATTGTTGATTCATGTATTTAATTATTATTAGTGCTGTCAATTGATTAAAATATTTATTAGCAATTAATCTCATGAACGTCATAGTTAAGAAGAGAGCCACTAAAACTTGTCTCTGTCACAGTCCTTATTGAAGGAAAGTGTGGATTTACTGTATGTTTTGTGTTTTTTTTTGTGTGTTTTTTGTGTCTTTTTTGTTTCTTACTATATTTAGTGTTTTCCTCATATGAGTGACATCAGGACACCTGGCAGGGTTTCTCAGTTTTATACAAATAGTTTTGCTTAATGCCTACAGCTGGATCCTGTAGTTTTCCTAAAGTTACAGCAGTGCCCACAGCTTATGAAAAAAACTACTTTGCGATAAAAAAAAAAAAAAAAAAAAAAAAAAAAACGCAGTTAAAATGATTTTATGTTAATTCATTAATAACAAGATTTTTTTGACAGCACTTTTTTTTTTTTTTTCTTAATCTTTGCAGGCTTATATTAGTCTAATATTGATTTTGCATCAGCCCTATATTTCCTTTAGTTTCAGAGCCTCTCACACATCTATTTCATATTATTTTCAGTGTAAATGTGAGTTGTGTGTAGTTTGTGCAGCTCCAGTCTTTGACGTCACTCCACACATTCCTACACTCGTCTGTGCTCCATGACACAGACTTTGTCCTTTAAAATGTCTCTATACGAATCCACAGTCACTTGTGCTTGTGTGTAGACAGTCCTGTGCTGAGTCCAACAGCTGTGTCTGTGTCAGTGTGGCTCCAGGGCTCCTCCTTTACTCCAGCACCACTACTTCTTAAACTTAGGGCTGCCAGAGAGAGGGGAGAAAAGGCTGTGCTGAGGGATGAGAACTGGATCATTACCAGTTGGATTCAGCGACCATCATCTCATAGTCGTCACAAACAGAGTTAAAATTCCTATATTAAAGGCACATTTAAAGCATAAAAGGCTTTATAAAGCGTGTGCTGTTGATGACATTGTGAGAGAAGTGAAGAAGGCTGATTGGAATGATGTCTATAATAGACACAACGTCGAGGTTTCTTTAGACGCTTTCATGAGCTCACTTTTGGACTTTGTGGACAAATCTGCACCAGTGAAAAACAGAACAAGGAAGAAGGCAAGGAGAAAATTTAGTTTGTCGACTGGACAAAAGTTAGTTTGATTGAAGACATTTCACAGATCATCCAAGCTGCTTCTTCAGTTCTGGTCAGACGCTGGTGGACACTTCCTTATATCTGTCTGCAGGAAGGAGCTAAATATTTACTCTGAAACTAACACACCTATTTGTTTACAGTTTTTGTTTATTAGTTCGGCCTATTGACCTGTACAGGGTGTGAGGTCTAATATAACAATTCATGGCCATAATGGATCTTCCACACCTCTGGACCTGACCTGACTACACCTGTTGTTCTCTTGTTTGTTTTAATTTAGGTTTGAGGATGGAGTTGTAAACAGGAGATAGATGGTGTCTGAGGCCTCCATTTTGGTTTAGAGAAGGATTCTCTTTCTTAACAAAAATGGCTTCTTCAAACCAATTCTTTTCTCTAGGTAAAATCTGTACCTCACTGTCCTCAAATGAGTGGCCCGTGGCTTTTAAGTGGAGATGTACAGCAGACTGAGGTCCACTGCTGCTCTCTCGTCTGTGTTGGTTCATCCTCTTGTGAAGTGTCTGTTTAGTTTCTCCAGTGCAGCGTTCACTACAGTCTTCACTACACTGAATGGAGTAGAGCACATTGCTTTGTTTGTGGCTCGGTGTTTTGTTCTTTGGGTTGGACTAGTCTCTGTCTTAGAGTGTTCATAGGTTTGAAATAGACCGGGATCTCATGTTGTCTGAAAATCCTCTGTAGTTTTTCAGAAACACCAGCCATGTACGAAATAGTTACCCCTTTCTCCTGGGTTCTGATTCTCTGTTGTCCTGTTTTTTAGTTCTCTTGGTTTTGTTGTCTCCACAAACAGAGAGAACTTTCTGCACATTTTGTTCTTCTTTCTCCTCTCCCTCTGTGCTTGTAGGCACCACTTGAGCCCTGTGCTGCAGTGTCCGAATAACTCCAAGTTTGTGCTGCAGTGGGTGGTGAGAATCAAAAAGCAGGTACTGGTCTGTGGGTGTGGGCTTCCTGAAGACCTCAACCTGGACCAGTACAGTACAGTAGTACAGAGAAAAGAACTGTTTTGAGAGGGGAGTGAAAGAAGCCATTTTTGTTAAGAAAGAGAATCCTTCTCTAAACAGAAATGGACTCAGACACCATCGATCTCCTATTTACAACTCCATCCTCAAACCTAAATCAAAACAAACAAGAGAACAACAGGTGTAGTCAGGTCAGGTCCAGAGGTGTGGAAGATCCATTATGGCCAAGAATTGTTATGTTAATTAGACCCCCACACCCTGTACAGGTCAATAGACCGAACTAACAAACACAAACTGTAAACAAGTGTGTGTGTTAGTTTCAGTGTAGTTTGCTCCTCCCTGCAGATATAAGGAAGTGTCCACCAGCGTCTGACCAGAACTGAAGAAGCAGCTTGGATGAGCTGTGAAACGTCTTCAACCAAACTAACTTTTGTCCAGTCGACAAACTGAATTTTCTCCTCGCCGTGGATTCTACCTGGACGACTGAGGGATTCTTCACAGAACAAGCAGAAGCAATGCTAAGAGGACTGACTCAACACTGAAGAACATGATGAAGCTAAGGGATGAAGCTAAAATCCAGATTATTAGAGGACATCTTCAAATATCACAAGTTCAAGAACCAAGACACCAAAATTAATAAAAAAAAAAAAAAAGAAAAGGATTATTATAAAGGCAAAATTGACAATGCTAAACATGATGGTAAAAATCCCTGGAGCATCTGAAATGAAATAAAATGAAATTTGTTGAGTCAGATAATAAATACACTGCTGCCCTCTTGTGCCACATATTCAATCATGCATCCTGACACATATTTATCCACTCTGTGGAAGGAGGCAACATCATTCTGTTCATTAAAGACCAGAAACTGCATTTTAATGGACAGAACTGCAGACCTCAGGGTTTATGCAGGGTTCAACCTAAAAATAATGCTTTTTATTGCCCTTTTAATGCCACAAGTCAGTATGTTTGACACCATTAATAGAAATGCGGAAAGAAAGATATTAAAGGTGCTTTGTGTATAGGTTCTTGTCATTCTGCAGAGTGTCACAAAACAGTCACAATGACGAGATGAAAGCTTAAAGGTGCACTGTGCAAGTTTTCTGATGGAGGGTCCAAATGATTTTATCCATAGAAATGTTATTACTTGGTCTGGAATGTTTCACAGTATGGCATTAAACCTTTCTATCATCATAGAGCCCAAACCAGACCAAGTTACAGGTCAGATCTTTGGAGAGGCAACCCCGCTCAAAGTCAAAATTCCTGTTTTTCTAGGTATTTCTGAGCTATAAAACCATCTGTAATTAATTATATAATAATCATTTTAATAAATGTGAGGTAAAGCTGTTTATTGTCATACTGTGGAACATTCCAATGACATATCCATAGAAACAAGCATGATGGACCCTCCACCAGAAAACTTGTGCAGTGCACCTTTAAGCTTTCATCTTGTCAAAGAGACCGTTTAGTGACACTCAGCAGAATAACAAGAACCTACAGACAGTTATTATCATGGAAAACATTTATAAAGCTTATTTACTGTAATATCATTAGGAGTTTTGAACCTAATTCCACCTAATAACTTTTATATTAGGGGACATTGCATTTATTGGAAATGTTTCCAGATAAAATGACTGCCCCAGAGTCATTATAATAACTAGTTGAATGTTGTTCATCTACTTACATTAAAATACTCCTCTTGGAGCAGTGGGTGCCAAACATGTTGTAATCACCTAGCCCCTGAGACTTTTGATTACTAGTCACACACCTCTACTGCCACTCTGAACACAATATATTATCTCTAATAGTAAGAATATTGGTAATTATACTAGAGCATATGCAGTTTTAGTTTTAGTTTTTTTGGGCCCAAGAAATTCAGAAATCTTATAAAATTAAAAGAAAAGCCCAATCTTGCTGCTTCAAATGTACAGAATGCACATATAGCCATAGACGTGGCACATTAGGTAATTAGACCTTCTTTGCATACACCGACATTTGTTGCGCATTATACCACAGTTTAATGTTGTGCATACTTTAGTTACAACAGTCTGTCTGCTGTGCTACTGCACTTGAATGTAAACAACATACACAACAAGAAACAGGGAAATTAAAAGCCAAAGCCCTCTGGACAGCTCCATCATCCGCGCAAGTTTAACAGTCAAGATTATTGGAGCCTGATCTGGTAGCTGAAGTCCGAGCGAGGGGGTGCAGGACATGCTCCACATCAGAGCAACAGCTTTTCTGCTGAAACCCCTGAGGTTTCACAAGTGTGCCCCCACAGGACCACAACCCCACTCTTGGAAGGATGTAATACATCATAACATTTTGATTAAAAACTGAAAGCTCTGGTTTTGCTGCTTCTGCTGTTGCACTAATGCAAAGTTAGTAACGTAATATTAAATGAAGATGAATATTGAAACAAATATGGACAGGGCAATGCCTTAGGACCAAAAGTATGTGACCTTAATGGAAATAACATTATCAGCCTACAGAAGGCTTTGTTTTATAGACACCTTGAAAATAAAAGTGAAATAAAAATGTGGCAGGGTAGTCCATTTTGCTAAAATTTAAATTTCTGCAAATCAAAATGCTTTCTCAGTATCTTGTGTGGCCTCTACATGTTTGTATGCATGTTTGACAACGGCGTGGCTCACTCCTAATGAGACAGCGGATGGAGTCTTGAGGGATGTTCTCCCAGATCTCTTTAAGGGCATCACTGAACTCCTGTAGAGTCTGATGAACCTAGACATAATGACTCAGAAGTGTGCTATTGTGTTTAAGTCAGGTGATCGTGAGGGTGATTCAATTGTATCAATCCTTTCATCCCCCAGGTACTGCCTGCAGACAGTTGACGTGGGCATAGTCTTGCATCAGGAGGAACCAAGGACCTACTGCCCCAGTGTAAGATCTGACAATGGGTTCAAAGATTTCACTCTGATACCTTGGTGCTCCTCCTTTGCTCCAGCAGCAGTAGTTCTGTTCTTGTTGCACACAGGGGCTTAGACATGTGGCTCTGTGTTGCAGGAGCTTGTTCACAGCTGCTGTCCTTTTGCCAGTGTTTGTGTGATATCTGCTGTTGTTCTAGTGATGAGGAGGAGTGACAGCAGAGGCACAGCTCAAAGGAGAACAGGAGATTGGTTTAAATCCACTGTCTCCAGAAGAACAATGAACATCATTGTTGAACATGTTTGAGCTGAAACATGAGTGCAGTTACACAGCTCCAGACTGAACTCTTCAGGATCTAATTTAAGAACAACTCTGGATTATGGACACAGCTATTGACCACGCAGTCTGAGGTCTCTCACACAACAATAGATATTTTATGTGAGAACTCTGTTTCCCATCATGCATTGTGTCTATGAGTCTGTTTCAAATAGAGTTACCTCAACACTTACATTTTCTGAGTCCTGGTGCTAACCACTCAGCTCCAGCAGGCTCCAGTCTGAAACACATGACATCAGCCTGAAACACTGAGGCGTTTTAAAATCACATTTTTGAAACAGGTTTGTTCTGATGTTATTATCACCACCTCAAAATGAGAATCTAGAAAGATGTACAATAAATGTGATGTTTTAAACAAAGTAAAGCAATGATTTGTATAAATCCAAATGTATGTCACCTCCTAATCAAGCCTTTTCCATTCTCCATGTTCACTTGTGCTTTCTATTGTTTTAGGAACTCCCCTTTATTTGATAGACACAGGTCAAAGTTCATATCACTGCTGACAGGCCAGGACAAACAGCAACTTAACAGGAGGTCTGATCAGCAGATCCAGTGTCAGAGTAGTTTGAGGAGAGTAACAACCTAAGGACAAAAGACTCACAGCAGCCTCTAGGGGGAGCCAGGTGAAATCTGGAGACACAACAGGAAAGCTTCTTCTAAGCTTAAATCTTATACTTCTCTGTTGCATTTGGAAGGCTATATTTTGGTCTCTCAGACATATACAGCTAGCTCTCCATGGATACAAGAAAAAGAAACAGCTCATTTTCACACAGTCCAACAGTTCCTCACTTCACTGTCCTCAGAATTGTCCAAGCTGCACGTTTTCAGCTATGTTTTCAGTCAGTAAAATGTTGGTTGCTGTATAAGAAAAGAGTTGAAGGCCACAGATGTTTTTCTGAAGGTCTAATAGGGCTCTGGTTCTGCTGCCTGCATGTGATGACACAGAGGCATCACAGTAATGGAGAGTTTTTATACAGAAGTGTAAGGTGACAACAGATGTATGGAGTACAACAACCAAAGTGACCATAAAGGGGCAGGAAACAACTGGTGACTTGTAGTGTGTTGTGACAACTTAATGGAAAAGCAGCTGCAGATGGTCTACTGTGGGTCCATAAGCTTACTTAAACCTTTTTAAGGAAAATAATAATAATAATAAACACATACACATATTCCTTATACCTGAGAGTGTCCAGTGTGCAGTGGGGGTCCTCCTGTAGAGCAGACAGGAGCTTTACTCCTGTGTCTCCTGGATGGTTGTAGTTCAGGTCCAGTTCTTTCAGAAGGGAGGGGTTGGACCTCAGAGCTGAGGCCAGAGAAGCACAGCCTTCCTCTGTGACCAGACAAGCTGACAGTCTGAGGACACATATTATTGTAATCAGTCAATTCAATAGTAACATTTAGCCCAAATGAGACAAATAACAAATCCCCTATCTTTATTTTACTTTTATCAAATATAATTTTTCAATGCAAATGCCAACAAGTTATGCAATAATAGTGAATAATATGAACCCCTCTGACCTGAGCTGTTCCAGTTTACAGTGAGGACTCTTCAGCCCAACAGACAACATCTTCAGCCCTGAGTCCTTCAAGTCATTGAGACTGAGATCCAGACCTCTCAAACTAGAGGACTGGGAGCTGAGGACCGAGGACAGAGCTTCACAGCTTCTCTCTGACAGGTTACAGTGGCTCAATCTGGAGGACGAGATAGGAGCTCATTAGAGTAGACTTCAGAACACAAACGAACTGTTCTGATACTTTCTTTCACTCCAAATCTCAACAATCAATCTTAAAAGAAACTAATCTCTTGGTTTTATGACATCAAAAACATCACATATTTTTCCTGTAGGATGGCTGTTGTGTTGCTAATCTTTAAGCAGTCAGTTATTCACTTCATGAACAACTGTTTATGCAAAACATCAACAAAGAGCCAGAATAATAGAAAATACACTATGAGTGTGAAAAAGTGGCAGTTGGGCAATAGGGGGACGAAAGTGCACCGCACTTCCTAACTTGACCTAGATTTAAAAAAAATATATTTTGTTTTAGGCAATATGTTCCATATTTTGTACATGGATATGCTTATTTTTATCATGTTAAATGTGATCATATTATGATTTGATTCAGGTGTTTGCCCTTTGAGTGTGTTGGGTTGGAGTGGACTGGATGGACTTCTGTGGGAGAGCCTGAAGTTTTAAGAAAGTTGCTTCTGTCCATTACTTTGCATTACATTTTGTTTCAGTCTTCTGGAGAAGATAAGAGGCTTGTTTTCATTCTGAGGATGAAGCCTCACAGTTACATACTGTTACAGTAATAAATGTTGTATATATAATGTTAGAGTTATAGTGCCCTATCTTGCCCCGATCTTAGCACTAGCTCTAGCATTAAAGACGGACGTGTTCAGGTCGGGCTGTGCTTCACTGCTGAAGGCTGGAGTGGGCCGGCATCTGAATCAATCTGTGACTGCTGTAGCATTTAAAATCACTGAAAGTGTGGGTAAAGTCTGCAATCTTTGCCTCATTACCAGACAGTAAAGTTGGGTGTGGGGAAATGTTATATATGGATACAATAAAACATCTCCGGAGCCACGCGATGCCAGTAGAGGTATCACGAATACAGAATTGTGGATGGGCCATTACAGAAGTGGCTGGGTTTGTGTTCCGAACATTCCGCGCACATCTGCACCCCTCTCACACACGTGTACCCCTGTAAGCCTTTTTAGTTTTCTCAGTGTTCCTTCCATTCGTTTGTCTCAGGGCATTTTCACACGGCTAGATCGATGATGTGGTCCACACCAGGCAATAAAATTGTTATTATGTAGCAAATACACTCCAGAGTGGTCCGCGTTCACACCATCAAATGAACCAAAATTGGTCCGATTGACGTGCCTCTGTTTCCCAGTAGAACAGCGATACCTCCAGTTATCAATATCGATGTTCCCTGTTAATACCATGGGTCGTCCTCATCTCAGCTTATCACCATGAACTCATAAAACAGCAACATGTAGAACTTTCTACAAACTCACCGCACATTAGCCCAGAGTTCGGGTAACAGCAGCAGCCAACAGCGCTCACCGTAGCGCGGAGCTCCTCAGGATGGGGCTGGAGTCCGGTCCTTGGCCTTCTGTCGTCCTACAAGCGCGTTGGTCAGGTAGGTCCAGAGGCTCTGTCCTCCATGTGCTGGTTCGAAACGGTGGCAAGCAAGACCAGTGCGCAATGACTAGGTCTGAGCGGGTACGTTCCGCCATCTGCACGCTGGTTCCATGCGGGGAAAGCGAGAATATGCTGTGGACTACCTACAGGTCCGGTCCTCCGTGGTGAAGAACCGCGGCTGGTTCCGAGGTGGTGCAGTATCCGGACAGTTTGGTTGGTTAGTGTCCATCCTAAACGCATTTGTTTCTTCTCGGGGAAAGCGCTTTTCACTCCCCGCTCCACGTCATCTGGGCCCGACCTGAACCGGAGCTGTATTTCTCACATGAGGCTAAAAGCAGGACATTTTGAATAGGTGATTGCCTATTGTCCTAAAATTATCTGGTTAGTTAATAGCCTAAAATAACAAACAATGGTTGCTGCGTGAACACGGGGAACACCGGGATCTCTCTGAGCATGCAGGTCCTGAACAGAGGTACACACCCCAATTTAGACTCACTCTGGAGCCACATGTTCACATTTTGGTTCTTGCTCTGATCTTCGTGTATTTCATTCTCTGTTTTGGTCATTGTTGGCAAAATATTTCGAAAATGAATTGCAACTGCGTCTGCACAACAATCTGTCATTGCACTGGAGTCGTACAGCGTGTTATTTCAGGCAGATGAGACACGTGTCCGCCCATGATGCATCTAGAATAGTTTGTTTGGACTTATGGTAAATGGTCACATTTTTCTATAGCGCTTTTCCACCTTCAAGGCACTCAAAGCACTTTACAACAAGGAACCACTCACCCATTCACACACAGACACTGTGGGCAAGGTGGGTTAAGTGTCTTGCCCAAGGACACAACGACAGCATTCATCTGTGGGAGCTTGAATCACACCAGCTAACCTATGGGTCAGTGGATCTAACCGCTCAACCTGTGACATTCATGTCAAGAGCTGGAATTGAACCGCCAACCTTCAGATCAGTGGGCGAATGCTCTACCAACTGAGCTACTGCCGCCCCACTTACTGTCTATGGTTTGGACCAGAGTTCGCATTCACACCAGAGAGATTCAAGCAAACCGAGACCACCTCTTTTTTGAGGTCTCGGTCCGCTTGATTTGGTTCGGGTCCGAGTCCGATTGATGCTTTCACACCAACGCAAACAAACTGAACTAACCACTTTTGGATCAAATGGACCATTTGGTGCACACCAAATACTGTTGATGTGAAAGCACCCTCAGATTATGCAGCAAGCCAGTATCAGTGTCAGACCTTCTCATGAATTCCAAATCCCACAGCAGACTCGCTGACCGCTGCTTCCTCCCTGGTTGCACCCGTTCCCGCCTGACCCAGCAGTTCGCTTCTACACCTTTCATCTGAGGTACGTGTGTCCACCACTGCTACAGCTGACCACTCACATTCTCTTGTCACGGGTGTCCAGAGCATTTGGTCCCACACAGGTGGATGTCTCGTGGATTATGGAATACGTTTATTGAAATGTAAATGTTTCTGATTTTACCGCTTTGCACACGGACATTATTAAACCATTATCACACGAGGAGGGGACTGCACGATCTGCACTGGCCTCGCACAAGTGACTGATGTGCACCATGAGCACAGAGCAGGATGTGCAAGTCTGTACAGAGCAGTGTTCATGCGGACTATACGTCTCTTGAGCCACTATACAAAGCTCTACTGACCATGCTGCACATACGAGACCTGAGCTGTCAATGATTGTGTGCACCGATCCCTTTCAGAGTCCGGCCACCACACAGTTTTCTACGATTCTGATGATAGCTACTCTCCACTAATTTTAGAAACTAACCAGAGCGGCACAATGGCAATAATTTGGTCAAAAAATATATTTAATAAAAGAAGCCTTGAGCATGTTACACGTTGTCAGTAGACTAGTTTGATATTTTTACAATTCTGGCAATTCACTGAATATGCCACACAATGCCCTCAGTCTGCTCCGCTCCACCTGATACTCAGGTATGACGCACTTCTTGCACTATGTTAAGGTCAGGGGCAAGATAGAGCCGATAGTGTTAATAATTAAATAGTGTGTAAATGAGCTTGTGGGTGCGATGTAGCTGATCCCATGTCTTTGTGTTGTGACTGTGTTGTAGTAGTAACAGCTCAAAAAGTTTAACTTTGTTTTGTTGACGGTGTCGGGGCTGGTTCTTGTGGCTGGTTGTGAACGGTGGATCAGTTTGTGTTGTTGGTGCTGGGTGTGAGTGGTGTGTCATGCTGTGCAAATATGGCATTTGGCTGTACATTGTGCTCTGATTGTGATAATCAAGCACAGGGCAAGTGTAGGACTGGTGACTAATAAACAAGCTAAATTATTCAAGAGCCAATAGTGACCAAAATGACGGTCTGTCTCTGGCATTCATTATTATGCTTACACAGGTATTACAACATGTGAGCAACAAAACTATATATAAAGTCTACAAAATATTTATAATATATAATTTATAATTTATAATCCACTGTTGTGAAATAAACACAACAGTGGAAAAGAGAATGTAATCAACAAAATATTAGAGCAAAACTATGAACATTGAAATAATTTTCTGTATATTTCTGACCTGAGCTGTTCCAGTTTACAGTGAGGACTCTTCAGTCCAACAGAAAACATCTTCAGCCCTGAGTCCTTCAAGTCATTATGACCAAGGTCCAGGACTGTTAGAAAAGAGGACTGGGAGCTGAGGACTGAGGACAGAGCTTCACAGCTTCTCTCTGACAGGTTACAGCTGCTCAGTCTGGAGGAGGAAACATTGTTTACATTGAAGTTGACTCATATCATCCTCTGTTAAACAAATGTTACTCACAGAGCTTTGTTGGAGGCCTTGACCACTGGCAGCAGCCTCAGGAGAGCCTCCTCTGAAGCAGAGTATTTCTTTAGATCAAACTGCTCGAGATCTTCTTCTGATGACAGTAAGATGAAGGCCAGAGCTGACCACTGAGCAGGAGACAGTCCACCTTCAGACAGACGTCCTGAACTCAGGTACTGTTGGATCTGCTCCACCAGAGAACGCTCATTCAGTTCATTCAGACAGTGGAGCAGGTTGATGCTCCTCTCTGCAGACACATTCTCACTCAGCTTCTTCTTGATGTACTCAGCTGTTTTCTGATTGGTCTGGAAGCTGCTTTCTCTCTTTGTCAGCAGACCTTGTAGCAGACTCTGATTGGATGAAAGTGAAAGTCCCAGGAGGAAGCGGAGGAGCAGGTCCAGTTGTCCATTTGGACTCTGTAAGGCCTGGTTCACAGCTGTCTGGTAAAACTGCACTGACTTATTGCTTAAAACCTTTGTCCATGATGGTGTTTGTTTGTCTGAGAGCAGGTTGATCCCAGTGTTGATGAAGGTCAGATGGACATGAAGAGCAGCCAGAAACTCCTGCACACTCAGATGGATGAAGCAGTAGACCTTGTCCTGGTACAGGCCTGTCTCCTCTCTAAAGACCTGTGTGAACACTCCGGAGTACACTGAGGCCGCTGCAGCGTCCAGCCCACACTCGCTCAGGTCACTCTTGTAGAAGATCAGGTTTCCTTTCTGCAGCTGCTCAAAGGCCAGTTTTCCCAGAGACTTCACCATCTTCCTGGTCTCTGGACTCCAGTGTGGGTCTGTCTCAGATCTTTCTTCATACTTGATGTTCTTGACTTTGGCCTGAACCACCAGGAAGTGGATGTACATCTGAGTCAGGGTCTTGGGCAGCTCTCCTCTCTCTCTGCTTTTCAATACATGCTCCAGGACTGTGGCAGCGATCCAGCAGAAGATCGGCATGTAGCACATGTTGTGGAGGCTTCTGGACATCTTGATGTGGGAGATGATTGTGTCGGCCTTGTCTCTGAACCTCTTCCTGAAGTACTGCTCCTTCTGTGGGTCTGTGAACCCTCTGACCTCTGTCACCATGGAGACACACTCAGCAGGGATCTGATTGGCTGCCGCGGGTCGTGTGGTTATCCAGAGGCGAGCGGAGGGAAGCAGGCTCCCCCTGATGAGGTTTACCAGCAGCACGTGCACTGAGGCAGACTCTGTGGGGTCGTTCATGGCCTTGGTTTTGGTGAAGTCCAGAGGAAGTCTGCACTCGTCCAGACCGTCCAAGATGAAGAGCACCTGGAGGTCTTCAAAGCTGCAGAGTTCTGCTTGTGTTTGACTAAAGAAGTGATGAACAAGTGTCACCAAGCTGAAGCTTCTCTCCTTCAGCACATTGAGTGATCTGAAAGTGAACGGGAACAGCAGCTGTATGTCCTGGTTGGCTTTGCCTTCAGCCCAGTCCAGAGTGAACTTCTGAGTGAGCACTGTTTTCCCGATGCCAGCCACTCCCTTTGTCAGCACTGTTCTGATTGGTCCATGTGTGTGAGCTGGGCCTTTAAACATGTCTTCACATGTGATGGTTGTCTCTGCTGGGCCTGGTTTCCTGGAGGCTGTTTCCATGTGTCTGACCTCATGTTCCTGGTTGACCTCTGAAGACCCTCCCTCTGTGATGTAGAGCTCTGTGTAGATCTCATTCAGAAGGGTGGGGTTTCCTGCTTTAGCGATGCCCTCAAACACACACTCAAACTTCTGCTGCAGGTTAGACTTCAGTTTACGCTGATAAACTCCAGAATAACTCCCTGAATGAAGAAAACAGATACAGACCTGAGTCTCAGAGAAGATAAAATGACTGTGAGCATCTTGTTAAATGTGTTAAATGGTCCTACTGCTCCACAGACGCTCAGCCAGCTCCTTCTGCTTCATCCTCCTCAGGAAGTTCAGTGTGATCTTCAGAACAGCCTCACTGCTGCTCCTCTGCTCTTCATCCTCATCCTCCACAGGCTCTAAGCATTCTGGGTAATCTGTACTCAGAACCTTGTGGAGCTTCTTCAGCTCCTTCCGGACAAAAGTGAAGATGTCCTCCTCCAGAAGCTGAACAGACAAATACAGTCAGTGTCAGATCTGTGTCAAACAAGTTCTCATTCATCTGAACATTTCCAAACTTTAGTGAATGACAGACCTTAAATATGGAGTCCAGCTGTGTCTGATGGTGCTGACCACTGGAGACCTCTGGACCCGTCTGCTCCACTCTGTGAAAGAGACACATTAAACTCTCATTTCAGTTCTATAGTTTTATTCAACACTTGTGGAAACTCACTGCTCTGTGGCAAAAACAAAGGGACGTTCCATAGACCAGTCACTCCTGAGGGACTCACAGCTGGGACCAGGTTCAGATGGAGGATGTTTCTGGTGGATCCTGAGACACAGAAGAAAACACACTTCAGTCACAGTAAAACACATGGGACTGTTCTGACTCAGGTCAGATACTTCAGGAGGTTCTACAAAGTGTTCATGAGGCCTTCACCACAGACGCTTCAGTCTGATGGTTTGAACAAAGGAACACTACATTTCAAGTTTTACATTATGCTATTTTTCTGTTTTTATACAAAATAAATTACTTTCAACATCTCGTTTTAAACCTCAAAAAAGTTCTCATGTTTCACGTAGAGGCGTGATAGTGACATTGAACCCAGTTCACTCTTAAAATCCTTCATTGTCTATGTTTAAATTCACACTTAAAATCTAATTATAATTTGATTTCTGGAATTGTCAGGTAACTGAAATGTAACTTAAACATCAAAGTCTGATGTGATTTCTGTAAGAAAGACAATATGTCCTACACTGAAGCAACACATGAACACCTGGGGCACGATCATGCCCCTATCTTATCACTAGTGCAAGTGCAAAGAAGGGGGCCAGGTTGGGCTGTATTTCGCAGCTGGAGGCTGGAGTGGGACAGTACAAGTACATATATGGTGATGACAGAACCAAGGTGGTGACTGAACCAATCTGTGAAGGCTGTGGCATTTAAATTTACCACAGGTGCAGGTGAATTCTGCAGTCATAGCCTCATTACCAGCTCATAAGTCCCATGATGTAAGTACATTTTAACCAGCCCACGCTAAAGTAGTCTTTTAGCCCACTACCCACACATATTTAGTTATATTTTAGCATACAGGCTTTTTGACAATAAGGCCTATTTTATTCTTAAGCAGGTGAAGCAGGCATGGATGGAGGTGGCAGCAGCTGTCTCCTCATCTTCTGGCATCAGTAGGATTGCGGAGCAGTTTCTCAAGTGGTACAATGATGTCAGAAAATGGGGAAAAGAAAAGGCTGCTGCGAACCGCCGTCTAGCCGCAGCAAAAGGAGGTGGCCTTTCCATGTCAGCAGAGCTCACACCCGCAGAGGACATTGCCTCTTCCAGCTTTAGTAAAGCAGAAGTGGAGGGCTTTGGTGGCGTCCAGCAGGACATCGAGGTAGAACTTTACTGACCCACAATCACACCCAAAGGGAAATTTGCAAAATTAAATAGATATGATTATTGTTATAGTCTTAATTAAAATTCCTAAATTTCCTCTTATTTAATAACCTAAAAATCCTAAAATAGGCTAATATATCAGTAGCTACTGCAACGGCTTACTAATTAAACTGGAGTCATTTGTGGATCTAGACCATATGAAATGCTGAAGGGGCCTATCAGTGCACCTCTTCACAGGCTTGGACTAATCTGTTAATTAACTAAAATTGTCCCCAATATACCTAAATAGCCTATACATTTTTCAAAATAGCCCTACACTTAAGGCATGTTTGATTTATAGCACAGGTCCATTACAATAAAAGGCACAATTAAGAAACAACTGACAAAAGATTTGCAGTTTTATTAAATGGATCATAGAAATGCAAACATCTTAACTGACAGTCGACTGTCTAATTCTTCATTCAAACAATACATTTAAGGTTATGCTCAATCACGCTCTGTTGTTCAGCTCCACAGCCACAACCACCAGGAGCTAGTATTGCTGCTGCTCTGGAGACCGTGGATGAAGACGTGGAGGAAATAGTGGAGGGAAAGGCAGAGGAAGAGATGGAGGAAGGCTCCCGTGAGAGGCAGCCATATAGGGCCATTAGCATCGGAGAAGAGCCGTTCCTGGAGCAGCAGCAGAGAGGGTTTTCTATGCTGGAGTGGCAGCTCCAACAAATAAATGACAATGTGCAGCTTTTACATGGGCCACTTAATTGAATAGCAGAGTTGCTGGAGCAGCTGGAGAAGCACTTCGCTCGGTGGCAGATTGTCCTGGCCCCTTCTGATCCCACAGTTTTCACCGTGGCACACGCCTGTGGAGGAGAGGGGGACGAAAATTTAAAGTTTATTATTGTAGTTATATTTATGACAATGTAGTAGCCTATAAATTTCCTTTGTGAATGGGTCATTTTGGGAAAAGTCCCAAATTTTTGCTCCCAACTTCTTTTAGTTTTACCATTAAAAAATATTTTGTCAACTCTCCCCTGACCTGTTTTGAGCAGAGTTGTTCAAGGAGCCACTTTCAGATGCTGTATCTAAAAAACTATTTAAGGTCGGTCCTTCAAATTTTCAAGGATTAAAATTAGTCAGATGTATTGGAGAATCTGAACTTTTACACATTTGATTTATCACAGATTTCTGGGGGCTTGAATTTGCTAGAAAATTCTCCTCTTCAAATAGGAGGGCATCTTTGAAAGACTGTAGAAAGTGTAATTTCAAAGGGTTTGATATTGAACATACACCTTCCCACACATGCTGTGCACTTTGTATTTTAAAACTGACCCTCTATGATGAACACTCTAGATCAGGGGTGTCAAACTAATTTTGGTCTGGGGGCTGTATCCAACCTACTTTGATCCCAAAGGGGCCAGATCAGAAAACATATAAACCCCAAAAATAACAATAAGTTCAAATATTTGTGCAGAGAAACACAAATCTATTACAGAAATATTTTTTAATTGATGAACTCTTTCTTTTACAAAATATTATAATATTATGAACAACCTGAAACTTTAAGAAAAATGCAGTTTCAGCACAATGTTTTAACATGAACTTGTCTGTAAATAGGAATAAGTCAGTTTTTCTTAGAAAATCCTGCACTCACGTCCACTTTTCTCTTTTTTGACATTTTGCTGATGAGGGTGTCACGGTCAACAGTCAAAACAATCGTCCTTTAAGAGGTTTGGAAAGAGGCAAGTCTTCATTTGTGCACAGAGGCACTGGAGACGCTGCTATGCTAAGCATCGCAGAAAATTACCATTCCATTCCCATCCACCCGGAGAGGGCAAGCTACCTTTTTCCAGTCAAGAACCATGGCCTCGGATTTGGAGGAGCTGATCTTCATCCCAGCTGCTTTACACTCGGCTGCAAACCGCCACAGTGCACATTGCAGGTCCTGGTTCGATGAAGCCAACAGCCCATCGCACAAAAAGTAGCTGAAAATGTATGGTTCGAAGTGTGTGTGAGTGCGCATTCTTAAAACCGACTTTGTAAATGGGCCTAAATGTAATGCATTTATCATCATAATGCATTTGCAAATAAGAGTTTGTTTCGCCTGCATCATTCTATTGTGTTCATGTTTTGAAATACGAATATAGCCTATCTGTAGCCTTGAGGCGGTCGTTCTAGGAGCTGTCTATAGTGCTGTAGTCTAGAACGAGGATATTTATTGATTTATTTTATTTATTAATTTGATTGGGACAGAGCATGTTAATGGACAAACATGACAACATGAATGTAAACACACCGGATTGTAGACTAAGGATCATTTCCATCCATTGTTCCAAGGGGCTGGGGTCACAGGGGGCCAGACAATAAAATATTGCACACTCCACTCATTACACAGTTCCCAATATTGCACAGTCAAAAATATTACACCACTCAGTCATATATCTGTTGTATCAAAACACATGGGTCAAATGTAAAACATATACAAGCATTTGACAGTAAATTTAGTTTAGCCTACCATTTTAGCAGTGAGACAGCTTCTCCACCAGCTGATCCCTCCTCACCCGGGCTGCCGCTTGTGGATGCGGGTCAGTTGGTATCGGCACACGTGGCGCACGCCTTCTGAAGTCCTCTAATATATCCTCAGGTATGTCCAATGCACATCAGTGATGAATGGCAATGTTGTGTGTCATACACGGCATGCCACAAAGAAGGCAGCGACTCTCTGAGGACTACAGTGCAATGTACCACTGGACTTATCCAAACATCTGAAGTACATTTTGAGCAGCCCAAACCTTCTTTTGATCACACTAAGCGCTTGTGGGTGCTTTCGATTATAGGCACACTCATTCCTTCTCTTCTGTGTAATGAACGGGTCATCAGCCAGGTCCGCAGACCATAGCCATTGTCCTCCAACAGCCACCCATTTTTTTTTTTATTCATTTTTTTTAATGATTTTTATGATTTTTTTAAGGAATGCATACCCAGCACATTAATAACAAAACCGACATAACAAAATATAAGACTAACTTGCATACAAAGAGAAAAAAGAAAACAAAAGAAAACAAACAAACAAAAAACAACAACAACAAAAAGAACAGTAATAAATAATAATAAAAAGATGGAAAAAAGAAGAAGAAGGAAAAAAAAAGGATTGGGGGTTGGGGGTGGTTGTGTGTAGTGCAGTTTCTCAATGCAGTGTTTGCATGTGTGTTTGCATGTGTGTTTGCATGTGTGTTTGCATGTGTGGGGAATGGAAGAGTTGGCTAGAATGAATGAGTCATGAATGACTGAGTCATGGGTGGATCCAGGATAATCTGCAAGTACATGCATTATTACCTCCGCCAAGGAGGTTATGTTTTTGCCTGTTTGTTGTTTGTCTGTCTGTTTGTTTGTTTGTTTGTTTGTTTGTTTGTCTGTTAGCAACATAACTCAAAAAATTATGGACCGATTTTGATGAAATTTTCAGGATTTGTTGGAAATGTGAAAAGGAAGAACTGATTTCATTTTGGGGGTGATCCGGAAGAAATCCTGGATTCTGGATCACTTTGAAATTTCAGTTAACATTGTGGTAAATGGGGCCAAAAATTTTGTTTCTCAATATCTGGGTTAATTATTGACCAAACCCCATTAAATTTGACTCAGGGATGGACAATGGGATCCTCTTTCATATTCCAAATTGAAAGATACGAGACAAATATTTATGGAAAACACAATTAATTTGAGGGGGACTGTAGTCCTTGGCGGAGGTCTGCGCTCTCTGAGTGCTTTTCTAGTTCTACACTGCATCACAAATCACCTGTACATTAATAGAATAGGTCCCCTTGCAACTCATGTAGATCAACGCGTTTTCATTTGGTGCATGCATCTGAATATGTGCGCAGTCAATCGCACGTAGGACATTAGGAAACTAAACTTGTGCCAGAAATAATTTTTCACACATGCTGGGTCTTCAGGAGACATAAGCAACTGTATGAATTCACTGGCATGTTGGACTAATCTTGATGTAACTGCGTGTATTGCTGAACTTATGGCTGACTGAGATATGCCTCCAGTTGAACCCAAGGGTGCTGGAATGACCCAGTGGCATAAAAACTAAATGAGGGTATGAGGGCTGGTAGATGGTAGCCCTTGCCAGGTCAGCATCAAGCAGGTGTCAGAGCTCAGTTACCACTTCCCTGCTGAGCTGTAGTAGTCTCACACACTGCCTCTCTGTGGTGTCAGGTATGACACGCGGGGTCGAAAGACACGCTCACGCCTGCGTCTCCGGGCTATACATAATGCAAGTACATATTCCATTGTCTACCAGAAAATATAACAGACCAAATGTGAGATTTAACTCTTTGTGCTGTTTCACGGCATGTGAACTGTCTACAATATTCTATAATTGTTGTTGTTATTACTAGTAGCTATTTCTCTTATGCTAATGATACTGATAATGATAATATTAATCATATTAATAATGGTAATAATTATGGCTTATTTCAGGAAATGTCTAGAATATGTTACACTTTCAGTGCACTACTTTTAAGTTTGATTTTTTATGATTCTGACAGGTCACAGCACGCACCATGCCACGCCCTCAATTTACTCCTCTTCTTTAGAGCTCTACACCCCACACTTGCACTAGTGCTAAGCTTTGGTGCAAAATTGGGCCCCTGGTGTTTTTGGTCATCACATTTCTTTAGTTCATGTAAAAACACACACAACAGTCACATCTGATCATTGGCTCAGACTTACTGTGGACCAGGCTCCTTTTTAAAATGAATCAATCGTCCAATAGAGCGTTCACTTCCCAGCGCCGCCCTGCTGGTGGTGGGAGGGTCTGCGTCCTCTCTGTGCTCTCTCTGATCCATGCTCAGTCCAGAGTCCTACAGAATGACATCACAGTGTTTAGCCCCGCCCACTGCTCACATGGTTCATCTCATGGAGTTTTGTCAAGTGCCTCCATAAAGAGACTTTCAAATCCAAATGTAAAGGAGGAGACGCCAAAAGAACCAAACATGTTAGAAAACAGAAGTGTAGAATGAACTTGGTCTGGACAATACTGAGATCAAAATGGTATGGAGATGTGCTCCCTGTGGAGATTCTATATGTAATGCAGCTGTGTGTTCAAACACAGACACTATTCCCCGCCCACTTCTCTCATTGGTTAAACTCTGTCAGGCTCTGAGTGAGTGACACATGAATTTACAGTTGTTTTCAATTGTTTTTTTAAAGTTTGTTTAGTTTGATGTTTGGTTCAAACATGGATCTGAACAGGGCCACAGGTCAAATCCTTTGGAACATTTTTCATCAGTTCACACAGTTCTCAGGCTCTTTCTCAGAACACTTGACACAGCTCTCATTCACAAACACACATGATCAGTGAATTCACCTTGTTTTTTCACTACTACAGGTCTGTTCTCATGTGCTAAAGGACACTGGCCGAAACTCTGTCACTTTCAATATACATATGAATAGGCCTGCATACATATATATAATATATATATATATATATATATATATATATATATATATATATATATATATATATATATATATATATATATATATATATACAGTCCCTGACAAAAGTCTTGTCGCTTATCCATTTTGTAGAAACAAAAGCTTATAACCTGACTTTAACTTAATCGATTGGTTTTAGAAATGTTTCATATGAAGCTAAAACCCTCCCAAATTATGCTCAATATACTAAAAAAAACTTTGCTTCACTGAAGAAAGATTGATCATTTAATGAACACAGAAAGGTCAGATTTTGGCAAGACAAAAGTCTTGTGGCCTTGTCATATGATGCACCCAATCCTAGATTACAGCCTCACCTGTGATCAGTTACTGATCAGTCAGTTAGTGGGTGTGTATAAAAAAGAAGCCCCAGCACACCAGACCTTCACATCAACTGCAACTTGACCTCTGACAACATGTCTAAGATCCACCCTGAGACCAAAGCCTTAATTATCAAGAGGCTGAAGACCAGATCCACTGCTGAGGTGGTGACACCTTCAATGTGTCTCAGCGTCAAGTACAAAGAAGAAGAAAAAGATCTGAAATGACTGGAGATGTTTTTGACAAGCCCAGGTCCAGCAGACCCCGCAAGACAACTGCTCGGGAGGACCGTTTGTTGATTCAAAAATCCAAGGCCCCTTTTCCACTGCAGCAGACTCCACCAGGCCTGGTCACCTCAAGTCCCTGTGTCAACCACAACAGTTTGTAGAATTCTGTCTGGAAATGGCCTCCATGGTCGAATCAGTGCACAGAAACCAGCACTAAACAAAAGGCAATTAAAAAACCGTGTGGCATTTGCCAAGGCCCACAGCCTGCTAAAAGGATGGACACTGGAAAAGTGGCAGAAGGTGGATTTCTCAGATGAATCCTCGGTTGAATTACATCACAGCCACCGCAAATATTGCAGGAGACCTACTGGAGCCGCATGGATCCAAGATTCACCCAGAAAACAGTTAAGTTTGGTGGCGGAAAAATCATGGCCTGGGGTTACATCCAGTCTGGGGGTGTGGGAGACATTTGCAAGGTGGAAGGCAAATATCAATAACCTAAAATATCAAGAAGTATTAGCTCCTCTTACATTCCCAACCATAAAAGGCTCAAATTTTGCAGCAGGATGGTGCTCCATCACATACTTCTATCTCTACATGAAAAGTTTGTCAAGGTGAAGAAGATCAAGGTGGTCCAGGACTGGCCAGCCCAGTCACCAGACATGAACATCATTGAGCATGTCTGGGGTAGAATGAAAGAGGAAGCATGGAAGACAAAACCAAAGAATCTTGATGAACTCTGGGAGGCATGTAAGACGCTTTCTTTGCTATTCCTGATGACTTCATCAACAAATTGTATGAATCATTGTCAAACTGCATGGATGTGTCCTTCAGGCTCATGGAAGTCATACAAGATATTAAATCTGGATCTCACAGCACCACTACTTCATTCACTGACGTTATGCAACATATTTTTGTATTTGAAGTAAATTATTTGTTCAATTTTCTGTAGGCGACAAAACTTTTGTCTTGCCAAAATCTGACCTTTCTGTGTTCATTAAATGATCAATCTTTCTTCAGTGAAGCAAAATTTATTTTAGTATATTGAGCATAATTTGGGAGGGTTTTATCTTTCATATGAGACATTTCTAAAACTAATCGATTAATTTAAAGTGAGGTTATAAGCTTTTGTTTCTACAAAATGGATAAGCCACAAGACTTTTGTCAGGGACTGTATATCCAGTTAGATGAAAATGTCTTGTTTAATTGTACATAAAGAAAACATGCATTATAAAAGTAATGTTGGTGTATTTGCTTTTCTTTCAGTTTTCCTCAGTATATTTTTTCATCAAAATCTCGTCTGAAATGGGTCATGTGTACATTTATTCACAAACATAAAGAGGTGCAGGTTGTAAAAAACTGTTGAGTCCTTAGGCAAAGCACTTCACCCTCATTGTCTAGTATGAAAGTGGTGTGTGAGTGTTGGTGGTGGTTGGAGGGGCCGATGGCACAGATTGGCAGCCTTGCTTCTGTCAGTCTGCCCCACGGCAGCTGTGGCTACAGTAGTAGCTTACAACCACAGGGTATGGAGTGAATGAATAAGGCTCTGTAAAGCATGTTTGAATGTCCAAAAAAGCGCTATATAAAACTGAGGCTAAAAACATAATGTGTAAAATGTTGCTTTAGACAAAAAGCAAAACTTTTCCAGCCCCAGATTCACATGTGTAAAGTGTGAAGCCCAGTGTGAGACTGCACTAACCCAGAGCTTCTCTGTGGTCCCTGAGAGCAGGACTAAGGCTTCTGAGCTGCTCTGTCAAATGAATGAAAGAGCACAGAAAACACATGAGCACAGTCTGACAGTTTGGATGGTGAAACCTGCTTTTGGACATGATTGATCTGTTTTGAATGTGAAACTGCATTTTACTCAGATTCATTTTTCTTTAGGAAAACTGTAACTCTGTTTGGGATTCTGTGTGAACTGTTTTACAAATTCTCATTTTCAACAGAGAAATGTGCTAAAAAAAAAAGTGTGTTGGGAGAGACACATTGAGACAGTTTGACATTTTATATATATATATATATATATATATATATATATATATATATATATATAATTTATTTATTTTTTATTTTTTTTTATATCTCACGCCGGGAGAAGTGAGTGGATGGCGTACCCCCGCTTACCACGACCACTACACCCCTTTATGCACGTAGATTTCTTTTCGAAAACGCTTGTCACTTTTTCATCATATAAACATGGCCTAAAATGAGGAGCTCTTTCGCATTTTTGTTTTCTAAAAGGTAGCTCACCAGAGAAAAACGCTTGGAGACCCCTGATACAGACTGTTTGAACATATAAGACAGTCCACCATCCACCTCCATCTTAAAGACACAAACCACTCATTTAAACACAGTGAGGTGCACAGTTTAAGCAGGAGAAGAGTTGGTTTGAAAGGAATGTGAAGGAAGCCAGTTTTGTTAAGAGAAAAACATCGGACTCCACTCAGTCTACAACAACCTCAAAAGACCTTGGCACAAATCAAACCAGGAAAAGGTGAATGACGCACTTGACAGCTCGGAGAGGTGGCCACACCTAAAATTAAATATAATTATCATAGTTATATAATTAGTTTTAATTATGAGTGAGCAAAATATGTTTAAAATGTGGATGGACAATAGATACAAATCTAGGTCAAGTATAAAAGATGTTCAACTGTGACAACATATATCAGCCCCAACAACGTCAACAAAACAAACTCAAGCTGCTGTAACTACAATAAGAGGCTACAGTCACAGCCTGGACACACGGCAACAGTGCCACTCCAGCAGCGCAGACGAATGGACCAATCAAACGTGATGTTCCCCTCTGGCTCCTCCCGTGGTTTAAATTCCTCCTGTGTGTCTGTGGACCTCACAGCCCCGACAGAGAGTCAGCAGACACAGTGAAGCGTTGTCCCCTCTGCTGCTATCTTCAGCTCCACTACCTGTTAACATGTCAGGAGAGCCGCGGGGGCTTGTGTACCTCATCACCGGGGGCTGTGGCTTCTTGGGCAAACACTTGGTGCGGGTTTTACTGGAGCAAGAGCAGGAGAGTGTGTCGGAGATTCGGGTCTTTGATGAACACACGGACCCCAGCATGGAGGAGGAGAGCACAGGTAAAAGGCAAAGCTGAAAAAGTGAAATCTCTGGTTTAGCTGAGTAAGTTTACTCAAATAGTTGGATGACTTGTTGAACTTGTACTTTGCTGACTGCAGCTGTGGTGCAGTTCAGGTTCAGTGCAGTTTTACTGTGACTTTTAATAATAATAATAACGCATCAGTTTTTTTTGGACACTCAAAGATGCTTTACAGATCATTATTCATTCACTCCATACCTGGTTGTGGTAAGCTACTAATGTAGCCACAGCTGCCCTGGGGCAGATGGACAGAAATGAGGCTGCCAATCTGCATGATCGGCCCCTCCGACCACCACCATCACTCACACACACACATTGCTTTCATACTAGGCAATGAGGATGAAGTGCTTTGCCTAAGGACACAATGACAGTTTATGCCACTGGTGTCCCCCTGTGGCTCTTGGAATTCCCAGTGTCTCCCATCCAAGTACTACCCAGGCCCAGCCTGCTTAGCTTCTGAGATCTGACCGGATCAGGCTTTGACAAGCTGGTATGACCTTTTACGGCCCACTGACTGCGCTCTCTGCTGCTGTGTGGTCACAGCAGGCTGCAGGCAAAGTGTGGAAACTGCGCTCCTGAGACAACATATTCACAGGGATTAAAGCTCTGGTCAGGAGTTCATGCCATAGATTAACATACAGAGTCTTGTTTGGAAACAACAGCAGCATTTCACACTAGGACCACTTCCTTGCACCTTTGGATACCACTATCTCGTGCTTTTGGATACTGTGGCGGTCTACACTAGGTAAGTACATTTGTGAAGTACCAGGAGTGTGCAGGGATATTTTATTCTGAAAGTACACCAGAACTGTCAGTTCTGCCGTCTCATTTCCTGTTTTGCTCATGCGATTTTGTCAGCTTGACATCAGAGACCACTGTGGTGTCCGGCAAAGATAGACTTCTTGCAGATTCTTTCCACAGGCCGACTCTCCACCCGCACCTGGACTGAGGACAGTGTGGCAGGAGGACACTGATTTGAATGACTTTCTAAGTCTTGCACCTGCAGTCAGTGCACACCAGGTGTAATGTGTGTGTCCTGTGCAGTGAAACACATCAGTCACAGTGATCCACAGGGCACGTAAAGGCATGTGTAACTGCTGATATTTGCTTGTTAAAGGTGCACTGTGTAACTTTTTGGTTGTTTCTGTGGATATGTCATTGCTCTGCCTCGAATGTTCCACAGTTTGACATTAAACTGTTCTACCTTACATTTATTTAATTGCGGGTGGTTTTATAGGTTTTATGGTCATGAGCTCTGGGTAATGACCGAAAGGACCAGATCACAGATACAAGCGGACGAAATGAGTTTCCTTAGTCACACGGGAGGAGCTCGAAGTAGAGGAGCAGCTGAGGTGGCTCGGGCATCTGTACAGGATGCCTCCTTGGCGCCTGCCTCAGAAGGTGTACCGGGCCCAGGTCACGCTGGAGGGACTATGTCTCTCGGCTGGCCTGGGAACACCTCGGGGTTCCCCAGGAGGAGCTGGATGTTATATCATACAGAAGGGGGCAGGTCAAATGAATAGTGTTATAATGATGATTTTAGTTGTAAGATAGAGAGTTTATGAAGATACAAAATTACAGCACAGAGCAGAGGTCTACTGTGATATGTGGGCTAAAATTTGCCTAATAAAATCTGTGCTTGTCATGATGTGCGTTTGGTTTGGTAAATGTGGAGAGGCTGCTCAAAACCAATAAGAGAATGTCACTCATGTTAGGAAAACTGGTTTAAATATCCTACACACTTTCTTCACTTTGAAGCAATTTTCTGTAACTTGCCAGTGGAAGTTGGCTTAAAGAAGGGTTCTCAAACTGTGGATGAGGGTCCAAAAAAGGGCACAGAGTTTAAGTGAACATTAATCAGATAAAATGGAGATAGATTTATTTAAAAAACAAAAACAAAACAAAAACAACAACAACATTGGTATATATGTGCCAAAATAACTGTAAAATACAAATAAATGTAGAGAATCACAAAGATGGTCTTGATTTAGTCTCAATGGACTGTGGTCTCAGACTGGTCTTGGATTAGTGTGGTTTGACTACGACACTAATGTATACACTGATGAATCTCTTCATTTAAATAGGGCCTGGTCTTATTAATACAAAAGATGTCCCAGTGCACCCAGTCTGCAAAACAAACAAACAAAAAAATTATAAATTAAAAATAAAAATAAAACGACATACAGTACAATAAAACATAAATCTGGAGAAGGTCCTGAAGGGTTTAAACTTCCTCCAGAAAGTTACACAGTATTGCTTTAAATATGCTTTAAGTCTTTTAAGAAAATGCTTAGTTTATTGTCATTCTGTGAGCATCTAATCAAATATTTTGTCATTTCAGGGACTGAGTATGTGATCCAGGCTTGTGTGGAAAATGGCATCTGCAGCCTCATCTACACCAGCAGCATGGCCGTGGTCCAAACCACTCAAGATTTCATCAGGTAATCTTCTGCATCCTCTGACCAAAGTCAGTGAGTGAGTCCAGGCATAACCTTCAACAACATTTCAAAACTAGAAAATAACAGGCACGATTTTTAGGAAAACCTTAAATATATTTTGTCTTTGAAAACCAATAAAGACAGACTTTATTTACATATTTTTCCATTTTTATTTCATGATTAGGAAATAGAAAACAAGTCATTTTCCAATTTTGGATTCTTTTTCTAGTTTTATAATTTTGGTGAAGTTTATCATTTTACTTCCTGGCTGAACTGTTCCCTGGCAACCATACTGTAAACAAGGGCCAAATCTTGTGTCTTTGAACATTAAACACCTGTAATTGAGTTCAGTGGAAAATTACAGGCAAAGCAATTCATTCCCATGGACACGACCGAGTGACTGACCTCGTAAAATATTGACACTGTAAAATAATTGAAATAATTGTGTCACCCCAAAGCTACAAAAACATATCATTTATAATGGTATATTTTTCCATTCTTTTCCATTTCTACTTTATAAAACAGCTCTGTGTTGGTGCTGAAGTGATCCTCCATGTGCACATGTGCAGGACCCTGCACACATCCCACAATGCACTGCACACTTCCCCTGTGTCATTCTTTCCTCAGCCACATGTTTGATCCAGAGGAATCCAAACATTCCTCTGATACGTGTGCTCGGCTCAGAACGACTCGACTCCACAGACGTCACATTTGGATGACAGTGAATAAGTGAATGAAAAGATTGTCTTTTTCTCTTAGAAAACACAAGATTATCACTACTCTTATCTAATTTTTTATTACTTAATAAGGATTTACAAAAATGTGTGCAGATTTCCTACAGGAGGCGTCTGGAACAGATGCCCTCCCCTCACTGCTCCTCTCGACGCAGAGGAGCAGAGGCTCTACTCCGAGCTCCTCCCGTGTGACTGAGTTCCTCCCTGTATCTCTAAGAGAACGCTCAGCCTCTGTGAAGAGGAAACTCATTTGACCTGCTTGTATCTGTGATCTTGTTCTTTCAGTCATGACTCAAATCTATGTTCTGCTTCATTCATAAAGAAGAACTTTATAAATGAAGTAGAACATATAATAAACCCCTGAAGTATGAAGTGGTTACTACACCGGAATCATTCTGAACAAACTCTTTGGTCCTTATGTTTCTTCTGTTACCAAGACTCACAAAACTGTGGCACACAAATAATATATATGAAAACTACAAAGATGATTCTTTTTTTTTTTTTTTTTTTTTTTTTTTTTTCAGGGGCACTGAAGACCTGCCCTACCCCATCAAACACACCATCACTTATGCCCAGACCAAGTGTGAGGCTGAGAAGCTGCTGCTGAAAGCCAATGGGACCAAGGTGAGAACATCTCACCATATGACACTATTGTCTGATCTGTGTTCTAACAGTTTCCTCATCACAAACACACCTGGAGTTGGGTTCTCTTTCATTCACACATGTTTAACACACAAACCTGCACATTTAGGCTGAGTTCTTCTCTCAAATGGAAAACCCTCTGTTCCACCTTCTGATGTCATGTGGTGATACAGGAAGTGCTCCACTATGTTTTTAAACTTCATATATATTCACTCGAATCATCCGGATAATTTCAGCCCCGGAATTGGCCATTTTTACTGAACTAGTTGGCTGTAGCTATTTTACCACTTCATGACATCACAAGCTGGAACAGAGTATTCTGAGCTTGTGAGATGTAGGCAGACAGAAAGAGTTACTCAAACATGTGGAAATGAATCAACACAACTCCAGGTCTGTTTTTGAGGTAAAAACATTAGAACGTGGCTTAAAGCTCACAAGAGTGATGTTTGTGTAATGTAGGACCTTCAGTCTAAAAATCACAAGAACAGCAAATAGTCGTTCAACCGGTGTTTGATCCACTTCGATCTCAAATACTGCGAGTAGAAGATAAGATAGGCCTAGTATCAAAACTAGATACTTATTTGAACTGGTATCAATACTAAAAAAGTCACATTCACAGGATACAAATGAACTTTTCCTGAATGACTTTACAATGATGTTGAGCTGTATCAGAACTAAAAGAGCACATAGACGAGTAAACACACATGGACCACTGAGGGATTACACACATCTGATATTACATATGAGATATTACACATGGGATATAAAAGCACTAATATTTAATGCTGAAACTGATAGAGTATTGTTATTATCATCGTGGTATCAGAGCCAGTATCAAGTACTGAGTCTACTCCTTCCTTTGTATAAGTAGATGTATTCCTTTGTGTAAGTAGAGTTTGAAGTTTTAATATCGTGACAACACTAGTTTAAAGTTAAATACTGGATTGTTTTAAATGAAATTTAAAGTGACGTCATTACATAAACTCTTGTGTAATTTAAGCTGATGCAGGAATCTCCTGTTCACAAAACAGCTGGTCAAGTTACAACGTGTTTTGACTTTGACCAACACACGAGGAGCACACACACACACGAGGAGCACACACACACACACGAGGAGCACACACACACACACGAGGAGCACACACACACACACGACGAGCACACACGAGGAGCACACACACACACACGAGGAGCACACACACACAGCACGAGGAGCACACACACAAGGACCACATACACACATGAGGAGCACACACACACACGCACGAGGAGCACACACACACACACGAGGAGCACACACACGCATGAGGAGCACACACATACACACACACGAGGAGCACACACACACAAGGAGTGCGCGCGCACACACACACACACTCGTTCCCTCGTCAAAAACAAACCTGAAGGTTTTTCATTTCACTTACAAAGATTAAGGTTAGATCCCCTTATTGCACTGTATTATTTTGTCTCGTTATCTAAGGGTCCAAAGCAAGAAAAAAATGATCTGATGAAGGCTTTTTGCTGAAATGTAATTTAAAAATAAAAAAAAGCTTTTGGACATCAGTTGTCTGAGTGTGCTATGCATTTTTTTCACTTTTAAATTGCTGTTTGTTGCATTTGCACCTCTACAACTTTGACGTGTGTTTTACAGTGTATGCACTGTAAAAGAGTGTATGCACCGTAAACGAGTATGCCTTTAGAATATTTAGAGGCTCATGGCGCCATCTAGTGGTGAGGTTTTGTAATGAAAAGCAGAGCTTCAGTGTTTTACATATTGCACAAAATACCTACAAAATCATGCATTCTTACAGTGAGCGGACTCACTTCTCACCAGATCTGACTTGTAACTTAGCCTGGTGGTGCACCTGCTTGTTTCCATGGAGATAGATTTGGTTAATGCCATACTGTAGAACAGAGTAAAAGCATTTTGAATTAACACAATAAGAAAACTTAACTTTTTCTTTTGATTTCTTTTATTGTAAACAGAAATTACTATAGATTTTGTTATGTTTAATCTATTATCTAAATTTAAAGTATGTTTTATTCAAATATTTAATAAAATCATTTTAAAACTGTGTATTTGTCTATTGAAGTTGTAATATTAATACAACAAGAGTTTCGTCTTATCCATGGGATTCACAATAATGAAACATTTTGGATAATTGCCATAGCGATTAATAATATTTTGAATAGACAAAAGTTACCAGAAGCTTTTTTCCAAGCTGCCAAACCTCTGTTCTGGAAACACAGTAAATAATAAACAAACAAACCTGTCCCGAAACCCCAATCTTAACCAAATTAAAATGCCTCTTCTCTAGCTCTTTTTGTCAGATTTGAACCTGCTCTGGGCTTGGCAAAATGCAGTTCTCAAATGTAAAACTGTACAGAAGTGATACGAGTACTCTGGATGACCTCTACAGATGCTTTTCAGACACAAGTTATCCATTTATTTTTAGACATAATGTTTCTAATCTAAAATAAATAAATAAAGAAAGAAAGAAAGAAAGAAAGAAAAAAAAAAGTTTTGTACTTCAGCCATCTGAATGTGCTACACTTTTTAATTTTAATTTTTGAAGTTGCTTCTCTCTGCATTTGCACCTCGATAAAGACATCGGTTTCTGTTGGATTCAATTAAAAGAGACTTCAAGACACAAGAATGTTTAAAGGTCCAATATTTCACAAACTGGATGAATCTGCACAAACATATGCACACAAATGAGCTTTAACTTAAACACTTAAATAGAGATTTAAAAGTAACTTTGCACAACACGATGGCTTCAGGCAATATCTGTGAGTTCACAAACTCACCAGAATCCATCTTGGAGTGTGTCCTCTGTACGGTTAATTGGACCAATCACAGAGCAGCATTGAGGGTCATTTTCAGTAAATGATGAGTTGATGGTGAATAAACATTTCCAAATGATTTGTAGGTGTGTCTTATTCTAAAGTGTGACCAAATCTCCTCGTGTTCTTCTGATGGAAACCACTCCTCACTCTGGGCATGTGACTGTTGGGTTGTTTGTGGAGCTGCTCATACTCTTGGTTTGTTTTCTGTTCAACTTGACTGAAATCACTTTGAGACATAAAAAAGAATCCACTGGAGGCAGTTCTAATGCACAATAAGAATGCATTTATTGATGGTCCACGGTTGACGAACAATAAAACAATTTCCCGGGAAATACAGAAAAGCAGAAAGACAAAGAAACCAAGAGGACAAAGCCGATTGGACGACCAAAAACAAAAACCCCAAAATGTCCCTCCCACAAAAAAACTCCGGAAAAGGCCCCATAAGAAAAGAGAGTCCCCTGGTCCCTTTGTCCTTCTGCTCTTATGTCCCAAAACATAGTCCCTCCAGGCTATGCCCATATACGGCTTTCCTTTTTTCAGACGTACACTCAGCTAACTTCCTGACCGTATGGAATGGCAGGTGCAGGTTTTTTTCTCTCCACTTAGAACTTTCCAGGCCTTTCATAGCCTCTGTAGCTGTACCCACTGGTCTTCTGGGGCACAGCTGGTTGGCAGAAGCTTTTCTCAAAGGAAAATGATGAGGTTATAAAATGATTCTTACAAATAAAATCTGATGGAACAAATGAGTGAATGTAGCTCATGATCCACCTGAGATCAAACTGAGGCCTAGTATCAGCGAAATGAGAGTGAAAAACAACTATGAATGACTCTATGGATGATTTGATTTAGAGACATGAAAAGTGAAGATTCTCTTAATCCAAAGGAGAACACAGAGACACTGAGGAGTCAGGCCAGAGCATAAACCCAGGGAGCAGAGGCTCAGTGAATGTGGTGTTGAAGGTGTGGAGGTGGGTCAGTTGGTCAGAGGAGACTGTGTAGAAGGACAGAGAACCAGCAGGACAGTCCACAAACACTGCTACTCTCCCAGAAGAGGAGGACCAGGGCTGAGGGAGGCGGGTTGGTTTGTCATTATGCTGAACAGAGAAACCATCTTTAGAACAGACCAGACTCCAGGAGTAATCATTCCATCCAAACATACTCTCAAACGTCGGTGCTGTACTTGTGATTCTTCTGTAAGACACTGATACACAAACCTCTCCACTCCACTGGACCTCCCAGTAACAGTGACCAGTCAGACCAGTGGAACACAGAATTTGAGGCAAGATGTAAAATCTGTCCTGATGATCTGGATACGGCCGCTCCTCTCTCACACGTCTCACCTTCTTGTTGTTGTCAGACAGTTTGAGGTTTCTGTGAGCTGTGTTTGGATCCAGAGTGAGATCACAGAAATCTGATGGAGAGAAAACACAACACAGCAGCAGTTAGTCCCATGTGGAGACACACATTTCATTAGAGTTTAATATGGACAAATGTTTTCATGAAAGATGGATTTAAAAGCTTTCACTTATTATGATGCCTGTATTTTTCAATTAACCCTTACATACTGTTCGGGTCAAATTTGACCCATTTTGACATTAAACAGTAAAAAAAAAAATACCCTAAGCATCATTATTTCATCCTAAAAATTTGATGACTTTTCCTAAATTTTGCCAAAATACACAAAAATGAAAATATTTAAAAATGTTATACTTTTGTACAGGTGCTACAAATTTTGCGACACCGAGGCTGTTCCGGATCTCTTAAGATGGATTTTAGCTCTATCAGTGCAGGTCAAATGAAGCAAAATGGAAGTTTTAGAGAAACTTGAAACTGTGAAACTGCACAGACCATGTGTGTGTGTATTTTTTAAGGCACAGTGGTGACAGAGTTCAAGAGTTCACTGTTTTCAGATTCCCCCATGTCCCAGGTTCCCAGAGACAGACGCCTGTTGGTTTTTGAAGAGAATCTCAAAACAGTGAAAGGAGTGAACATCCTGTTTATGGAGCACAGAAGAAACACAAGTCAATCAAGGGGGAGAGATCTTTGCTTCTAAGTTTGAGTAAGTTCACCCAGGACACCACAGTTGTCTGGTACATGTAAAAGAAGAACAAGACTGTCATTCTTATGAGCACATTACATATAATAATGTGGCTGCAGAGGTGAGCTCCTGGGAGCTCCATCATCATCATCATCATCATCATCATCATCCTTGACTACAATGCCAACGAAGGAGGAGTGGAAAACCTTGACAAAGTAACAGACACAGCTGCAAAAGAAGAACCTCCCGCTGGCCTGCTTTGTTGGCCCACTTTGTCTATGGAGTGAACTGAACTCGACCTGGAGGCCAAGCAGGAGGAACTGGAGGAGGTTCTTTTCTGGAGGAGTTTGGAAAGGCCCTTGTGACTCCCTGTATGCAAAGGTGACACCAGCTTCCCCACACAGCAGCTTCAGAAAACGAATGTTGTAAAACTTACAAAAATATGCTTTTCCTGCTCTCAGAAACATTATATTTATATATTACACTTATTTATTAATGTGGGACAGTCTATTTAGTCATTTTAAATAGATCTGTAGTTCAACATTTGGTTTAGACACTTACTATGAGGGTCAAATTTGACCCGAACCATACTGTGAAGGCTTCAGAAATGAACAGTATGTAAGGTTTAATGTATTATTATTTAATTTCTTAATCATTGCAGTCTTATATTTGTCTAATATTTCTTTTGCATCAGCCCTATATTTCCTTTAGTTTCAGAGCCTCTCACACATCTATTTCATATTATTTTCAGTGTAAATGTGAGTTGTGTGTAGTCTGTGCAGCTCCAGTCTTTGACGTCACTCCACACATTCCTACACTCGTCTGTGCTCCATGACACAGACTTTGTCCTTTAAAATGTCTCTATATGAATCCACAGTCACTTGTGCTTGTGTGTAGACAGTCCTGTGCTGAGTCCAACAGCTGTGTCTGTGTCAGTGTGGCTCCAGGGCTCCTCCTTTACTCCAGCACCACTACTTCTGATTAGAGTTGGAACCATATGAAACTTTTAAACTGGATTTCAATACTAAGGAAAAGACTTAACACTCAGTCCTGATTCTGATGCCCTGATGATAATTAAAAACACTTCATCTTTAGGAAATAGAACATGATTTTCATCATTAAATCATAGTACTTTCTTTTATGTTCCAATGTGCTCTTATATCTGTGTAATCGCTCCTAGGTCCAGGTAGGTTCATAGTGTCCATGTGTGTGTACTAGTCTATGTGCTCATATACTTGTTCTGATACAGCTCAACATCATTCTAAAGACATTCAGGAAAGGTTCATTTCTGTCCTGTGTGTGTTTTTATTATTGATACTTGCCTCAATAACAGCCTCAGTTCTGATGGGTCTTGGTGCTCCTCCTTTACTCTGTTTCCCATCATGCACTGTGTCTATGTGTCTGTTTCAAATGGATTTAACTCAACACTTACACTTTCTGAGTCCTGGTGCTAACCACTCAGCTCCAGCAGGCTCCAGTCTGAAACACATGACATATAACAGGTTTGTTCTGATGTTTTTATCACCACTTATCAAAATTAAAGCATAGGAAGCCGTACAATACATGTTTTAAACAAATTAAAGCAATGATTTGAATCAGACACATGTATGTCACCTTCTAATGAAGCCTTTTCCATTCTCCATGTTCACTGGTGCTTTTTATTGTCTTTCACTGTTTCACTTTATAGACTCAGGTCAAAGGTCATACCTCTGCTCAGACTCTAATGACCAACCCTACACTCTTTAAAGCTTCTATATGACACTAAATGGATTTGTGAGCTTTTGGCCATGTTCTAATACTGTTACCTCCTCAGAAACAGACCTGAGTTGTGTTTTGTTTCATTCACACGTTTGACTCATACTAACTTCATTATCAGTCTGTCTCCATCTCCAGAGCTCAAAATGCTCTGTTCCACCTTCTGATGTAATGAAGAGGTTATTTCCAGCAAACAGGAGTTTATACACTTTTGTTTAACCCCTGTAAGGTTAAATAGAAATGTGTAAACCTCATTGATTGTAACAGTATGGAAACACAGTTTCACATATTAATAACAAAATAAAACTTGCATGATTTATCAGCTTCAGATGAAGCCCAAGATGAATTCTGTGTCTCCAGTGGATCACCTACTGTAACCGAAATAATGTTCCACACCCCCAAACACACAGAGAGACTTTCATTTGGCCATAGAATACATATGGGGCCTTTCCATGGGAAACTGGCAGATTTCAGGACAAAAATTCAACTTAACTTTCATGGATTTTATTCAAATTTTACACAATTCATGTTTATATTTGATGTAATGTCTAAATGAAATTTGAGTCTTCATTTTTTGAATGATGAGTTTCTTTCTGCCATAGTAAAGTGGTCCATACCTGAGAGTGTCCAGTGTGCAGTGGGGGTCCTCCTGTAGAGCAGACAGGAGCTTTACTCCTGTGTCTCCTGGATGGTTGTAGCTCAGGTCTAGTTCTCTCAGATGGGAGGGGTTGGACCTCAGAGCTGAGGCCAGAGAAGCACAGCCTTCCTCTGAGACCAGACAACCTGACAGTCTGAGGACACATATTATTGTAATATGTCCATTCATTAGAAACATTCAAACCAAATGAGACAAGTAACACGTCCCATATTAAATTCCTTTCATCAATTGTAATTATCCAATGCAAATATGAACAGGTTATGTAATAATGGTGAATAATATGAACCGGTCTGACCTGAGCTGTTCCAGTTTACAGTGAGGACTCTTCAGTCCGACAGACAACATCGTCAGCCCTGAGTCCTTCAAGTCATTATGACTGAGGTCAAGGACCTCCAGACTAGAGGACTGGGAGCTGAGGACTGAGGACAGAGCTTCACAGCTTCTCTCTGACAGGTTACAGCTGCTCAGTCTGGAGGAGGAAACACTTGCTTATGTAGAAGCTGAATCAAATCATCCTCTGTTAAACAAATGTTACTCACAGAGCTTTGTTGGAGGCCTTGACCACTGGCAGCAAGCCTCAGGAGAACCTCCTCTGAAGCAGAGTATTTCTTCAGATCAAACTGCTCCAGATCTTCTTCTGATGACAGTAAGATGAAGGCCAGAGCTGACCACTGAGCAGGAGACAGTCCACCTTCAGACAGACGTCCTGAACTCAGGTACTGTTGGATCTGCTCCACCAGAGAACGATCATTCAGTTCATTCAGACAGTGGAGCAGGTTGATGCTCCTCTCTGCAGACACATCCTCACTCAGCTTCTTCTTGATGTACTCAGCTGTTTTCTGATTGGTCTGGGAGCTACTTCCTGTCTGTGTCAGCAGACCTTGTAGAAGGCTCTGACTGGTCGAAAGTGAAAGTCCCAGGAGGAAGCGGAGGAGCAGGTCCAGGTGTCCATTTGGACTCTGTAAGGCCTGGTCCACAGCTGTCTGGTGAAGATGCTTTAGTTTTCCTTTTACACTGAACTTTGTAGACTTCTGTGTTTCTCTGAGAGCAGGTTGATCCCAGTGTTGATGAAGGTCAGATGGACGTGAAGAGCAGCCAGAAACTCCTGCACACTCAGATGGATGAAGCAGTAGACCTTGTCCTGGTACAGGCCTGTCTCCTCTCTAAAGACCTGTGTGAACACTCCGGAGTACACTGAGGCTGCTGCAGCGTCCAGCCCACACTCGCTCAGGTCACTCTCGTAGAAGATCAGGTTTCCTTTCTGCAGCTGCTCAAAGGCCAGTTTTCCCAGAGACTTCACCATCTTCCTGGTCTCTGGACTCCAGTGTGGGTCTGTCTCAGATCCTTCTTTATACTTGATGTTCTTGACTTTGGCCTGAACCACCAGGAAGTGGATGTACATCTGAGTCAGGGTCTTGGGCAGCTCTCCTCTCTCTCTGCTTTTCAACACATGCTCCAGGACTGTGGCAGTGATCCAGCAGAAGATCGGCATGTAGCACATGATGTGGAGGCTTCTGGACGTCTTGATGTGGGAGATGATTGTGTCGGCCTCATCTCTGAACCTCTTCCTGAAGTACTGCTCCTTCTGTGGGTCTGTGAACCCTCTGACCTCTGTCACCATGGAGACACACTCAGCAGGGATCTGATTGGCCGCCGCGGGTCGTGTGGTTATCCAGAGGCGAGCGGAGGGAAGCAGGCTCCCCCTGATGAGGTTCACCAGCAGCACGTGCACTGAGGCGGACTCTGTGGGGTCGGTCAGGGCCTTGGTTTTGGTGAAGTCCAGAGGAAGTCTGCACTCGTCCAGACCGTCCAAGATGAAGAGCACCTGGAGGTCTTCAAAGCTGCAGAGTTCTGCTTGTGTTTGACTAAAGAAGTGACGAACAAGTGTCACCAAGCTGAAGCTTCTCTCCTTCAGCACATTGAGTGATCTGAAAGTGAACGGGAACAGCAGCTGTATGTCCTGGTTGGCTTTGCCTTCAGCCCAGTCCAGAGTGAACTTCTGAGTGAGCACTGTTTTCCCGATGCCAGCCACTCCCTTTGTCAGCACTGTTCTGATTGGTCCATGTGTGTGAGCTGGGCCTTTAAACATGTCTTCACATGTGATGGTTGTCTCTGCTGGGTCTGGTTTCCTGGAGGCTGTTTCCATATGTCTGACCTCATGTTCCTGGTTGACCTCTGAAGACCCTCCCTCTGTGATGTAGAGCTCTGTGTAGATCTCATTCAGAAGGGTGGGGTTTCCTGCTTTAGCGATGCCCTCAAACACACACTCAAACTTCTGCTGCAGGTTAGACTTCAGTTTACGCCGATAAACTCCAGAATAACTCCCTGAATGAAGACAACAGATACAGGCCTGAGTCTCAGAGAAGATAAAATGACTGTGAGCATCTTGTTAAATGTGTTAAATGGTCCTACTGCTCCACAGACGCTCAGCCAGCTCCTTCTGCTTCATCCTCCTCAGGAAGTTCAGTGTGATCTTCAGAACAGCCTCACTGCTGCTCCTCTGCTCTTCATCCTCATCCTCCACAGGCTCTAAGCATTCTGGGTAATCTGTACTCAGAACCTTGTGGAGCTTCTTCAGCTCCTTCTGGACAAAAGTGAAGATGTCCTCCTCCAGAAGCTGAACAGACACATTATAAACAACACAAATGCAGTCAGTGTCAGATCTGTGTCAAACAAGTTCTCATTCATCTGAACATTTCCAAACTTTAGGCTACGTCTACACGACAACGCTCCTGGATTTTTTTCTTTGCGCATTGAAAAAAATTTGCGTCCACACACGTGTCGGATCAATAAATATTCACTTTCACATGACAACGGAGCACTGAGTGAAAACAATGAAATACATCTGCCACACCTGTATGTGGCGCTGTTAACAATGATAATAATATTTAATAATGCATATCTCATCACCGTTTTTTAAACTTTAAGGTAATTTAGCCCATTCTAGATGTATCCCAGAAATATAACCGTTTTGTTTTGCAAAAGTTAAACATAAGTCACAGAAAGAACCCATATATTCCACTGAGTCCTGTCCTTTAGTCAGACAGAAGCTGAATCACATCAGCAGTACAATAGAGAGCTGTTTTGTGAGCGCTTATTTTATACAAATGAACCAAGCAGTTTTAAGTTTTGTTTCTGTAAAATGTACACAAATATGCATAAAGCTTTGTAGATAGGGAAGACTTGAGAACACAGAAACACAGAAATGTCTGGACGCAGATCGTTTCTGATACGGTGATACAGTGATAGACGGATTCCTTTCAGTGTAAACGTCGTCTTTGTTATTGATCCGTGTGCGTAATCTGTGGTGCGTTTTGTTAGTATTGGTACTAGCAGTGTGTCGGTTGCTGGGTGAAGGAGCGGTTCCGTAGGCTACACCTGTCCCATTTCGGCAACGCTCTTGCAGTCTGTGGAGACCAGTTCGAGGGCTGCAGTCTTCGCTGCATCGGAGGACCCTTGCGATGACGGGATCATGACGTCATAGTTTTTCAAAAGCTGTGGTTTGTTTGTCCACATGACAACGCAATGCCGGCGTTCTGAGATTTCTCCACTCTGGAACTTGTTCTCAAAACGCCGGCTCCGTGTGGACGAAAGGCCAAAAGGAATACAAACTTCTCCGTTTTGACCAAAAACGCCCCTTAGTGAATGACAGACCTTAAATACGGAGTCCAGCTGTGTGTGATGGTGCTGACCACTGGAGACCTCTGGACCCATCTGTTCTGCTCTGTGAAAGAGACACATTAAACTCTCATTTCAGTTCTATTGTTTTATTCAACACTTGTGGAAACTCACGGCTCTGTGGCAAAAGCAATGGGATGTGCCATAGACCAGTCACTCCTGAGGGACTCACAGCTGGGACCAGGTTCAGATGGAGGATGTTTCTGGTGGATCCTGCAACAAAGAAGAAAAACACTTCAGTCACAGTAAAACACATGGGACTGTTCTGACTCAGGTCAGATACTTCAGGAGGTTCTACAAATTGTTAGTCTGTCATTACACTAAAAATAAAATACTTTTAACATCTTTAAATTTTTTATTTTATTTTTTGATTTAAACCTCAAACGTTTCCAAGTAGAGGCTTGACAGTGGAACTGAATATAATGGATGATATAATGGATGTTTGTTAAACCAATCCACTCTTAAAATCCTTCAGTGTCTGTGTTTATAATTAGATTTTAAGTATAAATTTAACTAGATTTCTCTCAGAAAGACAAGACGTCCTACATTGACGCGACACATGTACACCTGGTGTTTTTGGTCATCACATTTCTTTAGTTCATGTAAACACACACAACAGTCACATCTGATCATTGGCTCAGACTTACTGTGGACCAGGCTCCTTTTTAAAATCTACATATCGGTCAATAGAGTGTTCACTTCCCAGCGCCGCCCTGCTGGTGGTGGGAGGGTCTGCGTCCTCTCTGTGCTCTCTTGGATCCATGCTCAGTCCAGAGTCCTACAGAATGACATCACAGTGTTTAGCCCCGCCCACTGCTCACATGGTTCATCTCATGGAGTTTTGTCATGTGCCTCCATAAAGAGACTTTCAAATCCAAATGTAAAGGAGAAGACGCCAAAAGAACCAAACATGTTTGAAAATGGAACTGTAGAATGAACTTGGTCTGGACAATACTGGGTCATTCCACACGAAATCTCTGAATGCCTCCGCTCGACCATCTCAGAATTTTTTTGAAAACATTCTCGGAGATTCACACACTTTCCAAAAGGAAAAGTCCTAGATTTTAGCTCCCAACTTCTTATAGTTTTGTTATTAATAATACTTAGTTTTCAGAGGAGCCACTTTCAGATTGCTGTATCTAAAAAACTATTTAAGGTTTGTCCTTCAGATTTTTAAGGGTTAAAATTTGTCAAATGTTCTTGTAGAATATGGACTTTTACACATGTGCTTTTCATTTATTTTGAATTTTTATTTTGAATATTTATTTTGAATTTGCTCGCAAAATCTCCTCTTCAAATATGAGGGCATCTTTGAAAGACTGTGGAAAGGGGTCATATATTTTTATTAACTAAAGAAGTAAAAAAAACATATACAATGTGGTGGGTTAAAGTCAGTCATCAATAATGTGTGCATGTTGTTTGCCATGAGATGTTCTGAGTGTGCTGTTGCTGTGTCAAAATCAAACTAAAGATGGCATGAGCATGTGAAGTCCATGGCTGTCAAGCTGGAAAGTAGATTTTCAAATGCGTTCGCCGTGCCAGGTACCAGAGATAATCACTGTTTCAAGCCAGTCAATGCAACAACGTCTGAGGTCAGCAGAGTGTCTGGAATTGCTGAATTTGTTTGTCCACTATGAGACAGAACATGCAGAAGAAGAGGTTTCACAGGGCTTCCAAATCAGTGACATGATACCTGGCCAATATGTAACCTGTCTTTATGATCATCACTGGTGTGTAGGAAGCATCAGAGAGACATGTGAAGCCCAGCAAGATGTTCAGATACGACTCATGTATCCACACAACCCAGCAACAAGTTTCTTCTGGCCCAGGAGAGAAGATGTGTGCTGGGTACCTTTACAACACAACATTTCTAAAATAGATGTTCCAGCACTACAAGGACTCCTATATACAATTTTTATTATTTATTTATTTATTTATTTATATATTTTTATTTGAGACAGGGACAGAGCACAATTTTGACATTAATCTTAACAGGGGAGATGTATTGTATGAGGTTGCAGTAGCCCGAGGGGGACTTGTGTCCCCTAAGACTTTGACTGTACTATAGAGAACCAGGATATTAGGGTATTCCAGGTATTCTGGAGAATTAGGGACATGTAGGCAATTTTTATATTAATGTATGCTAGTTTTTGACCAACAACCTCTAACCTACGCTACTGATAAAGTCAAAATGGCTTTCATAATGAGTCTACTTCTGGCAAAGCTTCAGTCTGGGCAGTGGCTTTAGCTAGTAGCTATGGTACCATTTGCAACTCCTTAAGGTTTTTGATCATCCCCTTCAAAGTAAAGAAGCCGGTAACAGGCTTCTATCTCTACATCAAGGTTCTGGCTCAGTTTCTTCTTACTCAATTGATTTTCATATCTTGACCATAGAATGTGGGTGGGAGGAGAAGGCTTTGCAAGGGGTGTTCTTCCGGGGTTTGAGTGAAGAGATTAAAGATGAACTAGCTGCCCGTGATGAAACCACCTCGTTAGAAGAACGTATTTCTCTTGCTATCCGTTTAGATAACCGCCTCAGGGAAAGGCATAGGGAGAGAGCAGCTGGGCAAAGTCATCCTTTTTCCCACTCCAGAGCTGCCCAACAGCCGGCTCCCTCCACCCTTCCACCTGTGTCTATACCCGCAGTTCCAGCTTCCACCTCCTCCAACACCGAGGAACCCATGCAGTTGGGGAGATTGGGACTAACCCCTGAGGAACATCAGTGCCGTCTCAGCCAGAACCTCTGTCTGTACTGTGGTCAGGCTGGCCACATTCTGATCCATTGTTCGGCTCGACGAAAAGGGTAGGCTCATCAGTCTCTGGAGGGGCACTAGTGAGCCACACACCCCCACAGACCCCTCCTCCAGACGAATTCAGCTCAAATAACTGTCACATGGTCTCAGACCTCTTTCCCTCTCCGAGCCCTTGTGGATTCCGGTGCCGATGACAACTTTATTGATTCTGCGTTTGTTTCCCAGTGCAACATTCCTATAGACCCTTTACCTGAGCCCAAGAATTTTTCACCATTGATGGAAAGCTACTGGCCTCTGTCATTCATCAAACTGTTCCTGTGTCGCTGCTGCTCTCTGGTAACCACTGTGAGACCATTTCTCTCTACATAGTCGCCTCACCCTCCTCTCCTTTAGTTTTAGATCTCCCTTGGCTTAAGCTCCAACTCCCATATAGACTGTTCCACTGTCCATAGTTAATTGGAGCATTTTTTTGTCACTCTCACTGTCTTCACTCTGCCGTGCTCACTACCCAGACTGTGTTAACACCTCCCAAACCAGTCGATCTCACACTTGTCCCCTCCGAATACCATGACCTCCAGGAGGTTGAATCCAAGGACCGAGCTTTGTCACTTCCCCCACACAGGCCATATGACTGCAGCACTGACCTGGTGCCCCTCTACCTACCAGTAAGCTCTATAACCTCTCTAAGCCTGAAAGACAAGCTATGGAGGAATACATTTCTAGTTTGTTGGCTGCTGGTTTAATCCGACCCTCTTTGTCTTCTGTGGGAGCAGGATTCTTCTTCGTTGATAAGAAAGACAAATCTTTAAGACCATGTATTGACTACAGGGGCTTGAATGACATAACTGTGAAAAACAAGTATCCCCTGCCACTCATAGACTCTGCCTTCAGCTCCCTCCATGAGGCTACTATTTTCACCAATTTGGACCTCCGCACAGTGTTGGGAAGTAACAGATTACATGTACCGGAGTTACGTAATCAGAGTACAAATTATGAGTAACTGTATTCAGTTACAGTTACTGTTTCAGTGAGTGGTAATTGGATTACAGTTACTTTGTTGAAATAAATGGATTACGCGGCGGTATTTTCCTGTTTTCACATTTTGGGCTAAACCAGGACTAAAACCAGAACTAAAACCAGGACTAAAACCAGGACTAAAACAGGACTAAACCAGGACTAAATTAAGACTAAACCAGGACTAAACTAGAACTAAATTAAGACTAAAACCAGGATTAAACCAGGACTAAACTAGAACTAAACTAGGACAAAAAGCAGGACTAAACCAGGACTTAAACCAGGACTAAACCCAGACTAAACTAGGACTAAATTAAGACTAAACCAGGACTAAACTAGAACTAAATTAAGACTAAAACCAGGACTAAACTAGAACTAAACTACGACTAAAAAGCAGGACTAAACAGGACTAAAACTAGAACTAAAACCAGGACTAAAACCCAGACTAAACTAGCACTAAAACCAGGTCTAAACTAGGACTAAACTAACACAATATGACACTAACAGTAGGTGGACATAATTGTGATTTCATATAAAAATAATTTCTCTGTCAATAATATTTTTTATGTGGTCAAGTATGAGTCATTTTCAGGATGTGGTTGTTACATTCATGTAGTTTTAAAAAACATGACGATATATATATTTTTTATTTATTTATTAAATGACAAATGGTAATATACAAAACAAGTGAAAAAGCATGACAATATCAAGTAATCCAAATTATTCAGATTACGTTACTCACTTTAAGTAATTTAATGGATTAGGTTACAAACTACATTTTGGGGTATGTAATCTGTAATCTGTAGGGGAATACATTTTAAAAGTCACCTTCCCAACACTGCGTCCGCAATGCCAACCATCTAGTACGAATAAAAGAGGGAGATGAATGGAAAACAGCTTTTAACACCCCACTTGGACATCTCGATATCTGGTTATGCCATTTGGCTTAACTAATGCCCCAGCTGTTTTCCAAGCTCTTATCAATGATGTCCTGAGAGACATGTTAAATAGGTTTGTATTTGTGTACCTAGATGACATTTTGATTTTTTCTCATTCTTAGCAGGAACATGTTCAACATGTGAAACTTGTCCTACAGCGCCTCCTAGAGTAACAGACTTTATGTGAAAGCTGAGAAGTGTGAATTTCATGTGTCTTCTGTTAGTTTCTTAGGTTTTGTCGTGGAGAAGGGGCAAATTAAGACTGACCCAGCAAAGTTGAAGGCTGTGGTTGAATGGCCCACTCCAACAAACAGAAAACAGCTTCAAAGGTTTCTGGGATTTGCTAACTTTTATTGTAGATTTATTCACGACTATAGCAAAATTGCTTTTCCCCTAACCAAGTTAACATCTTTGAAAGAACAGTTTCTGTGGTCAGCTGAGACAGAGGCAGCTTTTGTTAGATTAAAGAGTCTATTTTGTTCTGCACCTGTTCTTTCACATCATGATCCATCAGCACAGTTCATTGTTGAGGTGGATGCATCGGACTCTGGCATCGGGGCAGTTCTCTCACAGAGCTCCACATCAGACCAAAAGCTACATCCTTGTGCCTTCTACTCACAGAGAGAAATTATGATGTGGGCAACCGAGAGCTTCTGGCAGTTGTGATGGCTCTGAAGGAATGGAGGCACTTGCTGGAGGGCTCAACTCAACCATTTTTGGTATGGACAGATCATAAAAATGTGTCTTCTTCATTCCGCCCGCAGGCTCAACTCTCGACTCTCTGTGAGTCCTCTTCCTGGGCCGTTTCAATTTCTCCCTTACCTTCCACCCTGGGTCCAGAAATATTAAACCAGATGCTTTGTCCCGTCAGTTTGCCGCCTCCTCGGTAGATTCTCCTGAGAAAACCATCTTGCCATCTACCTGTATTGTTGGAGCAGCCCACTGGGAGGTGGAGAAAGTGGTCCAGGAGGCCCAGGTGAGTGACCCCACGCCTGAGGGATGTCCACGGGTTTGCCTATTTGTTCCTCCATCTGCCAGGTCGGTGCTTCACTGGGGTTATGCTTCCAAGGTCTCCTGCCATTCTGGGTTTTACCGTACACTGACCCTGCTCCAGCAGCGTTTCTGGTGGCCATCCATGTCATCTGACAGCAAAGACTTTGTTTCTGCCTGCTCCGTTTGTGCTCGTAGTAAATTCTATCACCGTTTTACAGCTGGACTCCTGCACCCACTTCCTATTCCCCATCAGCCCTGGTCACACATTGCAGTGGATTTTGTCACTGGCCTCCCGCCTTTGAAAGGCAATACCTGTATTCTTACAGTTGTAGACAGATTCTCCAAATCTGTGCACTTCATTCCACTCGCCAAATTGCCCTCCGCTTTTGAGACTGACAATTTACTCATTCAACATGTGTTTAGGATTCATGGTATTCCTCAGGACATTGTTTCGGACAGGGGGCCACAATTTACCTCAGGTTTACAGAGCCTTCTGCCACTTGTCCTTGGGGTACCATCCGCAAACCAATGGCCAGACTGAGCGGGCCGGTCAAGACTTGGACTCTGCTCTTCGCTGTGTCACTGCACGCCACCCTGCTTCCTGGTCCACCCACCTCCCTTGGATTGAATACACCCATAAGTTCTCGGTCAGCTCAGCCACTGGGATGTCTGCTTTCATGGCAGCTAATGGGTTTCAGCCTCCTCTGTGCCCTACCCAGGAGAGAGAAGTTGCAGTATCGTCCATTCAGCAACATCTTTGGTGAGCCCGGCTTGTCTGGCAGGAGGTCCGTACTATCCCGTACGGCTGCTCGTAACCAGAGGCTTGCTGACCGCCATCAGTCTCCTGCTCCTGACTATGTACCTGGCCAAAAGGTTTGGCTCTCTACTCGTGACTTACCTCTTAAGACTGAGTCCCGCAAACTGGCACCCAGGTATATCGGTCCATTTGTTGTAGAGCGCATAATCAATCCCACTGCTTAAACTGAAGCTGTCCCCATCCTTGAATGTCCACCCTTCTTTTCACGTGTCTCTCCTCAAACCTGTTTCCACAAGTCCCCTGAGCCCTCCAGCCAAACCTCCTCCTTTGTGTTTGTTGCAGAGCTTGAGTGTGGCAGGGGGCGTGGCTTCTCCCAGAGCAGATGAGACACACCTGCAATCAATTCCTTCACCAGCCTCTGTACAAAGCCTTGGTCTTCTCATCACTGACTCTGCCAGAGAATTCTGTCCTGTTCGGTAGTGCTCAGTGTGCCTCTTGGTAATATATCCACTAGTTTGTTGTTTTGGTGAACTTTTTGGAATTAAATGTGTTTGTCTCTGCCCAGGTCTCTCCGTTGTCTCCTGCTGCAACCTCTGGGAAAGCCGGCCAGCTCCCTGCCTCCTCAGCCTGTTTTCCTTTGGAAATAAACTGTTTAAAACTTGACCGTGTTCTGGCTCTGCTTTGGAGTCCCTTTAGCCAAATCTTAACAATATAGTTATTTACAAACTGTGTGTAAAATAATGCTTTAGACAGTGCTTCATTGTGGTCCAGGTCTACACCAGGACTAAACCAAGACTAACTCATATCTAAACTAAATCTGTACCCAACCAGGGGGTCCACAGTCTATTCCGGCATTCCTTCATTACGACATACTTATATTAAGACATCCCGGTATTACGACACATCATATTTTACATCTCTGGCTGTCCATGGTGCTGAATGCAGCAAATCGATTGATATGGTGGTAGGTATAGAGCAGTGGGACATGGCTGCTGACCACACAATAGCTTTTCTTGTCTACAGTAAAATGACTCACTTTGAGACTCTTAAATGTCCAAACAGATCAGAGCTCTGCACTTCTAATTTAGATGTAAGCTAAAACTGTTATTATTTGTGAAATGTGGTGCAGTACTTCAAATATGTGATTTTTAAAGGATAAAAATTTGGAGATAAAGTCCACAGGAAGTAGAGTCACTGTCACTAATCTGCAGATTCACTTCGATCCATGCGCTGTGTGGATGTAAACAAACACACGTGCTACTCTCGCCTTTTTACTTTCAAAGAACGACTCAAACTGGATTAACAGTGTGGTTTTGTGGACTGGATGATTTGTGGAGGACAAATAATGTGATAATAATGTGGTATAATGTGGGTGAGATGCTGCACTTAAATTTTACCACATTACAAGAGGTGAGGAATAACGTCATCTCAGTGAGCTGATACAATGAACTTGAATGGTTCTTTATTTAGGCTGTATGGTGTTCTCCACAGATCACCTACACGATGAAATGAATGAAGCACAAAGGCCCATGCAGCCTCTGTTGTAGATGAGATCCTTTCCCTGGCCAAAGCCTGGCCTATGCTCTTTTTTCAAATGTGTGACTGTTTCCCACTGCAATCAGTTAGGACAATTAGAGCAATTTTCCCACTGTCTGATCTCCTCTATAGCCAAAGTATTCTCTAATCAAGAGCTTTGCACCGGCCCAAGTATCTTATGATATATGGGAACATGTCAAAAAGTGGAATGTTTGAAAAATACTAGTGCCACTACTCCAACAATGAAAAAAAAAATAAATTTGGAGTAGTGGAACGCTTGAAAAATAATGTTTATGCCACTTCTCCGACAATTAGACGTCAATGTCTAAATAGTGGCATGTCGGAATAACAGCATGTAACCTAAAACCAGTCTAAGACAGGTCTAAAGTTCACAACTAAACCCAGGACTAAACCAGGTTTAAACCAGGTCAAACCAGGTCTAAACCAAGACGAAAGGAGAACCCACACAAAATCATCTTCCATGTAACACAAAGTCACAGAAGTCTCCCTTTTATTTCTATGTGGTTTATAAAGACTCTGGTCAAGCACAAAGAGCAAATATGAGACCAGGATAAGTACAATTAAAAGTCCCGTCTGAAGCAAAAATAAATAATACAAATGATTCAACATGAAATATGGAACAGTGGGAGTTTAGAGCAGAAAATTGTCAATTGCACAGAAACAACACATGACAAGAGCCACATGAGGAAACTCTGAGAAGGACAAGAAAAGAGACACGACTCTGAGCACTTAGTCTCTGAGGGACATGGAAACAAATCCATACATCTATTATGGACAAATAACCAGAAAATAAACCAGAGTCAGGCCAAAACACAAACTTCAATCACTTCTCCTTTTGAAACTGACATCAGCAAAACAGCTCCCACAGAATCCTGACCAGGGTTTCACTTCTTTAAAAATAAAGTCAGGAAAATTCCATTTTACAAAACTTATGAATCATTTCCCAAACTCAAAGATAAGAAACAAAAACCCAGAATGTTCCGTCCCACTGGACACGTGCTGTATCACACTCATGTCTCTATATTCAGTAGAGTCTGTGCACACGGCTCCAGCTCTTCTCTCTTCATCGTGTGTGAACAAGCCTTTAGTGTGAAAAAACAAGGTGAATTCAGTGAGTGTGTGTGTTTGTGTGAGAGCTGTGTCAAGTGTTCTGAGAAAGAGTCTGAAAACTCTGTCAACTGATTACAAATGTCCCAATGATATGAACACCACAGACACCCATCCTGTGAGCACCCACGCAAATCTCCAAGCACCCACCGGAATTTTTCCCAATCCTAAATTGACTAGATTCTTAAGAATGCACATTTACAATGAGCCTTTAGTGTCCCTCTCTCTGTCTCTGCGATGTATATGGAAGGGGAGCACACATAAAAAAGGTGAAATGTGTGTGTGGGCACATGCACGTGCACCCAAGAGTGCCTGTACATGTGTTTGCACTGAGCACCCACTTGGAAAAACATACACCGGCACCTATGAAGACCACCAAAAGTACAACTACATAAATGAGAACAGGAAATAAAACAGGAACTGAACCAGGACGAGCACAGATCTAAACTAAATTTGTACCAACCCAGGATTAAACCAGGACTAAACCAGGACTAAACCCAGTGTTGAACAGAATCAAACTAGTGATACCTGAGTGGATCCAAAGAGTCCAAAGCGTCTCAGAGAAAAGTGTGCGTCTGGAGGAAGAGGCTTGTTGTGTTGTGTTGCTTGTGTTCTTCCTCTTCTATTGGCTGTGGTCCAGGTGGGCGGGGCTTCACACTGGTGAGTGACAGGAAGTTGCTGCTGAGCTCTGCAGTTTTGTAGGTCTCATTTATTATGACACAACTGAAAAAATGAGCCAATAGCACAAAAATATGAAGGAGAGAACCCACTCCTGCTCACCCACTGCACCAGAATATAGAGAGACAGATAATACTCCCTACAACTGTACAACAACTCACCCACTGCCGATACGTGTAGTACAGATGATGTGAGTATTACAGATACATGTAGTACAGATGTGAGTATTACAGATACATGTAGTACAGATGTGAGTATTACAGATACATGTAGTACAGATGTGAGTATTACAGATACTTGTAGTACAGATGATGTGAGTATTACAGATACTTGTAGTACAGATGATGTGAGTATTACAGATACATGTAGTACAGATGTGAGTATTACAGATACATGTAGTACAGATGTGAGTATTACAGATACATGTAGTACAGATGTGAGTATTACAGATACATGTAGTACAGATGTGAGTATTACAGATACTTGTAGTACAGATGATGTGAGTATTACAGATACATGTAGTACAGATGATGTGAGTATTACAGATACATGTAGTACAGATGTGAGTATTACAGATACATGTAGTACAGATGAGAGTATTACAGATACATGTAGTACAGATGAGAGAATTACAGATACATGTAGTACAGATGATGTATTACAGATACATGTAGTACAGATGATGTATTACAGATACTTGTTGTCAGAATAATTTTATTATCCCATATTTGCTAAATACTTGTGTGATATTCTAGGCCTATGAGTTAACCATTTATGTACTACAATTCTTTGATTTATAATGTACCAATCACTTGTCACTTGTTGAATAACCTCTGTGTGTTTGACAACTGTGTGCAGTGTCCTATCGCTCTAGTGAACCTCCAGATGATTCCTCACATGAAGCCAACTCCCACTGTCACACATGCAAGAGTTATGATGGTGTCTGTCCATACCTAAGGCACCTCCTGATTGTTAATCATGTTTTATGTGTTTGTACTATGCATAGCTGCATCAGTTTCTTATTATGTCTTTGCTGGTTTCCCCTTCCCCTTGAGAATTATCTTCTGTAACTAGGGCCTCCTAATGAAATAAAAAGAGGAGAACAGCCTTGAGTCATCAGAATGTGTGGAGACTGTTGGTCTGATGCCCACTCTCTGCCCGTTCTCCTCGCGAGAAAAACTGAATTAATCTCTTGTCTTTCTTCTTGTTTTTAAATGTTTAGATAAACCTAACACTTGTAGTACAGATGATGTGAGTATTACAGATAGTGCTGTCATGCGATAAAAAAAAAAAATTGAGAGATTAATTAATTATGATCTGTAATTAATTAATCTAATTAATCTAATTTTAATCTCACCTAAAAATTGCTGAGAAAAGCCTTTAGTTTGAGGTATTTTCATTTAAATTCATTATTACATTATTGTGGCAGATCAAAAGACTAATATAGATTTAAAAAAGTGACTTTATAAAGTCATTTATTGTTTAACAAATCTCTCCAAATTGTCTGTTGAGCCCAAGTCTCCATGAATAAGAAACTGTTTACTGTAAAGTAGCAAAAATGAGGAAATCTGAACATAATAACTTTTGTCTACTTAAAGACAATAAAAAGTCCAGTCTTTCCTTAACCATATTAAAAATATTATTGATAGAGAAATGCTTTATATATGAGATCACTGGTTTTAGTCCTTGTTTTAGTCCTGGTTTAGACCTGCTTTAGTCCTAGTTTAGTCCTGGAATGGATTAATCCTGGTTTTAGTCCTGGTGTTAGTTCTGGTTTAGTCCTGGTTTAGACCTGGTTTAGTCCTGGTGTTAGTTCTGGTTTAGTCCTGGTTTAGTCCTGGAATGGATTAATCCTGGTTTTAGTCCTGGTGTTAGTTCTGGTTTAGTCCTGGTTTAGACCTGCTTTAGTCCTAGTTTAGTCCTGGAATGGATTAATCCTGGTTTTAGTCCTGGTGTTAGTTCTGGTTTAGTCCTGGTTTAGACCTGGTTTAGTTCTGGTTTAGTCCTGGTTTAGACCTGGTTTTAGTTCTGGTTTTAGTTCTGGTTTAGTCCTGGTTTAGTCCTGGTTTAGACCTGGTTTAGACCTGGTTTTAGTTCTGGTTTTAGTTCTGGTTTTAGTTCTGGTTTAGTCCTGGTTTAGACCTGGTTTAGACCTGGTTTAGACCTGGTTTTAGTTCTGGTTTTAGTTCTGGTTTAGTCCTGGTTTAGTCCTGGTTTAGACCTGGTTTTAGTTCTGGTTTTAGTTCTGGTTTTAGTTCTGGTTTTAGTTCTGGTTTAGTCCTGGTTTAGACCTGGTTTAGTCCTGGTTTAGACCTGGTTTAGACCTGGTTTAGACCTGGTTTTAGTTCTGGTTTAGTCCTGGTTTAGACCTGGTTTAGTCCTGGTTTAGTTCTGGACTGGTTTAGTCCTGGTTTTAGTCTTGGTGTTAGTTCTGGTTTAGAGGCTCGCAGGAGGAAGCGCGGTTTACGCCGCTTACGAGAGAAAACACGGTCCACACGCGGCTCACGGGAGCAGGTCGATGTCCGCGCAGTGTCTCCGGAAAGAAACGTGGTCCGCGCGTTCTCAGGTTAATGACGATGATGAAGGTGTGTGTTTGTTTGTGTGTGTTTGTGTGTGTGTGTTTGTGTGTGTGTTTGTGTGTTTGTGTGTGTTTGTGTGCGTGTCCCCTCATGTGGCAGGTCACTATAGGACAGTAGTGCAGACATCATGAGCCTATGCAGGTTGTTTTCAGGCGATTTTATATTTGTTATTTTCTTTTATATTTCACGTCGGGAGAAGAATTTCCAAGACACGAATGTGTTTTTCCCTGTGCACTGCTGCCTCTGTTCTACTGGCTCTTCGACCTCGTCCATTGTGTGACTGACGCCGCCAACGTTAACATGACGTTTACGTCGCTCTTACTGCGCGCGTTTTGTGTGGGTTTCCGGCAATGAGTGGAATTACCGAAAAAAAAAAATGTATAAATGTGTTTTGTGTGTGTGTGTTGTTGTCCCAACAACACATAAAAACAGGTTTTATAATAAAGAAACTTGCATACAGAAACAGTAAAGTTAGAGATTAAAAATGAGATTAACGCGATTAAAAAACATAACGCGCTAAATATGACTGTAATTAATTAATCGCAATTAACGCGATAATTTGACACCCCTAATTACAGATACTTGTAGTACAGATATTGTGAGTATTACAGATACTTGTAGTACAGATGATGTGAGTATTACAGATACATGTAGTACAGATATTGTGAGTATTACAGATACATGTAGTACAGATGATGTGAGTATTACAGATACATGTAGTACAGATGATGTGAGTATTACAGATACATGTAGTACAGATGATGTGAGTATTACAGATACATGTAGTACAGATGATGTGAGTATTACAGATACATGTAGTACAGATGATGTGAGTTGTGCATCATGTTGTGGTGTGAATAATAATTTACCAAATTTACTTCGGGCCACCTGACTGTTAGGAGCTTCTCATTTCATCACATTGTTGTATTGTTTTGGTCCTGACTGATTTGTTTTGCAAAAGTAGCAGTGAGGAGAGCGCCCCCTACAGGCCCTCCTCTGGACACAGCCTCCTGCCTGGACCATGATGCATGAAGAAGAGTCCCACGTTTATCTGCAGAGCTACCAAATCTTCTCCTGTGCTTTTGATGGAAACCACTCGTCACTCTGGGCATGTGGTAACCATGGTAACTGTGTTGAAATTGTATATAGTGTCCACATTTCCCATAAGGAGCTGTGTGAATGAAAGACACTGAGCTGTGGAATAAAGTCATGGTCATGTCCATGGACCTGTTTATTCACTTGTTTATTGATCACTATTGTAGAAAACAGTCAGTACAAAAACAAACACAGAGGGAGCTCCAACACACCTAAAGTGTACTCGAGTAAAAGTACTGTAAGTACAAGTACAACAATGATGTTCAAATAAACTACCCAAGTAAAAGTAAAAGTATTGTTTTGGTCATGATGGTTATTCTGCATTCATCCAGAGACATTTCAAAAACAAAGTGAAGCCAAAGTGAAACACATTTGATATGACACAATTGTCAGCATAAAAAATTTCTCAAAGGAAAATGATGGTTATAAAAATGATTCTTACAAATAGAATTTGTTGGAACAGATGAGTGAATGTAGCTCATGATCCACCTGGGATCAAACTGAGGCCTAGTATCAGTGAAATGAGAGTGAAAAACAACTATGAATGACTATGGATTATTTCAAACTTCACTCAAACTTAATTTTTTTTTTAGCTTAGTTTTGATGTTTCAAGTTTTGAATGGAGCAACCAGATCCAGAGCTGACTGTAGTCTGCTGTTAAAATTGTCAGTAATAAAATCACAAGGGGCAGGTAAAACCATTGGGGGATTTTTATCTAAAACTTCGATAAAATTTGCAGCCACTTCAGGAGTCAGACGGCGCTTCCTCACAGTTCTCACAGAGGTCTCCCGGTGTATAAAACCAGTGATGTTAAAAAACACACAGTAGTGGTCAGACACAGCCAGGTCAACAACAGAGGACACACTAGTGGTCAGGCCATAGGTGATGACCAGATCCAGAGTGTGTCTCTGTTGTGAGTTGGCCGTGTGACGTGTTGAGTAAAATCCATATAATTAAGAACATTTAAAAATTCATTTGCAATGGGGTTTAAAAGTTTATCCATGTGCAAGTTAAAATCACCGGTTATAATAATCATATTAAAAGATAAAAACTCAGAAAACTCATTGATAAAAATACTGCATTTCTTTGGTGGTCTGAATACCGTGACACATAACATCTAGGGGTTGCTACAAACAGTTGAGTGGTGTTCAAAACTTGTAAAATTGTTGAATAAAATAGGTTTAGTGGCCAGTGTGTTGCTACATATAGAAGCAGTGCTACCTCCCCTTTTACCATTTCTAGTTGAAAATGCACATTTAAAAGTGGGTGGTGAGGCCTCTGTGAGAACAACTGGTGAATCTGCACCCAGTCATGTTTCAGTTAAAAAGAAGCAGTCAAGTTTGTGTTCTAAAATCAGATCATTAACAATAAAAGACTTGTTCAGTAGAGAGCGGACATTTAAAAGAGCCAGGTTTTAAGTTAATGGGGATTGAGAAACTACAGGAATTTGTAGTGGATATGCTTTTGGAAGAGATCTGAGATTACTGATGTTGGCAAGTTTTATGCTTATGCTGCTCTCTGCTGATGATCACAGGAATTAACTGTGCTTGATTGCATTGTCATGCTTCATTTAGTGTGAGTTTGATATTTTATGAGAGGAGACGGGATCCGGGGATGTTGGGGTGTAGACGGTCCTTTTTAAAAAGTTCAGGTCTCTTAAAAAAATGTGGTAGAACTGTCCACATAGGGGATTATATTGTCTCTACAGTATCTTTTGAGCCATATGTATAATTCTTTTAAACGGCTAAATTTATCATCTCCAAAACGAGGTGGTGCAAAGGGTCCAGAGGTAGCTCACACTGTTTTTCTAAACTGTGGATTGTAGTGATGAGGATTTTGAAATTGTCTTTGATTATTTCTGACTGTTGCAATGTGAGATCGTTAGTTCCAACATGAATAACTACTGTTGACACCGGGATGATTGCGTAAGATGGTGGGGGCTATGATGTCCTTCACGAGAGGACCTGGGTGACAGGAGGTGTGGTCTTTGTTTAAATTCACATGCTGGACCATGGAGGAGCTGAGAATGGGCGGGTCTGGCCTGGACACTGGGGCTGAGGGCACTGCAGAGATGTGAGCTGAGCTCCGCGAGGTGGCATGGTCAGTAGCAGGACCAACCTCCCGCTCACATTGAGCGCTCAGGGTCGACATGCCTAAGAAGGGAACAGAGGCCCCTCTCGGTCCACGTAAAGCGGTTGGGATACATGCACACGGAGAGGGGGCAGTGGGTCCTGCCCTGCCCCGTGAAGCAGAATCTCCAGAACCTCTGGGCGGCATTGGGGCTGCAGTTGAGGAAGACCTGGACAGCAGCAGAAACTCATTCTCGTGCAGGTTACTCAAGGCCGGTGGCGATGCTTTCATGGCCTTGCCCCACGCACGATGATCTGATTGTGGAGCCGGGGTAAAGTGCAGCTGGCCCTTATAGGTTTGGGGCAGCGGGGGAAAATCATCATGGCTCAAGACATTGAATTTGTTTGCCAGAGATACAGAGGAGCAAGACGGCCAGTTTGCTCTCTTACCTCAGTGTCTGGGGCCATTATGGGGTACAACAGTCGAGGGATCTGACCAGACTGGAATAGAGCTGATTGGGGCTTTAGGTCTAGGCCCTCACTGAAGCCAATAGTGTTCGGCTGTACCTGCAGTTGGAACGCTGTGGTCGGTCGGTGAGGGCTGGTGCTCACGGGCGTCTCCTGAGTAGTGGATCATGTCAGCCAGCTGGGAGCTGTTGGCGGAGGACCCAGTCTTGCCCAGGATGATATTCTGGTTGCTCTCTACTCGGCTTTCAAACAAGGATATGTGTTGTTCCAGCTCAGCCATCCTCAGACTCAGGATGTCGCAGCTGTTACAGTTGGATGTAGAGGTGAGTGGGTGCATGGCTCACCTGTAGCCACGCAGCTGGTTTGTGGCTTACTGATGCGCTTTCATTGGTTTGCTTAATATCAGGTAATTTTAGATTCAGGTAGTAACCAAAGTCAATAGCTGCGGATGTTTATTATCCTCCTCTAAAAGATGTCTTAGTTACAGGTTAAAACTATTTGATCGAACTAGCAAAAACAGACACCAACGCAGGTGCACTGAAAGGTGAAGGCATCAGTGGTTCACTTTTCATGTCCCTATTTGCTTTAGAGACATGAAAAATGAAGATTCTCTTAGTCCAAAGGAGCACACAGAGACACGGAGGAGCCTTTAGACCAGAGCATAAACCCAGGGAGCAGAGTGTGAGTGAATGTGGTGTTGAAGGTGTGGAGGTGGGTCAGTTGGTCAGAGGAGACTGTGTAGAAGGACAGAGAACCAGCAGGACAGTCCACAAACACTGCTACTCTCCCAGAAGAGGAGGACCAGGGCTGACGGAGGGGGGTTTGCTTGTAATCATGCCAAACAGAGAAACCATCTTTAGAGCAGGACAGACTCCAGGACTGATTATTGTATCCAAACACACTGTCAAGAATGCCTCCTTTCCTTGTGATTCTTCTGTAAGACACTGATACAAAAACCCCTCCACTCCACTGAACCTCCCAGTAACAGCGACCAGTCAAACCAGTGGAACATAGAATCTGATGCCAGTTCTAAAATCTGCGCTGATGATCTGGACACAGCTGCTCCTCTTTCACACATCTCACCTTCTTGTTGTTGTCAGACAGTTTGTGGATGTTTTGAGCTGTGTTTGGATCCAGAGTGAGATCACAGAAATCTGATGGAGAGAAAACACAACACAGCAGCAGTTAGTCCCATGTGGAGACACACATTTCATTAGAGTTTAATATGGACAAATGTTTTCATGAAAGATGGATTTAAAGGCTTTCATTCATTGGTGAATCGTGTATTTTTTCAACGTATGTATTATTTATTTATTTTCTTAATCATTGCAGTCTTATATTTGTCTTATATTTCTTTTGCATCAGCCCTATATTTCCATTAGTTTCAGAGCCTCTCACACATCTATTTCTTATTATTTTCAGTGTAAATGTGAGTTGTGTGTAGTTTGTTGCTGCAGTGACAAAGTGCAGGTGGGGGGTTGAGGTTGAGGTTATGTGGGAGGTTGAGCGCTACCGATTAGATATATTCGACCAGCTCAGCTGCCATGTGTTGGAGTTCACCCTGGGACAGGTCTCTCACTGTTCTGTCGGCCTATGGGCCGAACAGCAGTGCAGAGTACCCGACCTTCTTGGCCTTTTTCTTCCTGGACAGTGCATTGACCGGGGACTCCATTGTTCTTCTGGGGGATTTCAATGCCCACGTTAGCAACGACAGTGACACCTGGAGAGGGGTGATTGGGATCTAACCTGATCTGAACCCGAGTGGTGTTTTATTTTTGGACTTCTCACCTAGTCACAGTTCGTCCATAATGAACACCATGTTCGAGCACAAGGGTGTCCATCAGTGCACGTGGCACCAAGACGCCCTAGGCCGGAAGTCGATGATTGATTTTGTTGTCATGTCATCTGACCTCCGAATGCGTGTCTTAGACACTCGGGTGAAGAGAGGGGCTGAGCTGTCAACTGATCACCACCTGGTTGTGAGCTGGGTTCACTGGTGGAAAAGCAAGCAGGACAGACCTAGCAGACCCAAGCATATTGTATCTGTTGGGAACATCTGGCAGAACCCTCTGTGTATGCAACTTTCAACTCACAGCCCTGGGAGAGCTTCTCCCAAATCTCAGGGGAGGCTGGGGACATGGAGTCCAAGTGGTCTTTGTCGATGCAGCCGCTCATAGCTGCGATCATAAGGTCTGTGGTGTGTGTCACAGCGGTAATCCCAGAATGCAGTGGTGGACACTAGAAGTAAGGGATGCCATCAGGCTGAAGAGGGAGTCCTTTCAGGCCTTGTTGGCTCGTGGGACTTGTGAGGTAGCTGAAAGTTACCAGCAGGCCAAGCGTGCTGCAGCCTGTGCAGTTGCAGAGGTAAAAACTCAGGGTTGGGAGGAGTTTGGAGGGGCCTTACAGGAGGACTATTGCTTGGCCTCAAAGAAATTCTGGCAAACCATCTGACACCTCAGGAAGGAGAAGCAGTGCTTCACCAACACTGTTTTCAGTGCGAGAGGAGAGCTGTTCACCTTGACTGGGGACTGGGGTGGAAGGAATACTTTGAAGATCTCTTCAATCACACTGCCATGTCTTCCCAAGAGGAAGCAGAGGCTGGGGACGTGTCCATTAGCCTGGCTGAAGTCACTGAGGTGGTTGGCAAACTCCTCAGTGGCAGGTCTCTGGGGGTGGATAAGATCCATTCTGAGTACCTTAAATCTCTGGTATCGTAGGGTTGAGGTGTTTCCGTGATATGAAACTCTGCACAATTTGCAATAAACAGCACCTTTGCCTATACTTCCATCGGGTCTTTTTTGAATAGAAATTTACTGTCCAGCAGACCCAGAGTGCTTTCATGCTCCATTGTTGTAGTATAGATCTAGTGTTGCAGTAAGAACTACATAAAATAAAATTAATAATATAATTTTTAAAAATGAACAGATTTTCAAACTTTCAGTTCTAAGGCATAGACTCAATAGTCAGTCCTGATTCTGATGCCCTGATGATAATTAAAACAAATACTTTAGGAAACAGTATGTGATTTTCAACACTAAATCATAATATTTTCTTTTATATTAACATGTGGTCTTATATCTGTGTAGTTCCTCAGAGGAGGAACTAATATTCTAGTGATGAGGAGGACTGAGAGCAGAGGCACAGCTCAGAGGAGAACTGGAGAATGGTTTAAATCCACTGTGTCCAGAAGAAGAATGAACATTACTGCTGTACATGGTTGAGTTGAAACATGAGTGCAATTACACAGCTCCAGACTGAACTCTTCAGGATCTGCTCTGAACAACTGGATTCAGTCATGGATACAGAGTTGGACTATTGTTGATAAGAAAACTATAATACTGAACACTGGATTTGTACTATGTTTAAAAACAAAAAACAAAACACACACACACACACACACAAAGATTAAACACATAATTCTGAGTCAAATTAAACAAAACTGCATAACTGTATTTATTTTATACTTACTCTTCCACGGGTGAACACCTGCCGGCTCCAATCTGATGAACAACACAAATATTTCATTACTGTGGCTCATTAAGGCTTCACGTTTAATCTGTTCATGTCAAGACCTGCAATGTGATCAGTTCCATCTTTTTCCACAAGATGGTGGCAGCTGGGATCAGAAAGTCAGACATTGGCTAGAGAGCTTAGGCCTTTGTGTTCCTTGTGCTTCTTGTGCTCCTGTGTTGTCTGTGCATGTTTTGTTTCATTTCAAATGCAATTTGTTGTTTGCCAAATTATGTTCATGTTATGATGTCAGTATTTATTAATCCTATTTGAATTAGCTACCATTATTATCTACTATTCTGAATTATGTATTATTTAATTTCCTTACTCTATACTGAATGAATGTCTGTTTGCAAAACCATAGCAACAATATAGATTAAATATTATTGACTGTATCTACTGTCTCCTGGTTGTCTGTCTCTCCACTGTGAAGCTGTATCTGTATATATTCACTACAGTTGAAATGGGCTGATTCTGTATGATACTAGTGTGCATGGTACAGTTACGGCTACAGTCATGGACAGGTCCATACCTGAGAGAGTCCAGTGCACAGTGGGGGTCCTCCTGTAGAGCAGACAAGAGCTTTACTCCTGTTTTTCCTGGATGGTTGAAGCTCAGGTCCAGTGCTCTCAGATGGGAGGGGTTGGACCTCAGAGCTGAGGCCAGAGAAGCACAGCCTTCCTCTGAGACCAGACAACCTGACAGTCTGAGGACACAGATTATTGTAATTTGTCCATTCATTCAAAACAGTCAACCCAAATGAGACAAATTACGGGTTATGTAATAATAGTAAATAATATGAACCCCTCTGACCTGAGCTGTTCCAGTTTACAGTGAGGACTCTTCAGTCCAACAGACAACATCTTCAGCCCTGAGTCTTTCAGGTCATTATGACTGAGGTCCAGGACTCTTAGACTAGAGGACTGGGAGCTGAGGACTGAGGACAGAGCTTCACAGCTTCTCACTGACAGGTTACAGCTGCTCAGTCTGAAGGAGGAAACATTGTTGATGTAGAAGTTGAATCAAATCATCCTCTGTTAAACAAAGGTGACTCACAGAGCTTTGTTAGAGGCCTTGACCACTGGCAACAGCCTCAGGAGAGCCTCCTCTGAAGCAGAGTATTTCTTTAAATCAAACTGCTCCAAAACTTTTTTTGATGACAGTAAGATGAAGGCCAGAGCTGACCACTGAGCAGGAGACAGTTCACCTTCAGAAAGATGTCTTGAACTCAGATACTGTTGGATCTGCTCCACCAGAGAACGATCATTCAGTTCATTCAGACAGTGGAGCAGGTTGATGCTCCTCTCTGCAGACACATCCTCACTCAGCTTCTTCTTAATGTACTCAGCTGTTTTCTGATTGGTCTGGGAGCTACTTCCTGTCTGTGTCAGCAGACCTTGTAGAAGGCTCTGATTGGTCGACAGTGAAAGACCCAGGAGGAAGCGGAGGAGCAGGTCCAGGTGTCCATTTGGACTCTGTAAGGCCTGGTCCACAGCTGTCTGGTGAAGATGCTTTAGTTTTCTTTTTAGATTGAATATTGTAGACTCTTGTATGTTCTCTGAGAGCAAGTTGATCCCAGTGTTGATGAAGGTTTGATGGACGTGAAGAGCAGCCAGAAACTCCTGCACACTCAGATGGATGAAGCAGTAGACCTTGTCCTGGTACAGGCCTGGCTCCTCTCTAAAGACCTGTGTGAACACTCCGGAGTACACTGAGGCTGCTGCAGCGTCCAGTCCACACTCGCTCAGGTCACTCTCATAGAAGATCAGGTTTCCTTTCTGCAGCTGCTCAAAGGCCAGTTTTCCCAGAGACTTCACCATCTTCCTGGTCTCTGGACTCCAGTGTGGGTCTGTCTCAGATCTTCCTTCATACTTGATGTTCTTGACTTTGGCCTGAACCACCAGGACGTGGATGTACATCTGAGTCAGGGTCTTGGGCAGCTTTCCTCTCTCTCTGCTTTTCAACACATGCCCAGGACTGTGGCAGTGATCCAGCAGAAGATCGGCATGTAGCACATGATGTGGAGGCTTCTGGACGTCTTGATGTGGGAGATGATTGTGTCAGTCTCGTCTCTGAACCTCTTCCTGAAGTACTGCTCCTTCTGTGGGTCGGTGAACCCTCTGACCTCTGTCACCATGGAGACACACTCAGCAGGGATCTGATTGGCCGCCGCGGGTCGTGTGGTTATCCAGAGGCGAGCGGAGGGAAGCAGGCTCCCCCTGATGAGGTTCACCAGCAGCACGTGCACTGAGGCGGACTCTGTGGGGTCGGTCAGGGCCTTGGTTTTGGTGAAGTCCAGAGGAGGTCTGCACTCGTCCAGACCGTCAAAGATGAAGAGCACCTGGAGGTCTTCAAAGCTGCAGAGTTCTGCTTGTGTTTGACTAAAGAAGTGATGAACAAGTGTCACCAAGCTGAAGCTTCTCTCCTTCAGCACATTGAGTGCTCTGAAAGTGAACGGGAACAGCAGCTGTATGTCCTGGTTGGCTTTGCCTTCAGCCCAGTCCAGAGTGAACTTCTGAGTGAGCACTGTTTTCCCGATGCCAGCCACTCCCTTTGTCAGCACTGTTCTGATTGGTCCATGTGTGTGAGCTGGGCCTTTAAACATGTCTTCACATGTGATGGGTGTCTCTGCTGGGCCTGGTTTCCTGGAAGCTGTTTCCATGTGTCTGACCTCATGTTCCTGGTTGACCTCTGAAGACCCTCCCTCTGTGATGTAGAGCTCTGTGTAGATCTCATTCAGAAGGGTGGGGTTTCCTGCGATGCCCTCAAACACACACTCAAACTTCTGCTGCAGGTTAGACTTCAGTTTACACTGACAAAGTCCAGAATAACTCCCTGAATGAAGAAACAGATACAGGCCTGAGTCTCAGAGAAGATAAAATGACTGTGAGCATCTTGTTAAATGTGTTAAATGGTCCTACTGCTCCACAGACGCTCAGCCAGCTCCTTCTGCTTCATCCTCCTCAGGAAGTTCAGTGTGATCTTCAGAACAGCCTCACTGCTGCTCCTCTGCTCTTCATCCTCATCCTCCACAGGCTCTAAGCATTCTGGGTAATCTGTACTCAGAACCTTGTGGAGCTTCTTCAGCTCCTTCTGGACAAAAGTGAAGATGTCCTCCTCCAGAAGCTGAACAGAAACATTATAAACAACACAAATGCAGTCAGTGTCAGATCTGTGTCAAACAAGTTCTCATTCATCTGAACATTTCTAAACTTTAATGAATGACAGACCTTCAATACGGAGTCCAGCTGTGTCTGATGGTGCTGACCACTGGAGACCTCTGGACCTGTCTGCTCCACTCTGTGAAAGAGACACATTAAACTCATTTTAATCCTGTTATTTTATTCAACACTTGTAGAAACTCACGGCTCTGTGGCATCATCAGTGAATCACTGAATATAATACAGATTTGTTAAACCAATTCACTCTTAGAATCCTTCAGTGTCTAAGTTTAAATTCACACTTAAAATCTAATTCTGTTTTGGTTTTTGTAATTGTCAGAAAATTGAAATGTAACTACTAGATTGCTGTGTTTTGGGTGCCTTGAAAGGCTCTATATAAATGCAATGATTAATTAATGATTATTTAATGATTAATTAGTAAATATTTAATTAATTAATTAATTTAAAACTGCAAAATCTGATGTGAGATGATTTCTCTCAGAAAGACAAGACGTCCTACACTGAAGTGACACATGTACACCTGGTGTTTTTGGTCATCACATTTCTTTAGTTCATGTAAACACACACAACAGTCACATCTGATCATTGGCTCAGACTTACTGTGGACCAGGCTCCTTTTTAAAATCTACATATCGGTCAATAGTGTTCACTTCCCAGCGCCGCCCTGCTGGTGGTGGGAGGGTCTGCGTCCTCTCTGTGATCTCTCTGATCCATGCTCAGTCCAGAGTCCTGCAGAATGACATCACAGTGTTTAGCCCCGCCCACTGCTCATCATGGTTCATCTCATGGAGTTTTGTCAAGTGCCTCCATAAAGACACTTTCAAATTCAAATGTAAAAGAGGAGACGCCAAAAGAGCAAAACATGTTAGAAAATAGAAGTGTAGAATGAACTTGGTCTGGACAATACTGAGATCAAAATGGTGGAGATGTGCTCCCTGTGGAGATTCTATATGTAATGCAGCTGTGTGTTCAAACACAGACACTATTCCCCGCCCACTTCTCTCACTGGTTTAACTCTGTCTGCTATTTTATTTCTTTTTGCTATTCTTTCACTTTTTCTCAGTACAATTTTTTTTTATCAAATAATGTAAAATCTCATCTGATATGGGTAAAGCAAATCTTTTCCAGCCCCAGATTCACGTTTAAAGTGTGTACCCCAGTGTGAGACTGCACTAAACCAGTGCCTCTTCATTAGAACCCGAAGCAGCCGCCAGACGCCCCCATTTGAGCCATTAAGAGTTTCAGCCAAAGTCAGCCAACATGGCTGGTGACAGCTGCTTTTGGAGATGATTGATCTCTTTTCAATGTGAAACTGCATTTTGCTCAGATTAAAGTTTGTTAGGGAAAACTGTAACTCTGTTTGGGATTCTGTGTGAAATGAATCTCAAATGTCCATTTTCAATAGAGAATACAGCAGGAGGATTGAATACCATCTGGACACCATCAACACCCGGCAGGTGTGGCAGGGAATCCAGCACATTACCAAGTACAGGACCAAGGCTTGGGCTGCCGAAGAGGATGTTTCGCATGTAGAGGAGCTGAACCATTTCTTTTCTCGTTTTGAGGAAAACCCACCAGAGGCAACAATGTTACATACCACAGCCAACAACGAATATGAAGGTAAATAAATATTGAAGAAAGTACACTTGATCCAAGAACTTGCAGAATATAATGTGAGAATGTGTAGAACAAAACTTTGAACTTGTAATTGCCTATTTTCATATACATGTGTGTTGAATTTGCCATGGTGAAAAAAAACAAAAAAAAAACAACAACAAACAAACAAACAAAAAAAAAAAAAAAAACACGACTACTTGAAAAAAAAAAAATGTGTGAACTTGCAGATTGAAATTTTCACTTGTGGAAAATATTCGCACACACAGGAGAAAAATACCTTTTTGTACATTACATTATAAACATGTAGTGTTTTTGAAGGCAGCCTTTTGACCCCTTATATTATAATATCTTTATCTGCAAAACAGAGGACTTAAGGACTGTGCAGACCAGCTGGCAGGGGTCATTACCAAGATCTTCAACCAGTCACTCTCCCACTGCCCCGTCCCACCCTGTCTGAAATCCTCTACCATAGTCCCTCTCCCTAAAATGTCAAATATCACCACCCTCAATGACTACCGGTCAGTAGCGCTCACCCCGGTGCTGATGAAGTGCTTTGAAAAACTGGTTCAGAAGCAGATCTTGTCATTCACCCACCCCACATTTGATCCACCCCAGTCAGCTTACAGGGCAAATAGGTCTACTGAGGATGCTGTAGCCACAGCCCTCCATGCTGCGATGTCCCACCTAGAGCAGCAGGGGGCTATGCTCGGCTGCTCTTCATAGACTTTAGCTCTGCTTTTAACACCATCCTCCCCCACAGACCGGTAGACAAATTATCAGGAACTGGAATATCACACTCCACCTGCCTTTGGATTAAGGACTTTCTCATGGACCGCACTCAGAGTGTATGTGTAGGCCACCACACCTCCACGGCCCTCAGCCTCAGCACTGGAGCCCCGCAGGGCTGTGTGCTGAGTCCTCTGCTCTACACCCTCTACACCCATGACTGCACCCCTGCCCACATCAGCAACACCACAGTAGTTGGACTTATCTCAAGGGGGGATGAGACTGTCTACAGAGACTAGGTTTGGTGGGGTAAGTACTATATATATATTTATATATATATATATATATATTAGGGCTGGGCAAATAATACATTTTTTTTTATCGCGAGTTTGAGCAATTAATCACATGTTATACGCAAAACCAATTAATGAATTAAAAAGTAGAGTATAGCGCTCTTTTATTGGTAATGTAAATGAAAGAGTCATACATTTGTTGTACAAAGAGCATTTCTTTCACAGGGGAACCTCAGAGCCTTCAAGGTATTCAGGGAAGGCTCAAGAAAAAATATGGAATGGACGTTTGTACTACTAATATATTTATTGAATATTTTTTATGCTGTGAGTAATGAACAATACACTAGTAATAATTTCTAGATCAGTGTTATAAACTTGGACTGATATTTCTTAGGAAACAAAGGGTTAATATAATGGAATTGAAATGGACCAATCTCATTTTTTCTTCCAATGGTATCTGGGTAAATCAGTTACTCCAGCACTGAACGAAAGAAATTAGCTCAGCTCAGAGCGCACGACTGGTCCGGCCGGAGCCGGAGCCCGCGGCTAAGTCCGCGGCCGGAGCTAGAGCCCACGGCCGAACTCACGGACCAAGCCGGAGCCCGCGACCAGAGCCCGCGGCCGAACTCGCGGCCGGAGCCGCGACGGTAGTCGGAGCCTGCGGCCGAACTCGCAACCGGGCCCGCGACTCGCGGAGGCTCGGGCACGTTGCATCTCACGTGGTCAGAAAAAAGTGTAAAGAAAAGACGTCAAACTTTAAGAAACGCTCGCGGTGGACTTTTTCAAAATAAAAGCCAGTGAGAAACAGACGTTTACAATCAAATAAATAAATAAATAAATAAATAATTAAAAACTGCATTAACGGCGTGAAAATAATTGTCGGCGTTAATGACTTACTTACTTAACGCAAAGTTAACGCGTTAATGTGCCAGGCCCTAATATGTATATATATCGCTTTTCGCAGACATTTGTCACAAAGACACTTACAGAGAATCATTCAGTCACTCCATACCCAGTGATGATAAGCTGTTACTGTAGCCACAGTTGCCCTGGGGCAGACTGACTGAAGCGCAGCTGTCATGCCAATCGGCGCCATCGGTCCCTCTGACCACCACCATCACTCACACACACACACCACTTTCATACTAGGCAATGTGGGTTAAGTGACTTGCCTAAGGACACAGCAGTTTGTTTTTTTTACAGCTGGGGCCCCCCGTGACACCATATTTTCCCAGTGATCTCCCATCCAAGTACTAACCAGGCCCGGTTTTGTTTAGCTTCTGAGATCTGATGGGTTTGTGTCTTCCCTTCCCCATTTGTCAGATTATCTCTCGGTTATACTGATGTAACTGTGTTTTCGAGCCTCCTGTGGAATTATTAAAGTCTGATAAAACTTCTTCGTGACTCTGGGTCTATTTAGAGCCAATCTTTGTACAAACCTGACAGTACAATTTGACCAAGACATGGACTCCCCAGACCCAGTCCGAGCAGCTCTCCAAGCCCAAGGACAGAGAATTCAGCAGAAGGAGGAACAAGTGAGTAGCCTCAGAAAAGATCTGTCAACGTTCACAGTTTGTGTCACAGTTTGTGTCACAGTTTGTGTCACAGTTTGTGTCACAGTTTGTGTGTACCAGTGGTGGTGAACTTAAAACTAAGTGATTAAAAATTGCTCAAACATTCATAGATTCCTCCAAATACAACCAAAGTAAGTAAATGTTGAGGGGAAACAACTCTAACATAGCTAAAAGCTCTGAAAAGTTTAAAGAGCCTGTAGCAGATTTAGTTTGAACACTGTGATCTTGCACCACGAAACAGAATCAAGTGTCTGGGACGGTGTCTGGCACTTGGATTCCCATGATACTTAGTAACAGTGTGGCTGATTGGATGATCTTTTTTTATTATTTACAATGAAAGATGAAAAGAACATTTATTTTGACAAGGCTAAATTAAAATCAGAGACATGCCGTTTAAATCACACAGAAAACTCTCCGCACTGTCTCATTGTTTTTACATTTCTTGCCTATGTTTCATTTGAGCTACATCACCTTATATGGAGTAAATTTCTCATTAATTTTCCACCATAAACTTTCCAAATAAGATATAAATAAAATAAAGTTTGAATGCTCAGGTCTAATCAGGTGGTAACTAATGACCAAAATACCTGTAATGTTACATTAAATCTGTTTCCGAAACTCTTCAAAGTTATTAAACCATTTGACAGAATAAGGTTTTAAACTGCCTTTTTGAAGTTAAAGATTTAATATTACACAAACTTCACTCTTGTGAGCTTTAAGACATGTTATAATGTTGTTACCTCAAAAACAGACCTGGAGTTGTGTTTTGTTTCATTTACTCATTCACAAGTCATCAGCTCCTTTTACCTTTAGTTCACTTTAGTTCAGTAGAGACTCTGAAATGATCATCACAAGGCGGAACAGAGTGGATGATAAGGAAAGAAGATTATAACGTAGATCAGAATATACCATAGTGTAATCTTTTTAAAACCACCGCAACAAGTCTACAGGAAAAATGAATGGGAACCTTACCTCCAGAAGGATCCAGGAAGGAGCTCCAGGCATCTGCAGTTAAATTCTGCTTTGTCACTGACCATGCGGAGTGGAAGCCCTGGCCACATATTGAGCCACAGATGAGCTGAGGCTGCACGTAGAGCACTTTGAGCCCCGTCAGCAGCGCCTCTCTGTGGGGGTGAGGCCTGAGACGAGGGGAAAGGTCAAGTATAAACTCAGGGAAAGTGATGAGAGCAGAACAGGCAGAAGTGGGGCCTTCAGACGTTTACGTTCAGGCTTAGTTGCTCAAATTTAAATATTCCCGTGTGATATTGTTACGGGCCCGGGCTAGGACAGAGACCCACACAAAAAAAAAAAAAAGAAAAAAGAAAAATACAACAGGCAGTGAAATTTACTTCATTGTATATCATTACAAAATAATCAGATTTATGTTTTACAATGGGCTTCACAATATACTTTTGTCTACTACCATATTTTTGTGACTATAAGTCGGTTCAGCCTATAAATCACACCAGATAAAAAATGCATAATGAAGAAGAAAAAACATACCGTATTTTCCGCACTATTAGGCGCTTTGGATTATAAGGCACCTATTTTCTAACTTTTTTCACAAATAAACCACACTGGACTTTAAAGGAAACCCAACAGTGTGATGGGTGAGTGGTTTTGTTTGTTTGTTCGTTCACAGTGACTCTGGGCTTTGTTCAGTTGTGGCGTGTAGGGAGGGTGTGTCTGGGACCAACGGATTGTCAGCATGTTTGCAGTGACTCAGTTGTTCAGTTGTGTCTAGAAGTGGCACATTGCACTCGCTTTTTCGTTTCGTTCCTCCGTTCCGTTCCTCGTCGGCGTGGAGTGATGAGTGTGTCTGTGGGTGTGTTTCGTTGTGCGGTCGCTGTCTGCTGCGTGTGTGTTTGTGTGTTCTGTGGGTGGTGCGGCTTTGTAGTTTACTGAAGTCGTGCTGGGATACCTGAGTGGATTTGTGTATAGAGCACTCTGGATTGTGGGGTGCACAGTCGTTTTGTGATGGGGTTAGAGCAGGGGTGGGCAAACTTTTTGACTCAAGGGCCAAAAAGGGTTCTAAAATTTGACGGAACGGCCGGACCACGAGCACATGAATGGAATTAGTTGGTAATCCACCTCATAAGAGAAAAAATATCCCATATTATTGAAATGTCCCATAATTGAAAAACATTACAAAGCATTACAACTAAATATCTGTCTTTTACATTCCACGGATTTTACTGTTTATTAAAATGACTTTAAAAACACTGAAAATGATCATTATTATTAATATTATTTTTCAAGTTTGGCGGGCCAGATGAAAAAGATTGAAGGGCCGCATATGGCCCCCGGGCCTTAGTTTACCCACCCCTGGGTTAGAGGCTTAAGAGTGCGTCTAATAGCCCGGAAAATATGGTATATAAGTCAAACTGGAGTATAAGTTGCACTTTTGGGCGGAAATTTATTTGATAAAATCAGAGACCAAGAACTGACATTTCCTGTGTAAAGTCAAGTTGTAGTAAAAACAATAGAAGAGAGAAGAACAGACTGTTAACGTCACATATGAACAGTTCTTCAGATAAACTATAACATAAACAACAGAACAGAACAAGTTTAACAAACTCTCATCTCACTCCAAATCACTAAATCCATTCAGTTCTTCATCCTCGGTGTCACTTCTGAACAACTCGACCTCGACCTCTGGAGGTAAACAGAGCTCCGCTTCCTCTTCTGTGTCGCTGTCGTCAGACTCAGCATCAGTTCCAGTTAGAATTATTCGGGTCTTTCTGAATCCCGACAGGATGGTTTCAGTGTCACTGAAGTCCAGACTTTGTCCATCCATCCAGTGACTTCAGGAAAGTTTCATGGTGCATCCTCCCAGTGTCACAAGTTTCTCTCTCACTCCAAACTTTCTTTCTGCTGCTCGATTACCGTTTTCTGCTGAATATTTCACGACTTGCAGCAGGACAGAGGCTCTTTCTGCAGGAGACATGTGCAGTAGAGTGAAGTGACAGTGGTACAGGAGGAACAGGAGCAGCAGATACTCACACACAAGACTAGAACCTCTCACCGCTTCAGTGAAAATTTTTATATCTAAGTGGCACCGGAGTATAAGTCACAGGAAACACCCAAATCATGAAAAAAGTGCAAATTACAGTCCGAAAAATCCGTTAATTACAATCTCTTATGTTACTGTAAATTTAGTAATAATCCAGTCTCCTTATAACATCTGGTCTCCTCTGACTTTAACACATATGCTGTCTAACAGAGGTGGGACCAAGTCGTTGTTTTGCAAGTCTCAAGTAAGTCTCAAATCTTTGACCTCAAGTCCCAAGTCAAATACAGACAAGTCAAGTCTCGATTCACTGGCCCCTAAGTCCAAGTCAAGTCCAAGTTTTCTGCTTTGAGCTCCAAGTCATTTCAAGTCTTTAAAGCAAAAACAAAAAAAGTACCAAATACAGGTTAGTTTTGGCTATTTACATGACTTTTAAGCTAAATTGTACGTACATATGGTATACCAGTATTTATATAAGAGCTGTAGAAATACACATTTTTCCTTTTTAAATGTCTTGACATAATCTCAGTGCAAATCATTAAAGTCAGAAAAGAAAGAATCAAGATTTAAAAGATTCAATTACAGTTATTTTGTCATATAGTCTGCACTGAAATGGAAGGATCATGTTCTTTGTAGTTCAGTTTTACTGTATTGTACTTTGTATTCCTGTAGTACATTTGTTGATACCATCTCACAGTACTTCAGTTACATCCAAAGTACCAAACAGAGAAGTGGGAGGTTCATGTTCCAGTTTGTTCCTGTAAAATTCAGCACCACATTTATCAACTGTAAAGAAAAAAGTATTTTCAAAAAACTTTTTTTGTTTTCTTTTTTTTTTTTAACGAGAAGCATCAAGTCTTCTCAAGTCACAGGCCTCAAGTCCAAATCCCAAGTCACTGACCATCAAGTCCAAGTCGAGTCCCAAGTCTTAGTCCATTTTTTTTTTTTTTATCCTAAAAATAGTGACACAAGTCTGACTCAAGTCCAAGTCACGACTTGCAAGGCCCCACCTCTGCTGCCTAATCACCTGAAACAATGATTTACTGAAATACATGTACATCTGTATATTTCCATACAATAAAGAATCTCTGTTTCTTTCTTGAGTCTAAACTGAAATAATATTCACATTTTAGAGTTTGGCTTACACATGTACACAGTTTATATTTACAAAAATAACCTCAACTGTCCTTTGCATTACTGTTTAACCTTAACTGTTAATCAAAAGTGATATCTGAACAATAGTATTAACGAGAGACTTCAAGTTGTGGAGGGACACCGCTGTTACAAATCCTCGTGTTTGCCTTGTGCTTGCGGAGACGCAGAACTTCTAACAACAAACTAACATGATCTACCTTTTATAAACTCATGTATCGGCTCAAAACAACCAAAATAATGTTCAGTTCTCTTGTTCGTATTGTGTAAGAGTTTCACATTAGATTACCTGGATAAACAGGGAAAATAAAGACAACAGGCAGTGAAGGCAGTGAGTTTCGGACTGTTCAAAAACGGCCCAGGCTGCGAGACCCACGACTGACTCTACACTGCCACCTTCTGGTGCACCCCGATAATGCAAGAGTACCTCAAAGTGAAACACAAACATAGGAGTAAATCATTACAATGACAATTTAGTGCATTTTATCAATGAGCGAGCTGCTTATCAGTACAAATACAAATAGCCCAATTACAAACTAACATAAAATGTGACAGCACATTTTGTGTGAGTCACAATAGGAGCCTTAAAGGAACCTTATGTAAGATTTAGATTTTTTTTTTTTTTTTATCCATAAACATGACCTGTGTCCCCAAGGTAAACTTGTTCAAATCAAATATACAACAACAATTACAGTTACCACAACGCTTGACACAATGGACCTGTTTATTAAATATTTTTACTGTGAGTGTGTCACCTCTTCACAGATCTTGTCATGCAGACAAGCCGGTGGTGGCCCAGTGACACAGTGCACAGTTAACTTGTAAAAACTTAAACACGTTCTCTCTAAAGCACAGACATTTGTAGTGTATTGCTTTGGTAGCACCATTTAGTGAAATAACGGCTGTTGGGTAAAAACAGTTTTGTAATCTGTTTGTCCTGGTTTTTATGAACCTGTATCTCCGGCCTGATGGAGCAGTTCAAACAGTTTGTGATCGGGGTGTGATGGGTCTTTCAGGATGGAGTTGGCTTTTTTTGAGGCAGAGGGAAGTGTGCAGATCTTTCAGAGATGGAAGGAAGCAGCCGATGATTTTCTGTGCAATTTTGACTTAACAGTATATGAACATTTTCAAGTCTGTGTAATTTTTTGTATCCCTCTGCTGAGGTTTATTTATGTATTTATTTTGGGCAAGTGAGAGATGTACATTCTTACACAGTGGAACATGTAACATTACTGAAATCATAATAGAAATGACCATTAAAAAAAAAAAAAAAAAATCTGACATTATACATTAAACTATATGAACTACGTACAAATGCGGACAATGAGTCACTGTTATACCTTGGTGACATAACTTCATCATATTGCAGTAATACATAAGCATAGCAACAAAGCTTAAGATTAAGAACACCAACCTGTGGGTCAGTGGATCAGATCGCTCAACCAACAAGAGCAGGATTTAAACCACCAGCCTTCAGATCAGAGACAAACACTCTACCAACTGAGCTACTGCTGCTAAGAGACAAGTGCTGGCATCTTTTGGGAAGAAGTCATAAACTTCTGGCAGAAGAGCAGAATCCCAACAATCAGAAAGGATCATGGGATTGAGAAGATTCTTTCACTCTTCTCTGAGTCACTGAAGAAAAACAGCAATAAAAGCATAATGCATTTATACAAATCAAAGTTCAAATCAACCAAATTTTGTATTATTCAAATTTGTATTTAAATGCACTGTATTTATCTTTTATAAGAATTTGTCATCATTTAATATTGTTTGTAGAGCTAACACCATGAACACAACACACGATGACTCCAAAGCAAAACATTAGTGTGCTTGAGATGCCTCTAAATATGAGATATTTTACACGGAATATATTTTTTCATGGGTTAGACTCAAATAAAACTTTGGGAGGAAAGGAATTTGAAACTTGTCATAGTAAAGTATCATTTCTCCCATGTAGTTTATTTCTAGTAGTGTCTATCAGGATAATGCATATTTGAAACAGTTCTTAGTAGTAGTTGTAGTAGTAGTTGAAAAGTCTTTTTGTGTGTGTGTGTGTGTGTGTGTGTGTATCCCAAAATCACAGCAGCAGCACCTCACTGCACCTGTTCGAAGCCCCGCCCACCTGGACTGCAGCCAATAGAGGAGCATCTCAGAGTTTCCCAAGGGAAACAAGTCTCTTCCTTCTTCTTTCTTCTATTCACTGGGTTTAGTCCTGGTTCAGTCTGGTTTTATAATGATTTAGTATAGAGTATTAGAGTTAGTCTTGGTTTATTTTCTGGTCATAGGTCTGTTTATGTCATTCATCTCTTTATAACTTGAGATCCTTTTACATTTATTTGACAAATTCATGTGTTGTGAATCTACTATTGTACTATGTTGTCACAGTTGAATGTCTTTTATGCTGGACCTAAATTTGTATCTATTTTCCCTCCATATTTACCTCCGCCAAGGAGGTTATGTTTTTGCCGGCATTTGTCTGTTTGTTTGTTTGTCTGTTAGCAACATAACTCAAAAAGTTATGGACCGATTTTGATGAAATTTTCAGGATTTGTTGGAAATGTGAAAAGGAAGAAATGATTTCATTTTGGGGGTGATCCGGAAGAAATCCTGGATCACTTTGAAATTTTAGTTAACATTGTGGTAAATGGGGCCAAAAATGTTGTTTCTCAGTATCTCGGTTAATTATTGACCAAACCCCATGAAATTTGACTCAGGGATGGACAATGGGATCCTCTTTCATATTCCAAATTGAAAGATACAAGACAAATATTTATGGAAAACACAATTAATATGAGGGAGACTGTAGTCCTTGGCGGAGGTCTGTGCTCTCTGACTGCTTTTCTAGTTAAACATATTTTCGGGTTTCACGCTGTTATTCTGACATGCTGATATTTAGTGACATCTAATTGTGAGAGTAGCGGCATAAACATTATTGTTTAAGCATCCTACTACTTTTCATTCACTACTTTACATTACTTTTCATTATCGGAGTAGTGGCACATTACTATTTTTCAAACATACCATTTTTCTGACATGAATAATATTAATGTCGTAATGTGATAGTGATATATGGTATTCTATAATATCTTTCAGCTCTGTTATGCTCAAAGCTGAATAAGAATCCTTTGCACGGCCTTGCAGATCAGCCTTTAGAATAGGCCGACGTGCCAGATAAACAGAAATGAAGCAAAACTGAGAAAAGATGGAATACAATCTACAATAGGCCAACGAAATAACGTATAATGTAAATGTTAGTGCTGTCATGCGATAAAAAAAATTGAGAGATTAATTAATTATGATCTGTAATTAATTAATCTAATTAATCTCATTTTAATCTCACCTAAAAATTGCTGAGAAAATCCTTCAATTTGAGGTATTTTCATTTAAATTCATTATTACATTATTGTGGCAGATCAAAAGACTGATATAGATTAAAAAAAGTGACTTTATAAAGTCATTTATTGTTCAAGAAATCTCTTCAATTTGGCTGTTGAGCCCAAGTCTCCATGAATAAGAAACTGTTTGCTGTAAAGTAGCAAAGACGAGGAAATCTGAACATAATAACCTTTGTCTACTTAAAGACAATAAAAAGTCCAGTCTTTCCTTAACCATATTAAGGTCTGTCATTCACTAAAGTTTGGAAATGTTCAGATGGCAGCGCACTCAGAGAGAGTATACACAGTTAGACTTTTATAGTCACGCCTCACAGGTGGAGAGAAAGCACAGCAGCTGAACACCAATGAGGATAAAGAGAGAGAGAAGAGCTGTAGGAGGTCAGAGCAGCACAATACAGGCTGGGCTCTAATATATATGTAAGGAAGTGACCACTAGGTGGTGCTCCTGTACTTCGTTTACTTGTCGAGACTGCTGTTACTGTTTTTGTTGTTTTTGGCCCATGTCCAAGTGTGGCCACCGTAGCGGCAGCGCGAAGAGGCTGCGCAGACACCTCTCAGCCTCTTCTCTCTGCCCTTACTCCGTAAGGTACGCACTGTCAATCACAGCTAATCACATCTATCAACATCTTAGTTGATATTTGCCATCTTCATGTTAATTGCACCAAATAGGATAAGGAAAATGTTTTACTCATTATTGGTCCTGTTCTGAGTGACCAGCACATTGGTTTGTTTGTTTTATGGCACTTGATTTTACACTAGCAGTTGGGAGCAGTCAGAGTCAGATGCGTTGTGTAGTGTGTTGTAGCCTATTGTAGTGACCATTTACCAAATTTATCAAACATTTACTAAATAATAGTTGTTTTGTTTTTTTTTGTTTTATGATATTTTATTATTACTATTGTACCCTATATGTGAATATGAAATTTGTTATTGCTAATTGTATTGTTGTAGTAAATGACTAATTAGGTCTCTTCTCTCTGCTCTTACTCCGTAAGGTCCCATGAGCCAAGCAACTGTAAGAAATACCTGTCATCGCTATTGGAACACATCAAATAAATACACTGGCTGCCCCTCATTCCACAATCAAAAAGAACCTCTGTGTCTGCTGTGATCCTTCTCTCCGCACCACACCTAGCCACTCATACATTACCAAACACAACGCAGGGTCCTGAAGCTGGGTGTGCAGAGACAACTGGGACCACATATAGACCATCAGTCCGTGAGGGTTACATATACACTTTACGTTATTGAACCTCTTAAAGTGAGTAGAAAAAATATGATCTGCTTCTTCTGAAAGGTCACACTTCACTTTGATTGGTTTACACTTTTGTTCTATCATTTTGGTACACTTAGACCCCGTTTACACTAAAACGGATCCGCGTATCCCCGTATCAGTGTATCAGAAACAATTTACGTCCACACTTTCTGTATCCGCAATCAAAGCGTTCTCTGTCCACACAGAAACGCAAAACCGCCTGAAACGCTGGTCAGGTGACAGGCTGGTGTCATGTCGTCACAACGTCCCAACATCATGTGAGCGGTAAAAACAAGGAAGTCTGAAGTTGCAGCAGCTGATTTTGATCCGAGGGAGATGGCAAGTGTAAAAACAATATTTTCATGGACCGACGACGAGGTTCAGTTGTTACTTAGCATAACACTGGATTTTAAGATGAGCATGGCGGCACAGAGTGAGGACTGACTCGTTTCTGTGTCCGCAAGTCTTCCCTATTCACACAGCTTTGAGCATATGTGTTTACGTTTTACAGAAATTTAACTTAAAACCGTATGGCTAATTTGCATAAACTAAGCGCTCAAAAATCTGCTCGCTATTGTGCACTGATACGGTTCAGCTTGTCGGACTAATGGACAAGACTCAGTGGATTATATGTGTTCTTTCTGTGACAGAGGGGTGTTCAGCTAATGATGAGTTTGTTCTGTTCTTCTATTGCGTTGGAGATAGTTCATGTTAAACTTTTCAGACACTCAGTCCTGTATCCAGTAGCTCCGGATTGACATTTAAGTTGTAACTATTTTATATTTGTTTTTTAATATCTTACGTCGGGAGAATTGGGTGGACGGCATACCCTGCGTACCACGCCCACTACATCCCTGCGTAACTCCACTTAAAAAATCCCCACTACACCACTGCTACTGTATATATTGACAGGACAAAGGGAGAAATGACAAATAAGTTTATTAAATGTTAATGAAAAGTGATGAGAAACACACAACTGCACGGTATCAAAACACAATTGAATAACACTCATGGATCCAGAAACTTTGTAACAATACATCTCACATGCCTTTCTTCTGCATTGTGTGTTTTCTCAGCTACAGAGGGGGGCTGAAACGCTCGGTCATACTGCATAGCAGCATTCATGGGGCGCTCTGGCATAGGTTTGTTCTGCAGCTCACAATAGTTATGAAGCACAAAGCAAGCATATATTACATATCTTACAGGTTTATGTCCATAGGCCTCCTCAGAGCATGCTACTTTAGTGAGAACATCGATGGGCGCTCTCATTCTTGTTGTCATCCCTTCCAGTGTACGTAGTTCTTCGGCTATGTATATCAGTGCTGATCTGGATATCCGGAAGTTTTCACACCATTCCTCAGCAATAACAACTTGATCCACAAAGTTGTCCCACCTAGCACGGCTTCTTCCCAGCCTAACCCAAAAGCGGCGCTCCATGTACAGCTTGCAGAATCTGTCTCCTTCTTGCCAAGTATGTTGAAGCAGTTCTGCAAAGTGCATCACTGAGTTGCACTAACTATCAGGTTTGTACAAAGATTGGCTCCAAATAGACCCAGAGTCATGAAGAAGTTTTAACGGACTTTAATAATTCCACAGAAGGCTTGAAAACACAGTTACATCAGCATAAAGCATATTCAAGCCATAACACCTGACTCCACAAGGAAGGATTCTGAGAGGTGAGACAACGCAGTCCAGTCTCTAGAAGCTGACTGACCCGTTCAGTCTGTCCATTGGTTTGGGGATGGTGGCCAGAAGACAGGCTCACAGTAGCTCTGAGAAGATGGTAGAAGGCTTTCCAGAACTGAGCAACAAACTGTGGACCCCAGTCAGACAGCACACTCTTGAGAAAACCAGACACTCAGCAGATGTGGGTTAGGAGTCCCTCAGCTGTCTCCTTGACAGTAGGCAGCTTAGGCAATGGTATAAATCTTACCATTTTAGAAAATCTGTCAACAACAGTGAGTACAGTGGTATTACCATCTGAGCTGGGCAATCCAGTAACGAAACCCAAGGAAATGTCTGAGAACTGGATTCTGGGAGAATACCTCGAACAAAGAGTCTCGACAACTGAGTCAAGTTTAAGATTGTTTGATCCAGGGCAATATGAGACAGTAAAGTTGAATCATGAAAAGAAAAGTGCCCACCTTGCTGGCCTTGGGTTCAGTTTTTTAGCTGACTTGAGATATTTCAGGTTCTTATGGTCTGTCCATACCAGGAAGGGCTGTTCAGTACCTTCCAGCAGATGTCTCCACTCCTCCAGCGCCACCTTTATAGCCAGGAGCTCTCGGTCCCCAACATCATAGTTGCACTCTGAAGATGAAAGTTTCTTGGACAGAAATGCACAAGGATGCAACTTATTGTCTCTTACTGACCTCTGTGACAAAAATGCTCCAATGCCCACAGCCGATACATCAACCTCAACCACAATCTGCCATGAGGGATCTGGAAGAGTCAACACTGGTGCAGATGTGAACAGTGTTTTCAGCTTTTGGAATGCTTCCTCTGCCTGACTGGGCCAGGAGAACTGAAACTTAGAAGAGGTAAGTGCATGTAAGGGTACGACAATAGAGCTGAAGTTCTTTATAAATTTGCAGTAAAAATTGGCAAAGCCCAAGAAACTCTGAACATCCTTTCAGCAGGAGGGTGTGGGCCAGTCCTTGACTGCTTGGACTTTGCCAGGGTCCATCTTCAGCTCTCCCTGGGCAACCACCATGCCTAAAAACAACACGTGAAACTCGCACTTTTCTGCTTTAACATACAACTGATTGTCCAGAAGCCTCTTCAGCACTTGTTTAACATGGGAAACATGAGATTCCATGCCGGGGGAGAAAATGAGAATGTCATCTAAATAAACGAACACAAACTTATTTAACATGTCCCTTAGAACATCATTGACCAGAGCCTGGAACACAGCAGGTGCATTAGTCAGGCCAAAGGGAATTACTAAATATTCATAATGGCCACTAGGGGTGTTAAAGGCAGTCTTCCATTCATCCCCCTCCCTTATTCTAATTTGGTGAAAATCTTGGCCCCCTGCAACAACTCAAAAGCACGGGAGGGGGTACCTGTTCTTGATTCAGTCCTCTGTAGTCGATGCATAGTCTGAGATTTTATCCTTTTTATCAACAAAGAAGAATCCATCACGAACAGGGGAGGAGGACGGGGGAATAATTCCAGCTTTGAGAGAAGAGGAAATGTAGTTGTCCATAGCTTGACTTTCTCGAGCTAACAGTGAGTAGCGGCATCCCTTGGGAGGTGAGGTTCCAGGAAGGAGAGGTTCCAGGAAGGAGATCAATAGCGCTGTCCCTTAGCCTTGTTGAAGACCTCTTTCAATTCCAAGTAACAATCAGGAACTGATGACAGATCTGGGAACTGCTGATCTGCTGGAGTCACAGAGGGCAAACACCGAGTCACAGTTGGGATCCCATGAAACAATAATACCCGTAGACCAGTCTATGTGGGGACTGTGCTGAATAAGTCAGGGATAGCTGAGGACTAACGGGTGATAGGCACATTCAAAAATGTGAAAATGCATCTGCTCAGAGTGAGACTCAGGAAACTGAAAAGCAATGGGACTGGTGTAATGAGTTACAGTGCTCAGAAGGTGACCATCAAGAGCAGTGGCAGTCATGGGCTGAGACAGGGGTAGTATGGAGATGTCCAACTCCTTAACTAAAGACAAGTCCATGAAATTGGAATCAGTTCCGGAATCAATTAGTGCTGGGAGACTGTGTGAACAAGAGGAGGCAGTTAGCTGAACCTTAGTGAGGTGGCATTTAATAGTACAGTTCTTAAGAGTAACCGAACTCACCAGGACAGAAGACTTAGTAAGTCCAACACCCTTTTTCACAGGGCAGGAGGTGAGGAAATGGCCTAACTGGCCACAGTAAATGCAGCATCCCTCATCCATGCGATGCTGACGTTCAGCGGGAGACAACTTGGTGCAACCAATTTACATGGGCTCCTCGGAGTCGACAGTAGGCAGAGTAGGCATTGGAGACACGGGAGGAACCCTTTCTTTGAAGTTCATTCTTCTGGGCAGTGGGGGGAGGTGAGAGCCTTTTATCAATCTTTGAGGCCAGTGCAATCAAAGCCTCCAAATCAGAGGGCAAATCGAGGGGAGTAAGGTGGTCTTTAATAGTCTCAGAAAGTCCACTGAAAAAAGCACCCACTAGAGCCAACTGATTCCATCCACTGTCAGCTGAAAGGGTATGAAACTCCAAAGCATAATCCAAAACACTGCGTCGTCCTTGTCGTAGTGAGATCAAAGCCTTAGCAGCCTTTCAACCAGGTGAAACAGTTTGGAAAATCTGGTTGAAAATCTTGAGGAAAAGAGGAAGAGAATTGCAGATAGTGGAGCTCCGATATCATTTTGCTGTAGCCCAAGCTCAACCAGTCAAATAGGAGAGTATATATGCAACTTTATCAAGGTCAAGGGGAAATGAAGACAGTTGGAATTCGAAATGCAACTCAGACTGAGACAAAAATGGCTGATAGTCCCCTGATTCACCAGAAAATCTGTCAGGATTGGACAAACAAATGTGAGAAGATCCAGGAGGAGAAAGGGAAGAAACAACTTCAGCAGTGGGGGGTGGAGTAGCTCCTGCAGGAGGAACAGATGTAATTTCCATTTGCTTGAGTCATTCAGTGATGAAGTTCATCTGAGTAGAAATCTGAGAAAATGCCTCCTGATGAACTTAGTCACATAAAGACACTTTTACTCAAGTAATATACTGTACAGTGTAACAGTACTCTACTTGAGTCAAAGTTATGGTTCCTTTTCCCACTGTAAGTAAGTTTAGGTTGTGAAATGATTTGTTTTTCTTAGAGCGCTCCTTCAAATGTGATACAGTTTCTCATTTTTGTGGACTAACCAAATTATAATAATCAAGAACACATTTATATTACATTACCAGTAAAAGTTATATTTGATTTGAACACGTCTACCTGGTATCTGAGGACACAGATCATAATGACATTTAAAATCTAAAGCTTACATATTGTCACTTGAATGTGTTGCATCCAGACAGTAACTCTTACACTTACTCGAGTAGTAGGTTTTTTTTTTTGTCTACTCCTGCCTGAGTCATTTCTTGAAGAGGGAACATTATGCAACCTATTTCTAGGCAAGGCAAGTTTATTTGTATAGCACAATTCGTACACAAAGTAATTCAAAGTGCTTTACAAAATAAGAAATACATTAAAATCACAATAAAAACAAATCAAAACATAAATAAACATCATAAAATTAAAGAGTAAAATTAAAAAAGAGAGAGACATTAATTACATAAATTGGAGAGAAGAGTGCGGAATGAAAACCTTTCAGTCGTACGCACAGTCAAAAAGAAATGTTTTGAGCCTGGATTTAAACAGCGTCAAAGTTGAGTCTGTCTCACATGTTCAGACTGTTCCAAGTTTTAGCTGCGTGAACCTGAAACTCTGACTCCCCTTGTTTAGTCGTGACTCTGGGCACCAGCAGGATGCAGATGGTTCATATGACACTAACATGTCACAGGGAGTCAGCCTTATCATCAGAAGAGCCTCTAGTCAGAAAAAATCCATGTTCAAGTAGTGTTACAAATTGTTACAAATGAAATTGTATTTCAAGTTTTTAATATTTTAAAAAGTTTATATTAAATAGTAATAAATATATTAAACCCTTAAAATGCAGCAAAAATGTTTGAGGAAATAATGATTTGGGTGGAAATGTCTGTCTTAAGTGTAACAGGGTTAATAATTGTCTGATTTTCAGGCAACAACTTGCAAAATGTTCAGTAATTCGAGCTCTACAACCTTCAATTCAATTTTATGTTAAATCTTTTTCTTTTAATATAGCATTGGTGGGTTTGTAAACCAACACATTAAGTCATGCTGGTCTTAGCTAATGCTGTTATGCATGATTATGTGTTTTCCTGTCAGTATCTCTAAAAATGTTGATGTTGCAGCCATTTAATAATTTTTAATCCAAAAGTTTACAAATTCTTCCCTGATATCCAGGGATTATTCCCTGTTGCTTTCATCAAATATACATTCAATTGTTCAAGAGAAATGTTGCTGACAAACCAATAGAAGAGGGAATGATTTTCTGACTAGGGGGCTTTGTGATGATAAGGGTGTAACCATGTCACAGATGGATTTTAGTGCTTGGCCAAGGAGAGACTTGTACAAGCAGAGCTGCTTTAAAGTCTGTTCTCTGAGCCACAGGGGGCAGTGGAGAGACCTGAGCACAGGATTTACCATATTTTTCGGGCGCTCTGGATTATAAGACGCACTGTCATTAAATGGTCTATTTTCAAACTTTTTTCACAAATAAACTGCTCTGGACTTTAAAGGAAACCCAACAGTGTGATGGGTGAGTGGTTTTGTTTGTTTGGTGCGTTCACGGTGACTCTGGGCTTTGTTCAGTTGTGGCGTGTAGGGAGGGTGCTGTCTGGGATCGCTGGATTGTCGGTGTGTTCGCAGTGACTCAGTTGTTCAGTTGTGTCTAGAAGTGGCACATTGCACTCACTTTTTCGGTTTGTTCCTTCGTTCCGTTCCTCGTCCGCGTGGAGTGATGAGTGTGTCTGTGGGTGTGTTTCGCTGTGCGGTTTCTGTCTGCTCCGTGTGTGTGTTGTGTGTTCTGTGGGTGGTGCGGCTTTGTAGTTTAATGAAGTCGTGCTGGGACACCTGAGTGGATTCGTGTATGGGGCGCTCTGGATTGTGGGGCGCGCAGCCGTTTTTTTTGATGGGGGTTAGAGGCTTAAGAGCGTGTCTAATAGCCTGGAAAATACGGTATGTGCTCGTACTTCCTAGTTCAAGTCAGGACCCGAGCTGCAGCGTTCTGGATGTACTACAGGGTCTCACAACTCGTTTGGAGAGACCAGTGAGCAGAACATTACAGTCTAACCTACTGGAGACAAATGGATAGATAAGTCTCTCTAGGTCTGCTTTGGACAGTAAACCTTTGATTTTTGCAGTTTTTTTATGGTAAAAAGCTGCAGATGTTTTTGGTTTGATGTGGCTGTTAAAGTTCAAGTCTGAGACCATTACTACCCTGAGATTTCTTGCCTGATTTGAAGGTTTTAGAGAGACTGGAGGTGACTGGCAAGTTATGAAGTTGTTCCCTCATCAGAAACATATCTGAAGAGGTTTTTAGATGTCTGTGCATGACATCTAAAATCAAAAACACGCACCAAAACAACATTGAATTAAATAAAACAAAAGTGCTGTGGTAGTGCAGCATTACCACACTGCTAGACCCCCTTATATTGATATTTTGGCCAATTTATAATTTAAATTCCTTTTCTTTTTCACCATCATAATTTCCTTTCATCATCTTTCACTATTTATTACAATCTTAAAGCCAACCTTCGTATCAGTGGACAAACATGCCACCAACTGAGCTGCTCTCATCTCCATTTTCATTTGATTTCATTTTGAAGTAATATTATACTACAGAATACCACTGCATATAGGACTGGGTATCATTTAGAAGCCACTGATACAATATTCCTCGATACATAAGCCACGATACGATACATATCTTGATACAGTGAGCTTTCGATTTGATACGATGTATTTCAAATCGATTTGATACAGATTCAATGAAAAATAATGGTTAAATCAGGCTGTGATACTAAAAGTGTTTGTTAAACCACTTCTTGTGCAAAGTGAATATGAAACACAAACATTTAACTCAATGAAAATGTCAAATGTGTCAAATAAACAAGTGTTGTTGTTTTTTTTCCACTAAACAAGCAACAAAACTGTAGCTGTAACAAAATAACTGAGTAAAATATACCAAAAAATACTAGGTGATATATCAATACAGCAGCCCACGATATCGATACTGTATCATCACATGAAGCAATACGATATATTGATATTTTAATATTTGTGCACACTCCTAATTGCATACATGTTACAGTTTTGAAGTTGTTTATCATGCAGCAGAGAGATGAGCCTCCTCACTGCTGCCCCCTGGAGACACCTGACAAAAGTGCGACTGCGCCTCAGGAGTGCAAAACATCACACAAAAGTTAAAAGCTCAAACACTCCAGTCCAGTCCAGTTTTTTTTTTTTTTTAGATTTTACATTATGACCTTCCTGCCATGCAATGACCTTAAAAACATGCATGAACAGGTTTTAGGTTTCATCCGTGCATATGTGAGTAATCTAGTGGTTATTCAAACATGCATGGATATTTAAGGCTAATAATCCCTGTCTCTATCCAAACCCTTCATACGTTTAACAGTACGTGTCTGTACAAGTCCAGAGCAAAGCTGAAACTTATCTTAAAGGACCCATCTCATGCAAAATTAACTTTTCAGAGCTTTCTATCGTCTAAGAGTGATGTGTGGACCTTGTATAAGTCGCTGATGTGTTTTTTTAGATTAATTTGGTGTTTGTTTTTTTTTACAAATTACAGCGTATTTCTGTCACCCTCCCACGTGACAATGAACTAAAGCTGCTACAACGATGACGCGGCAGATACACCTATGACACGTTTGACGTAGCAGAAAACGCTTCGCACCTGCCCCCCTCCCCCGCTCCACTGCCTCCGCCTCTGCCTGCATCGTCTGACAGTTCCCACATGAACACCTAAACAAAAGCGACAGCATATCTACTACTAGTTGATCTACTAGTGTTTATTAATACTTTATCAATCAGTAATGTTCAGCCGATGTGGACGCGTTGCTTGAGTTTCATGCACCTCAAAGTCCTCGTCCGATTCCGGGTCCAACACATGCGGCTGAACACGCTGTCAGTGTTGGGAAGGTGACTTTTAAAATGTATTCCCCTACAGATTACAGATTACATCCCTCAAAATGTACTTTGTAACATAATCCATTAAATTACTTAAAGTGAGTAATGTAATCTAAATACTTTGGATTACTTGATTTGCTGTAGAGAAGCAAAGACCAGGATATTGTAACATAAGAAGTTTTGTCTGTTAAAAGAAAATAAAAAAGCCCAGACTTTACTGAACCAAATAAAAAATATTATTGATAGAAGAGGACGAGACATGGTCCAAGCAGCATGGTTTAGTTAAATCCTGTTTTAGTCCTGGTTTAGACTGGTTTTAATCCTGGTCTAGACCTGGTTTTAGACCTGGTTTAGATCTAGTTTAGACCTGGTTTTAATCCTGGTTTAGACCTGGTTTAGACCTGGTTTTAGTCTTGGTTTAGTCCTGGTTTAAACCTGGTTTAGTCCTGGTTTAGACCTGGTTTAGATCTGGTTTTAGACCTGGTTTTAGTCCTGGTTTAGACCTGGTTTAATTTCCAGCAATAAGTGGAATTACCGGGAAAAAAAAAAAAAAAAATAAATATATATATATATATATATAATAATAGGGGGATATAGCCCAAAATGTGAAAACAGGAAAACAGGAAAATACCACTGTGTAATCCATTTATTTTAACAAAGTTACTGTAATCCAATTACCACTCACTGAAACAGTAACTGTAACTGTATACAGTTACTCATAATTTGTACTCTGATTACATAACTTCAGTACATGTAATCTGTTACTCCCCAACACTGCGCGCTGTATCACCATGATGAATAAAAGTTTATTCCTACCACTATCAGGGCGCACACCTGTCTCCCCCTCCCTCCCTGAGATGGGCGGAGGAAGGGCGGCTCACTCGTCGCCTACATCACGTTTGGAGGACGGAGCCTGTGTTTTCTCAGGGCGGGCGGGGAGATGAGCAATAGTTGGGCTAGTAGTAGTAGTAGTTCCTGGTCTGTGACTGACTCCAAGAAATCAGTTTCAGAACTATTGTGTAATGGATGTTCCAAAACCCAAATTGTGCTTCTAGATACAATGTGAAAAGACTTATTTTGGATGAGATGGACCCTTTAACTCAGGGGGGCTCACATTTTTTCAGCATGTGAGCTACTTCCAAAATGACCAAGTCAAAATGATCTACCTAATACAAAGCCAAACAAACTGCACTGAAACACTCTGTGCCCCTTTTTTGGACCCTCACCCACAGTTTGAGAACCTCTTCTTTAAGAGAACTTCCTCTGGCACTTTACACAAAACTGTGAAAAAAGTGAAGGAAGATTTTTAAACCTGTTTTTTAAAGTTCCAAACTGGAGTTACATTCTTTTCTGGTTTTGCAGTGATATTTACCAGCCTCTGCACGTTTACCAAACCAAACGCACATCGTGACAAACACAGATGCATTTGTGCACTTTTGTTAGGCAAACTTCAGCCAAATGTGGCAGTAGGTCTGTTCTGTAGATCCGCTCTATGCTGTAGACCTGCTTTGTGCCAACACTGGAACACAAATTTAGACTGGTTTTTGCTTCACGTTTGGTCTTGCTCTTCTAATCAGCCGCACTGTGGGAGGGGCTTGTGTTGGCTGTACGCAGGAAGGAGCGAGAGCGTGAAAAGGCGAGGGGCGGCGTGCTGACGTGAGGCAGATGGACAGGTAGGATGTTTAGGAAGTTGAACCTGCCCTGTGATGCACGCTGGTACACGAGGGCACACGCTGTTGCAGACGAGCCGTGCATAGGGAGCGTGTGTGTTTGTGATGTGCCCTAGTCTCCGCGGGTTTCAAATGAGCGCACAGGCTGCACTGAGACGCCCCACACGCTCCTGCACCCGCTACAAGTTTATTACCAACACCCTGACCTGTAACTTGGTCTGGTTTGGTCTCTATGGAGATAAAAAGGTTTAATGCCATACTGTGAAACATTCCAGACAAAGCAATAACATCAATGTCAAAAGCTTTTCTTTGTGGAGAAGTTACACAATGCTTCGTTTTCCTTCCATGGACCATTAAAGGTTGTACAGAGGATTTTTTTAAGGGAAGACAAACACAGCGACGGTCCTTTTTCAAAAGTTGTGCATGCCTGACACCACCTTCCTCCCCAGCTCCCTCAATAGCAACATCTCATTCCACCTCCTGACTCTAGAAATCACGCTTGTTTACATCCAGTGCGCGTTCAGAATTACTGTTGAAGGGACCTGTCTAGAAATAATTTAGCGACTGATGTGTCAGTTTTTAGACGCTTTGTCTGCTTCATTTGTGCCATCGCTGGAAGAGATCTCCAAGTATCACCTCAGTTTGGCTTTGCTCCTTTTCCCCTTTTCTTCTTCTTGCAGTGACCTCAAAAACTGACTTTCTTCTGCGGCGAACTGGTTGTGGATTCTTGTCCACCATTGCAATAAACTTTGTCCGAATTTCGAGGAAGCTACAGTTTGAAAAAGCCTCTAAGAACTGCTGCATAAACCAGGTAATCTTAGCGCATCGAGTTTTATTGACAACCTAACAGCCAATAGAAAATGAGGTAGTCTTGATATCTATTAGCTGAGCTTTACATGGCCTCACTACATTCACAATTGATAGATTTTCATTCTTTTTTTTTTTGGTCATCATAATTACAAGGCTACTGCATCTCAGTAATGGTATTTAAAACTTTCATTGACAATTTAAAACAAACAAACAAACAAAAAATCCTCCATATAACCTTTAATTGACACATAACATATTCAGATCACATGCTATTTTTTTACTGTTTTGAAAATGCTCTATTCCTCATGTATAACAAACGTTTTTTCTTTTTTCATCAGCTTGGTCTAGTGTGGTTCTTAGTTGTGGTGATGTTACAGTAAAGGGGCAGATGGAAATCACAGCTGCACAGCAACACAAAACACACAACAGACAACGACAATCCCAGTACAAGACAATACACAACACAACTACTAAAAACATAGACAACAATAAGATACTCAACAAGAAGAAATGTACTTTACTTGTCAACTTTTATTAGAAATATAATTTTAACTAAAATCCCATAAATAATTTATAACAAATTAGTGCTTTTCTCAGATACCCACAATTATGAAACCCGTCAAAGCCAAAATATAAGTGGTGTGCTTCCTGTGTGCAGAACCAATCAAATGCAGCGAACTGTTATGGTTATCGAGACATGGTTGCATGGAACACACTGCCAGCATTTTTGGTGTTTGAAAATAACAAAAAGCTATTTCAAAAAAGTTAAAACTGTTCCTTTTACACAATGATTAGTTACTGTTTATTTATGTATTATTGTTATTGATATCTGTTTGAATTGTTTATTTTTACATTTTATGTATGACTTTTCCTATACATTGAGCTTTCATGTCTTTTTTATTGTGTGTCTCTATGTGTGAAGTTTATGTGTTACACAACAATTTCTATGTAATGAATTTGAGGAGACCCCAGGAAGAATAGCTACTGATGTTTCAGAAGCTAGTAGGGATCTTAATAAACTAAACTAATTAAACTGAACTTGTTAAAAGCCAGTGAAAAAGGTGAGTTTTTAGGAATGATTTAAAAACAGGTACAGACTTGGCCCATCTAATCTCTAATGGCAACTGTTTCCACAGCTGAGGTGCGGCAACAGAAAACACACGATCCCCACGAAGCTCAAGTTTAATTTTTGGGACGGCGAGCTGGAGCTGCAGGTCTGCAGACCTGAGAGTGCGAAAGGAGGCGTAAGAGTGGATCAGGTCAGTGAAGCAGGAGGGCGCTAGGCTGTGCAAACACTTAAAAGTAAATAAAATAATTTTTAAATTGACTCTAAAATGCACTGGGAGCCAATGGAGAGAGGCTAAAAGTCAAAGTTAAAAATCGAGCCGTTGAATTCTGGACCTGTTGCAAATGGCAAAGTGCATTTTGACTGATACCGACATAAAGTGTAATAGTACAATAGTAAGAATAGTCCAATCTAGTCGTCACAAATGCATTTATGACTGTCTCAAAGTGCTCCGTTGACAAAATAGGCTTAATTTAGGCCTGTTGTCTTAGCTGGAAAAAAAATTTGATTTTACAACAGCACTAATTTGCTGATCAAATTTTAGATCAAGGTCCGTTTAGAGACCTCAGTTTGAAACAGCTGGCTTCACTAAACGATATAGTGAACCCATCTACAGGAAAAGAAGAATTTGAAGAGCAAGAGGATGAAAACAAACACATTCATTAACAATTCAAGTTAATTCATAGACACACATAAACAATATTTCATTGTACAGCCATTCTTATATGCTCAAGTATGCACTTGTGTGGAATAAACAGATCTTTCGCCAACAAAATGTATAATTTTTCTGGTGTTTTCTCAAGTGCAAGTACACGAGAGTATCATTTTTCAACGTTCACATACAGGGATACAGCGCTACAGCACCACCGTGTGGGAAAAACAGGTATTACAATGAACCAGGGGTGAACAAAAATACAAACAGGATTTTCACATTTTTCACCTGGTCACAATAATCTATGTTTTTAGGTATTTCTGTTTTTTTTGTTTTTGTTTTTTTTTTTTAGCTGAAAACGTTACACAGTGAACCTTTTCTATATTTCTGCTTGAGACCATGCTATTAAAGGTGCATTGTGGAACTTTTCTGGTGAAGGGTCCGCCACCTGTTTTTTCTGGGTGTGATGGCTCTATCTGGAATGTTTCACACTATGGCATTAAACCTTTCTACCTTTATGGAGACCAAATAAGGCCAAGTTTCAGGTCAGATCTGCGGAGAGGCGACCCTGCTCAGTCAGAATGTCTGTTGCTTGTATGTATTTTTTTAGAAGTAAAACCTCCTGTTATTGAATAAATATATGCTAGATCTGTTTAAAGTAATACTGTGGAACATTCCAGGCAGAAAAATGATGCATCTATACGAACAAGGTGACGAGGAGAGGAAAATCATCTCTCATGGCCAAGGGAGCATGCCTCATAATCGATAACTCTGCCCCCGAGAGGAGAGGAGGAGGACAACACAAACCAGACCAAAATACAGTGCCTTCCAAATATGACCTCATCTGAAAGCAGGTCTACAGCATGTCTGAAATGTGAGCAAAATGTGTCTTGTTCCAGTACAGATATAATAAGAATACTAAATCGTTATTTATACTTTAAAAACGAGATGTAATAACGTAAGTGCTGTACAAGAAGCAAAGAACAATAAAAATAGCATCCAGAAAGCAAACAGTCAGACAATGAAGCAATCAGTTCAATTTGTTCTAATAAATAAGTTAATAAAATAGAATACGAATAAATAAGGAATAGTTGGTGTTAAAGGAAAGCCAGCCAATAAAAAAAGAGCTTTAAGAAGTGATTTCAAAGATGATAGTGATGGTGCGCGAATCCGTGTATCATTTGTTCATTCATATTTCAATATAAAACCAAAAATAAGAAAACGAAAAAACAAAAATGTTCTTTGTTATTTCTCTCCAAAACCAAAATTTTAAAATGGATAACGATTATTTTTTTCAGTTTTTGATTTTGTGTTTAAATGAAGAAGGGAAAAAATGGATAACGTCGTTTCCAGTTTACGTGACTTCCATGACTGCGATGCCGGACTTTTGCACCGTGTATGGACTGAACCAGAACTGATCCAGGTCCGAGACCAGCCCGGGACCAGAGCGGGACTGAAACCGGGACCAGACCGGGACTGAGACCGGGACCAGACCGGGACCAGAGCGGAACTGAGACCGAGACCAGCGGTCCGAGCAGTTCCATGTCATTGTCTACGCGCTGGTTCCGTGCGGGGAAAGTGAGAATGTGCTGTGAACTACAGGTCCGGACGGGCTGCTCTGGTCCTCCACGCTCAAGAACCGCGGCTGGTTCCGAGGTGGTGCAAAGCATCCAACTGACGCTTTCACACCAACGAAAACAAACCGAACTAAGAGCTTTTGGTTCAAATGGACCAGGTCCGGGACCAGAGCGCTACTGAGACTGGGACCAGACCGGCACCAGAGTGGGCCTAAGACTGAGACAAGACTGGGACCAAACCGGGACCAGACCGGAGGCTCAGAGCTCAGAGCCCACGGCAGGGCCGGAGCTCGAAGCTGAGGCTCGGACCCCGCGGAGGCTCGGAGTCAAAGCTCGGAGTCCGCCCTGGTCCCGCTCTGGTCCCGGTCTCAGTCCCGCTCTGGTCCCGCTCTGGTCCCGGTCTGGTCTTGGACCTGGATCAGTCCTGGTTCAGTCTGTACGCGGTGCAAAAGTTCGACATCACAGTCACGGAAGTCACGTAAACGGGAAACGACCGTTATCAATTTTTTCCATTCTTCATTTAAAAAATGAAAATCGAAAAAAATCGAAAACTGAAAAAAACAAATTGTTATCTGTTTTTTCATTTTGGTTTTGGAGACAAATAGTGAATAAAACTGTTGTTTTTTCGTTTTCTTATTTTTGGTTTTATATTGAAAAACGAATGAACGAATGATACACGGATTTGCGAGCCGTATGTCCTCAGGCAGGTCGTTCCAAAGCTGAGGTGCCCGGACTGAAATGCTCCATCAGCCTTTGTCTGGAGCTTGGACTTTGGAACAGCCTGGGACCAATTTTCAATCAATGTCGTGTACTCCAGCTCCTGTCCATCTCTGATACACCCAACCACTGCAGAGTCATCAGAGAACTTCTGCAGGTGGCGCTGAAAATCAGACCTGTACAGAGTGAACAGAAACAAAGACAGAACTGTACACCTGGGGGGCTCCTGCATTACTGAACACCATATCAGACAGGGTGAGCAGTTTCTCACTCATCAGAAAGGGCTGGATTTTGTTAAAGTCACTAGAGAAATCGAAAAACAAGGTGTGAGTGAGCCCTCTGCAGAAGATAAATGGCCACATAATCCACACTAATATGGGGCTGATAAGCAAATAGTAAAAGGGAGCCACCAGGGGTCTGAGCTGAGCCAGAACAAGTCTCTCAAACACTTTCGAGACGTCAAAGCAACTGGTCTGAAGTCATCGAGTCCAGATGGAATAGGCTTCTTGGGCACTGACACAATGCAAGAGATCTTCCACAGCACCTTTTTTTTTTTTTTCCATTATAATATCAGAATTAGAATTGAGTCTATTCCATCCATTGAGTCTTTTCCTAACCAATCTAACTTCATCAGCAGTTCATATTTTACCGTCGTTGTTTCCTTCATTCCATCAGGTCGAACCTTTGTGCCTACAAATGTTCATTAACATGCAACACCACGTCTCGTCAAATTGTACCAGTGCATTTTAATCAATGACCCATTTTCCAGGAAAACAGTTTTTCGACCCTAAAATTGTCTCCACACAATTACAGCGGGCAAATGTGATTACACAATGATTACACTTGCAGAATAGATTGTCCCTGGGCGGATATCTGCAGGGAGGGAACTGTACACAAACACACCACAGCGACTTAAACGCCTCATCCGACGCTTTCAGGGACCCAATTAAAGGAGGAAATGGGATCATTATTGCACACGTACACACACGCAGACACACAAACACACATCAACAGAAGAGGTGGGTAAAAACTGTAAAAAGAATAACATTAGGTCCAACTAATACTATTCAAGTAAAAGAACAGAAGTAGTTGTCCAAGAAATTACTTGAGTAAAAGTAAAAATGTATTTGGGGACAAACACTACTAACTTAACACATATTGTGCTTGTGTGTGCTATATAGTTACTGTATCATCTATGAGACCCAGAGGAGCAGAGCGGTGTGGGTCTGACCCCCCCCAGACCTACAGGGGGGTGTGTGGGTCTGACCCCCTCAGACCTACAGGGGGGTGTGTGGGTCTGACCCCCCCCCCCCCTCAGACCTACGGGGGGGGGGTGGGTCTGACCCCCTCAGACCTACAGGGGGGTGTGTGGGTCTGACCCCCTCAGACCTACAGGGGGGTGTGTGGGTCTGACCCCCTCCTCAGACCTACAGGGGGGGGTGTGGGTCTGACCCCCTCCCTCAGACCTACAGGGGGGGGTGTGGGTCTGACCCCCTCCTCAGACCTACAGGGGGGGGTGTGGGTCTGACCCCCTCCTCAGACCTACAGGGGGGTGTGTGGGTCTGATCACACACACCTCCCTGTAGGTCTGACATGGGGGAAGCGCTGGGTCTGTGTGGGCTGCGGTCAGGGCACAGTGACCTGCTCCAGTCTTAATTAGTGTAAAGAGTTCCACCTCGTTCTGAGGAGCTCTGAATGTTCTGCTCCTGAGAGGCGGCTCTTACAGAGGATGAGTGCTAAATTACAATAAGTATGACATGTTTTTGTTCTGCAGAGTCAAACTTTACTATGTCTTGTCCAGTGTCTGAAAAAAATAAATAAAATCACCTGATTTCCACATTAGAAAACTGCCAAAGGCCAGTGGGAGCTGACATGGCCGTGAATGTCATCACTTTTTTTTTTTTTTTTTTTTGCCAAAATCTCTGTACAAAACGTTTCTAAATCCTACATGTGTAACTGAAGAAAACTGCAGCAAATGTTCTTGCAGAATGAAGTAAGTACAGAGCAGTGGGTGTGTAGTCTGATTCATCAGCCTGTTTCACTTCATGGAAAACGTCTGACCTCACAGCATTAAGACTTGTTCACTTGATGATAGGCAAGTACCGTTTAATTTAACCAATTTAACCAATCACTGCTATTTGGTCGTGACATATGTAATGCGCCTCTAACGGGACTAATTGGTATATTAAGCTTTTTCCCAAATCCTGTAGAAAGAAGGACAATAACGTCTTTCCCCTTGATAAAATTCACCATTCTCTTTATTCCAGCTTTAAATCCTTCATCTTGGGAACACACAATGTATGGCTCTCTGACTGGCTGGTGCTCAGACTCGCACTTCCGAGGTTCTTGCAAAGCGTCTAGTGTATTCTGATTCCTGACCTAGTCACTGGAGACAAATTAAATTGAGCACTAGGTGGCGCCAGCCCGGCTAGTGGGCATGTACCATCGCTGGTGAAAACAGGGGTAGATCTTAGGCCTTCACAAAATGTTTTCTTCACTGAAAATGTTCTTTCCTTCTGAACAAATCCTACAGTCAAGCAGTTTTAGAATATTATTACTCTGATAAAGCAACCAAAATTCTAATTCCTGCATGATGATACATTATTATATTTTAAAAATATAGTTGAGGAGTTCTACACATCATCAATCTGAGTTCATTCACATACTTCATGCTCATTGGACGAAGCACAAAGACCCGCCTACCACAGCTCTACTGTAGAACGAGGTGGGAGAAAAGCACAGTTATCCACAAATGCACAGCACTTCTCTTGCTCTTATCAAAACAAACTGAGTCAACAACAGACAACATTCGCCCATTAGCACTGCCATGTTTTAGTTCCCTGCCGTTCCAAACTGTTCCAAACCGTGGTCTGCTCTGTGACTGGTTTAGTGGGTTTGGTCCACAGGGCCACTGACTCAAACGTATCAGCATGTATCAGTGGTACAAGATGGATCCTCGGGAGTTTGAACACTATAAATTTCCCCAGACTCCGTCTTGATACCAGAGTAATCCATCTCCTTCCTCCAAGAAGATCAGACTGTCCCATACTGGCGGCATGCACACCAACTCAAGAAGCAACTGCACAACTACACTGCTCGAAAATATGAAAGGAACAATGTGAAAACACATATCAAAAAACACATATTAAAAATATATATATAAAATCTTATAATCTATACAAATATGGACAGGGCAATGTCTTAGGAACAAAAGGACGCACCTCTTTTAATGGAAATGAACAACAGATCCACTAGAGTGGCACCAGTGAGAAAACTTAAAACAGGACTGGTTTTGTATGTTGAGGTCATTTTTCTTCCACTTGATCTTTTTTTGGCTGGTTTTCCACTAGTCCTGCTCTGGCTCAGTGATTAACACGGACCAGCCATATAGGTCACATAAGAAGAACTGAAGAAAATATGTCGGAGTGTGGGCATGATCAGACACTGTAAAAAATGTCTCCCACAGTGGTCGCTCAAAAATCTAGTAGAGTTATTAATTCTTTCTCAGATGGATTATGCATCTGTCATTTGGTCAAACACATGTGAGAATAACTTGTACAGGTCACAAGTCGCTCAGAATAAAGCAGCCCGGCTTGTTTTGAGCTGCTCATACAGAACTAATATAATCATAATGCACAATGAGTCGGCCTGGCTGACTGTAAAATGCAGACTCAAGTACCATTTATTAACTTTCAATAGAAATATAATTTGAACTAAAATCCCATAAATTATTTATAACAAATTAGTGCTTTTCTCAGATACCCACAATTATGAAACCCGTCAAAGCCAAAATATAAGTGGTGTGCTTCCTGTGTGCAGAACCAATCAAATGCAGCGAACTGTTGGTTATCGAGACATGGTTGTATGGAACACACTGCCAGCATTTTTGGTGTTTGAAAATAACAAAAAGCTATTTTAAAAAAAAGTTAAAACTGTTCCTTTTTACACAATGATTAGTTACTGTTTATTTATGTATTATTGTTATTGATATCTGTTTGAATTGTTGTTCATTTTTACATTTTATTTATGCTTTTCCATTGAACTTTCATGTCTTATTATTGTGCCTGTGTGTGTGTGTGTGTGTGTGTGGTGTGTGTGTGTGGGGGGGGGGGGGGGGGGGGGGGGAAGGAGGGGGGGGGGGGGGGATGACGGCTGTTGCAAGAAGAATAATATGTTTTAATATGTGTCCCAGCACAAACATGGAGGAGATTACAGGACAGTTACTGCAGGAGAGCTGGACAGGGCCTTAGGTCCTCAACCCATCAGCAGGACCCATATCTGCTCCTTTGTGCAAGGAGGAATATGTGCCCGTGTCCTACAGAATGACCTCCAGCAGCACACTGGTGTTAATGTCATCAGAAACACACTTCATGAGGGAGCCATGTCCTGTGGGCATTGTGCTCAGTTGGCATTTGCTAGACAAAACCAGAATTGGCAGGTCCACCACTGGTGCCCTGTGCTTTTCACAGATGGGAGCAGGTTCATCCTGAGCTCCAGTGATGGACGTGAAAGAGTCTGGAGAAGACGAGGAGAACCACGGTTCACATGAGCGGTTTGGTGGTGGGTCAGTGATGCTCAGGGGAGGCAGATCCATGGAGGGACACACAGACCTCTACTGACTAGAAAACACCCGTCTGACGCAATTAGGTATCAGGAAGAAATCCTTGAACCCACCACTGTCAGACCCTTCACTGGTGCAGCAGGTCGTGGTATTTTTTAAAATGTGTGTAGAGCACCAAAGTCCATCTGTGACATGTTAGTTTCATATGAACCATCTCACACTCTGAGGAGCTCAGGGACCGGCCTCCTGCTGGTGCCCAGAGTCACGACTAAACAAGGGGAGTCAGAGTTTCAGGTTCATGCAGCTAAAACCTGGAACAGTCTGAACATGTGAGACAGACTCTTCTGTGACGCTGTTTAAATCCAGACTCAAAACATTTCTGTTTGACTGTGCAAATAACTGAAAGGTTTTCATTCTGCTCTCTTCTCTTTAATTTATGTCTCTCTTTTTTAATTTTAATCTTCATGATTATTTATGTTTTGATTTGTTTTTATTATGATTTTAATGTATTTCTTATTCTGTAAAGCACTTTGAATTACTTTGTGTACGAATTGTGCTATACAAATAAACTTGCCTTGCCTAGAGATCGACACGTTGGTTGTGTGGTTAGAAATCTAACCTTACAGCTAAAACATTTGAAAAAAATCATAATCTAAAATAAGTCATTATAATGTGAGTACATTTAAACTGTCCTAATCTCAAATCTATTTCACCAATAGAACAAGCACAACATCCCTTGTTTTATTTACAATAAGAAAAGAACATTTTCTAACTTGAAATCAGAAGACAAATGCTATAGCACTGGAAATAAGAAAAACATGTTTGTTCCAATGGCAAACCTTGAGTCAAGACAGTCAAAATGTGGCCCAGTCACTTACAGTAAATTAGAGAAGCCTGAAGTATTACTGCAATGTAACTGTCCGTGCACTTTGGTACTTCCTGATTCCTAGAGTCAGCATCCTCATTCCATGCCATGAGCTTACTTATATCTCATTTAAGATTTCAGTTTTTTTTTTTTTTCCCAGTGAAGGCCCCATGTTATATTTTCAGAGTGGTTAGCTTTCCCCCTTCAACCTCAGACAAGATAAAAGCTGTTATTCCTCCAGCTCCTGGGCGTACTTTCACCTCACATGACCCTGATGACAGCACCAGTTAAAGAATAATGTTGTGGAAGTACAGTCATGTTGTTTCAGGAGTCACTCATCTAATCAGCTTGTTTTAAATCGTGACTAATAATGACAACAGTAACTCGAAGCCAGAGGCACCCAGAGCTGATTTCTGTCGCTTGAGAATCTGTTGTGCCTGACTAGCTGTGAGTAATCTACAATTATAAATAACCTTAATAAAAAAAAACAGCACTACAAAAGCCATTTCATGTGGATCCCATCAGCGCAGCTATGGGAGATTTTCATTCTAACGACAGAGAAAATGTCAGGCAGCTTTGTATCTGCCCTCCCACTTTGAGACACATTTAGAATCTCGCTGCAGGTACGAACATGCACTGGTTTCTTCTTCCTGTTGAACGTGATTTTCTGCAGCTCTTCTAAAATGTCGCCTAAAGGGTCCATGTTCCACTTTGTTCTGATCAAGGTTAGAATGTTTCATCATCGCAAACAGACCTGGAGTTGTGGTTTGTTTCATTCACACATTTAACACAAAACAAAAGTTCTTCTCTCAAATTGAAAACGCTCTGTTCCACCTTGTGATGTCACACAGTCAATGTTGGGAAGGTTACTTTTAAAATGTAATCCCCTACAGATTACAGATTACATACCTTAAAATGTAATTTGTAACGTAATCCATTAAATTACTTAAGGTGAGTAACGTAATCTGATTACTTTGGATTACTCTATATTGTCATGCTTTTTAAAACTACATGAACATAGCAACCACATCCATAAATACTTGTTTGTTTTTCTCTTCAAATTGGCTCTTGTCTCCATGAATAGGCTATTTGTTTGCTGCACAGTAGCAAAGGCTAGGATATCTTAACATATCATGTTTTGTCTGCTTAAAGACAATAAAAAAAAAACAGTATTTCCTTAACAATTTCTTTATTTCCAAAACTGAAAAGTGGAAGAGTATTAGACATAAACATAAAACATGCCACTGAAAAGTATTTACTATAGTCACCAACATTTTCTATCACTAACTGTAGTTAAAATAAAGTAGCCTTGCTCAAAAAACAAACAAAAAAAAACAGCATTTTCAATTACTCTTTTCACTATAAGGACAAAAACAAAGCAAAAAACACATGAGGAAAGGTTTTATAAAACAATTATCAAAAATGTTTTTTTTTTCTTTTTTCATTTACTGTCAGTATTCTTCTTCCACCAATAATTTCAAATGACTAAATATCCTTCAAACTTCATGTAACAATGAGAAAAATGCTCTTTGCCACAAACCTTACCACCAGATGTACATTTTAAACACAACATTTGCAGGCCCATGTTGATTGTTACCCAGGAACATTAACTCATAGCCTATTAACAAAGACATGCAACAAGAACCATTCAGTGTGACAGTGCTTAACTGCTTGGCTGAAAAACGAAAATCCCCCAAAAATCTATTCCAGTAAACATATGATGTGCTGCTTTTCAAATTTCTTCCAAAAAATCTAATACTGTGGTTACAAAATAATGAGATTTCTATTATCTGTTGGCAAAACCACAATTATTTTCAACTTGGTTTTCAGCAACCTACTTAAATCTGTCCCATTTGGTCTAGAGTCCAGTAAAGGTGGTTGTAGCGCAGCAAGAGCACCTGTTCAAAGTGCTTGTCTGTCATGCGGTTTCGGTGTGGGGTAAAAACAAGTCCTCCATGGCTAAAGAGACGTTCAACAGGAGCACTTGACGGCAGAGTAGTATTATACTTTAAGAAGAGAGCTCTGATCACTGGATATGTTTTTAATGAGGCCAATGTCTTATCTGGATCTTGAAGATATCGTTGTACCTCATCCTCCGCTGTAGAACTGGTGGTCGCCTGTGGACTCTGAAAACTGAAGAAAGTGTCGTCGTCGTCGTCTTTTAGCTCATTTCCCACTGAGGCATGTCCAGTGGCGCTGGTGTCACAAGAAGGTTCTGTGTTGAGGAGACGAGCCTCTTGGACCATTGTTCTTCTCATGGATTCTCTCTCATCTTCGCCAAGCCACCACAGACAGAATTTGGGGATGGTGGATGCTGCCATCCTTGCCTCATGGGAGACCAATACAGCTGCAAATCGAGTGTCAATGGCTTTGATGACCGCTAAGAGGATGTGAGTTGAGAACTGCACTTGTGCCAACTTCTCAGATAAATTGGCTTTCAAACTCAGAAGAGTGGGAATCACGTATCCAAAATAACAGTTCTTTTCCCCCTGGAGCAGGTTGAGTGAGTAGGCAAGTGGTTTCAGAATCGCTGTATACTCTTTGAGAAACAATGTCTCTTGAGGATGCAGTTTTGCCACCTTCAGTTGGTCACAAATTTCATTGAGCTGATATTCAGGTAGACTCATTAGCTTCTCGATTGCATGGTACTCTGAGCTCCACCTAGTCACGGAAGGAACAACACATCTCATTTGGACAATTTCTTCAATTATGTCAGCAGCACCTGATGAGCGATGAGACTTATTCCAGATGGCAGCACATTTTGCCATTGCACTCCTCTACAACTTTTTGGAAACACCCTGGGAAGCAGCTTTGTCAAGATCAGCTGTGGCAATGAGATTTAAAGTGTGTGCAGCACATCGATGGTGTGGTGGCAAAAAGAAATTGAGCTCCTCCTGCTCTTGCTCCTCATCAAGTGCTGTAGTGACATCGGCAAACTGCACATCATCACTGTCTTCTAGATCATCTCCTGTCTCCGAATCTCCATATACACTGAAAGCCTTCACAAAATCGCTCCCATTGTCTGTGACTGTAGCACTGACCTTGCCTTGGATATGGAATTCAGCATGAACCTGACTTATTTTGGCAGCAATGACATCATAGGTGTGACGGCCTCTTATTCTCTCACATGCCAGTGCAGCAGACTTACGATCTAATGTGTCTGACTCAATCCAGTGGCACGTGATGCCAATGAAGCTTCTGTGATGTGCAGTCCATATATCTGCCGTTGTGCACACATTTTCAACATTTTTAAGAATTTCAGTTCCAGTCTCCTTCATTTTGTGAAAGCTTTTCTCAATGTGTGACACTAATGTTTTTCTACTTACAGGGGTCCTGCCCCCACTTAACCCTTCAACCAATTTACGGAAGGTGGTTTTCTCAACAATAGAAAAGGGCTGAACTTCACTGACTATATAGTCAAAAACCAGTGCATTTACTTTCTTTTGTGTGATGGCTGGAGTGGTAAGGATGGCTTGTTTGAGAGGAGGAGGGGTTGTGTCGTTGCTTCCATGATCCGATGTGTTTGCTTTGGGTAGACTGTGCATGACTCTGGGATGCACCCTCCAAAAAAAGGAAAAAAGACACTCACTTTCAATACAAACATAAAGGCAGTAGCCCAGTAAAAAATAAAAATCTGTCATATTTGATGTTTTTTACTCAATCTGATGCAGAATCATGTTATTAACAAACAGCACGATGCATGGGAGTAGACACAGTCTGCGCAGCATAGTTTATTCCTGTTAAATCCTGTTTTAGTCCTAGCTTGGACCTGGTTTTAGACCTGGTTTAGACCTGGTTTAGATCTGGTTTAGTCCTAGTTTAGTTCTGGTTTAGACCTGGTTTTAGTCCTGTTTAAATCCTGTTTTAGTCATGGTTTTAGTCCTGCTTTTAGACCTGGTTTAGTCCTGGACTGGTTTAGACCTAGTTTAGTGCTGGTTTAGTCCTGGTTTAGTCCTGGTTTAAGTCCTGGTTAGTTCTGGTTTAGACCTAGTTTTAAAACTGGTGTTAGTTCTGGTTTAGTTCTGGACTGGTTTAGATCTCGTTTTAGTCTTGGTGTTAGTTCTGTTTAGTTCTGGACTGGTTTAGTTCTTTTAGTCTGGTTTAGTTCTGGTTTAGTTCTGGACTGGTTTAGATCTCGTTTTAGTCTTGGTGTTAGTTCTGGTTTAGTTCTGGACTGGTTTAGATCTCGTTTTAGTCTTGGTGTTAGTTCTGGTTTTGGACTGTTTAGTCTCGTTTTAGTTGTTTAGTTCTGGTTAGTTCTGGTTTAGATCTCGTTTTAGTCGTTAGTTCTGTTTTAGTTCTGGTTTTCTGTTTAGTTCTGGATGTTTAGATCTCGTTTTAGTGTTGGTGTTAGTTCTGGTTTAGTTCTGGACTGGTTTAGATCTCGTTTTAGTCCTGGTGTTAGTTCTGGTTTAGAGGCGTACAGGAGGAAGCGCGGTCTATGCAGCGTATGCGAGAAAACACCGTCCACACGTGGCGCACGGGACGACAGCGGTGTCCACGCAGTACGGAACCAGACGTGGTCTGGATGTTCTCAGGTTGATGACGATGATTAAAGTGTGTGTTTGTGTGCGAGTTTCCTCATATCGCAGGTCACTATAGGACAGTACTGAAAACAAAATAAGCCTATACAGGCTGTTTTCACCATTGCTAGTAGCTCCGGTTTGACATTTAACTTGTAGGCGATTTTATATTTGTTATTTTTTTTATATCTCACGTCGGGAGAAGTGGGTGGACAGCGAACCCTCAAACCCGCGAACCACGCCCACCACACCCCTGTCCATACGGCTACGTACAGTCTGAGTTTTATGAACTAATCTCAGCTAACGCTTGCTAACAATATTTGCTTGATGGGGCAGCTTGTCTGTAGTAATGTTAAAAGCACGCAGCAAATAGCTAGAAACACACAAGTAAAACAATGTAATTGCAGCAGGTTAACGTTAGATTTTAAAAAGGAACTTACTGTTAGATGTTTCCTTAAGTTGGAGGTGGAATCTCTCGACGTCGAAAGCAGCTTGGCTGCTGGCAAGCAGAGTTTGCATTGAACGGTCAAATTCCGCTCGTCCCTGTCTTCTTTAAATACAAAGTGATGTTTGAATTTCCAAGACACAAATGCGTTTTTACCCGTGCACTGCTGGCTCTGTTCTACTAGCTCCTCGACGTCGTCCATTGCGTGACTGACGCCACCAACGTTAACATGGCGTTTACGTAGCGCTTATTGCGCGCGTTTGTTTCGGCAATGAGTGGAATTACCGAAAAAAAAAAGTGATATAGCCCAAAATGTGAAAACGGGAAAATACCGCAGAGTAATCTATTAATTTCAACAAAGTAACTGTAATCCAATTACCACTCATTGAAACAGTAACTGTAACGGAATACAGTTACTCATAATTTGTACTCTGATTACGTAACGCCGGTACATGTAATCTGTTACTCCCCAACACTGCACACAGTAATACTGGAAGTGCTCCATTGTGGTTTCAACTCCATACACTTTTAGAATTTGGATCATTTCAATCTTGGAATTGGCACCATTTCACTGAACAACAGGTAAAAAGAGCTGTTAAATTGAAAATTACCTCTTCATGACATCACAAGGTGGAACAAAACACTTTGAGCTTGTGTGAATGAAACAAAACTCATGTAGAAACGCAGGACTGCTTCAGAGTATTTAATGACCAATCCAAAAAAAATCCAAAACTTGAACTAAACTGCCATGACACGAGACAAGGAGAAACTTTGACAGAGACAATGGACCAACAAATGGCAGGAGAACACAGGGTATAAACGCACACAGACACAGGTGAGACACATTAGGGCGGGACAAACAATCAAAACAGGAAGTAAAACTCAAAACTACAAGCTGACAGGACAAATGTCAAAATAAAACACCAAAGGCACACTACACTACAGGAAAAAGATATCAAAAATAAGCAAAAACGACTACAAAACATGAACCATGATATCTCTGTTTTCCACTTAATTATAATCATCCTTATCATCACTTTGAAATCTATAAAAGTCACTTTCTCTAAACTTATCCATAAAATACGTCCTCTCCTCATTATTTCTAAAACTGTGCGCCTCAATCTTTCCATTGCACGTGTTAGGTGTTGTGTTTTTTTCCGGAAGCTACAATCATCACTACTTTGATTAACTTCAGAAAAAATTGGCAAAAACACATCCTTAAATCCTATTGGTCAGTCTAGTGTGGGTTGTAGTGGCCTCACCAATCACAGTCTCTGTTTACATGTGAAAAACCGAGATGTTTCTAATGGTCGTCAAATCACGTCTTTAGTGAAACAGCGGAGGCGTCAAAAGACGTCATTAAGGAAACAAGGGGGTCGTCAAATGTTGTCTTCATGGGGGAAAGAGTTAAGCCCCAAAAACGCCGTCATTGTCTAAATGAAATGCACTTCCGATAAAATATTTAGTTGTTTTTAACCGCAAGTGTTCTCAGGCCCCAAGAGTTTGTTTTCATACCTGACAGTTTGTTCTGCTCCTCGCGCTCTTTCTCTGAGTCACGTCATGTTGCTGTGACGTGTCGCTCAACTCATTTAAACAGGTTTTGGCGCTGACTTCCTACCGGTGGAGGCAGGACGACAGCGCCACCTGCAGTCCCACTTCCTCAGGACAGTATCCCAGGTGTGTGAGGGTGAAAAAAGTCCCCACATCAGACTCCTGCACCAGGTCGGGTATCTGCAAATTGTTGCTGAAACAAGCGGGTTTTAACGTTCTGGAATTTTAAGGGTGGGTTCCTGCCTTTTGCCATTTGCACGTCTAATTATTTTTGGCTCATGATGCAAAGACAGAGTACAGAAACGTCCAAATAAGGGTCAGTGGTCAATTTTGAGCTCAGTATTTTTCACAGTTCTTCATTATAGCAGCTAATTGTCAGATTTTGGGAGCCCTGCCTATTCTACTTTTGTCTGGACAAAACAGAAACTTTGAAGTCATTTCTCTCAGTTTCACACTCGAGTTAAGTTCTTTTGCCTTTGTAGGGCAGAAGTGATGACAGATTTTTGACAGTCGAGTCGCGTCTGTGAATTCATATTTGTAATGAAGAAAAGCGTAACCGTTTCATTTCATTTCGTGATTAGAATTCTTGATGTTGTAACTTTTCAATTCATATTCTGATGGAAAAAATATACACAACACATTTTGTGTACGACTGGACTCATTCGAGAGTTTACGAATATTTATTTTATGCTCAAATACAGACAAACATTCAGGGATTTCTCAAATATGCACAAATATCTATCCTATGCACATGAATATTTCTTTTTCTTACTCCATACTATTGCCTATTCAAACTGCCTATTCAGTCCTCATTTAGCGTCATCGTGCGTTGAGAGGCACATCGGGAAAAAAATTAAGTGGTTCAGTTAGAATGCTTTTAATTTGTGTGTGATTTATCACAGGCACAGGCGGGTAGGTCCAGGCAGGTATGGATTTAATTTTAATATACCGTATTTTCCGGACTATAAGTGGCTCCGGAGTGTAAGCTGCACCAGCCAAAAAATGCGCAAAGAAGAAAATAAACATATATAAGTTGCATCAGACTATAAGTCACACTTTTTGGGGAAATGTATTTTATAAAATCAGAGACCAGGAACCAACATTTCATCATGAAAGGCAAGTTACAGTTCTTCAGTTAATTATAGCATAAACAACAGAACACGTTTACCGAACTCTCCATCTCACTTCAAATCACTAAATCCACTCAATTCTTCATCCTTGGTGTCACTTCTGCGCAACCTCAGGAGATAAACTATAGATCCATGATGCAAACGGAGCCCCCCTTCCTCTTCTGTGTCGCTGTCGTCAGACTCAGCATCAGTTCCAGTTAGAATTATTCCGGCCTTTCTGAATCCCGACAGGATGGTTTCGGTTGTCAGTGAAGTTCAGGCTTTGTCGATTCATCCAGTGACTTCCAGTAAAGTTACATGGTGCATCCTCCCAGTTGCAAGGCCCTGTACAAGGTCAAGACCAAAATTTGCTCAAATACACAGGGAAAACTTGTTAAATACAAAATAGATTAGTGCAAAAGTAAAACTTACTTATACTCACTTTTTAACTCTTTCCCCATGAAGACGATATTTGACGACCCCCTTGTTTCCTTAATGACGTCTTTTGACTCCTCCGCTGTTTCACTAAAGACGTGATTAGACGAACATTAGAAACATCTCGGTTTTTCACATGTAAACAGAGACTGTGATAGGCGGGGGACACTACAACCCACACCAGACTGACCAATAGGATTTAAGGATGTGTTTTCACAGATTTTTTCCAAAGAAGTAGTGACGATTGTAGCTTCCAGAAAAAACACAACACGAAACATGAGCAATGGAAAGATTGAGGCTCACAGTTTTAGAAATAATGAGGAGAGGGTGTATTTTATGTATAACTTTAGAAAAACTGACTTTTATAGATTTCAAAGTGATGATGAAGTTGATTATAAAGTGGAAAACAGCGACAGCGACGGACTTTCAGAGAGTGAAACTTACTAAGTGCTGACTGCGAACAAACTATCAGGGACTTTATACTCGATTATGAACCAAAATTGCCCCATAATCTGGATGTTGCTCAGGCGAGTCCTTTGAAATATTTAAGTTTTTTTTTTCCAAGATACGATGTATAACAGAATTGCTACAGAAACAAACACTTATGCAGAGCTCTGCACATGAGGAAGTAACCAAGATGACAAATACTGAACACAGTTTTATTATTATATTATTGAATAGTTGAATATGTTATATGAGTTTTGTATGTTTTTGAAGAGTTGTCTTGTCGTGTGGGAGCATGGCTGATGTAGGTTTGTGGACAAAGCACTGGACAGAATCTTACAGTAAACTGGAAGGGGGGTTTGAATGGAACCTGGGGAGAGAGATCACTACAATCCTCAAACATGCATGGATGACATCTAAAACCTCTTCAGGAATGTTTGTGATGAGGGAACTATGTAAAAAAAAAAAATAATAATAATAATAAAATAATGAATAATAACGAATAACTTTGTTGTTGTTGTTATTATAGATAGATAGATAGATAGAAGTCAAAAAATGTAAATAAATAATAGCTCACGATTTCATTTTAATGTCCTGCATTATTCAGACTTTTAGTTGTAGCTGAGGTGGACTGAATGTACTAGTAATGAGTTCTCCTGCAGTCAGTTTCCCACGGTGTTCAGGGCCAGCCTGTGGCATAAACAGAAGTGGTTGTTCAGGGCCACAACCACTAGAGGGAGCACAGGCGCAGAGAGAACTGCTGTGACCTGACCACATTTATTTCAGTTCATTAGAAGCACACTGCCTGCACTGAAAGGAAAAGGAAAAGCTCTGCTCACATTATATCACTGTGAGCACATAATGAACATGGAAAGAAAGTGTGTTTATGAGTGATGGGGCTGAAAGACGAAAAACAGAAGCATTGAAGGAAGAAAAAAGAAAGCAGAATAAAGATGAGTGACTGTTTTTTGTTTGTTTTTTTGTATCTATTAAAGCATTGTCTGACACATGACACATCTGTGCTCACTAAAATAAAGACAAAGCACAGAAACAGACTGAACGCTGCTCCTGATCTGCTGCTGCGTCTCCTCCTGCACCCAAACTGAACACACTACAAAAACACAAACAGACCCACCTACCTCATCAGAAATGTTGAATTGTTAAGACATGTTTTGTATCATTTCTAATCTTTTTGTAATTATTTTATTGACTAGTTTTGTTCCAGGATTGCTGGCTCAATTGAATGTTAAAAAGAAAAATAAATGTTCTACATTTAATATCCAAATAGTCGACTTATGGATCCTTTTATTCCTGCTTTATTGACTGTTTTTCATTGTTAAAAACTTGAGTAATACTAAAGCTACGTTCACACTGCAGGGCTTAATGCTCAATTCAGATTTTTTTGTGTGAAATCTGATGTTTTTGCGAGGTCGTTCACATTTCCAATTAAATACAACTTGTATGTGACTCCAGTGTGAACATTAAATGGCCCAAAAGTGTCCCACATGTGCACTGGAGACACGACGACGTCAACCACAGCGAGCGTGCTCTGTGTTTATGGAAGTTGTCCAAACATGGACGCAGCATTGAGCACCTGGAGATTTTAAAGTTCCTCTCGTACCGGAGCCAGAACATGAACAACTTACTTGTTTTAAGGAGGAGATTGAGAAGGACGAGGTTTTTGGCCGTGGTGTTTTGTGGGGCAGCGGCAGCGACGTCCGATGAAAGGATGTGGAGACAGAGCCAAGAGTGGTGGGATAGTGATGTGCTTCACTTCAGTGACATGGAGTTCATTAACAATTTTCATCTGACGAGAAGAACATTTGTGTACATTTGTGGCTTGTTGATAATGTGTAGGTGGATGAATGCACTTTGGCCGTTCACACTGAAGTCACATGTTAAAGATCAGATATGTATTGGTTTCAGGACCACATATGCAAGTGTTCTGGGTCACATTTGAAAAAATCAGATCTGTGTCATTAAAAGATCAGATACAGGTCACATAGAGGCCAAAAAATCAGATTTGGGTCACTTCACGCTGCAGTCTGAACACAATAGTTCAGAGACACGATCACTCAGTCAACGATAAAATATCCTTATTAAAGTTGAATAATGCTCAAATCCGTCTTTATTTTGTGATTTAAAAATAATTTATTTGGGTTGCGAAGGTTTGTGACTTTTAAAATATGGGCCCCCTGAAAAAAAGAGTCTGCTAAACACTGCATACAGTCTGGCTACAACCAGAACCTTTGTTTGTGTCATCAAAAGCCCAGAACCAGAGGTAAACCGACAGAGTTACTAACAGTGTTTCTGCATTATTTATAAATGATTCAATGATTTCTACAAAACTGTTTATTCACTGAACACTGGTTGAAGCCCTAGTGGCCTTAGGGTGACGTGAGGGAGTGGAGGTTCACATCCACCTTATTCCAGAAGCCGCTGTGGGGGACGCCATCATGATAGGGGTTGTATTATTTTGTATGGAGCTGCAGGTAAAGTCAATACGGACGATAAAGCTGTTTTAAAGCCTCTCAGACAATTGGTGCAGCGTGATTTGGTGGTCACATGAAAATTTTACACAAATGAACTGACTTTATGTCATATTTAAGATGCAAAACGTTTCACGAGTTCCCCATTGACATGAATGGGATTCCTGTTTAACTGGAAGTGCCACCACAAAAAAAAAAAAGCGATGTGTCGGAGCATTTAGAGACAAGTGAGTGTGCCAGAATGAGGTGGATATCATGAAAATATCAATATCGCAAAAAAAATAAATGTATTGCTACAACACAAACCATTTTACAGAAGTGTGTCGTTTATGGAAAGGCAAATGAACAAAATGATTAAGACTTGGGCTCTTCTTCTTCATGTTTTTCTTGTTTTTTATGTCTCTCTGGCAGCAGGAGACTATGGACCAGTGGATTCACTTTCTCACTGCATCCAACAGATCAGTGTGTGGATGCAAAACAACTTCCTCCAGCTAAACTCTGACAAGACTGAAGTCATAGTGTTTGGTCCACAGAAACAAAGAGACAGTGTCAGCAGTCACCTCCAGTCTCTCTCTCGAAAACCTTCAAATCAGGCAAAAAATCTCGGGGTAATAATGGACTCAGACTTGAACTTTAACAGCCACATCAAATCAATAACATCTGCAGCCTTTTACCATCTAAAAAACAGCAAAAATCAAAGGTTTACTGTCTAAATCAGACTTGGAGAAACTTATCCATGCGTTTGTCTCCAGTAGGTTAGATACTGTAATGTTCTGCTCACTGGTCTCTCCAAACGAGCTGTGAGACGCTGCAGAACATCCAGAACATCCAGAACACTGCAGCTCGGGTCCTTACTCGAACTAGGAAGTACGAGCACATGCAAGTCCTGTGCTCAGGTCTCTGCACTGGCTCCTGTGGCTCAGAGACTTTAAAACAGCTCTGCTTGTACAAGTCTCTCCATGGCCGAGCACCAAAGTGAGGAGCTCAGGGACCGACCTCCTGCTGGTGCCCAGAGTCACGACTAAACAAGGGGAGTCAGAGTTTCAGGTTCATGCAGCTAAAACCTGGAACAGTCTGAACATGTGAGACAGACTCTTCTGTGACGCTGTTTAAATCCAGACTCAAAACATTTCTGTTTGACTGTGCATATGACTGAAAGGTTTTCATTCCGCTCTCTTCTCCTTAATTTATGTCTCTCTTTTAAAATTTTAATCTTTATGTTTTGGTTTGTTTTATTTTGATTTTAATGCGTTTCTTATTCTGTAAAGCACTTTTAATTACTTTGTGTACGAATTGTGCTATACAAATAAACTTGCCTTGCCTTTTGTTTTGTTTTTAACCCAGTTTGATAAGTAAATGAAGGTAGGTGCATTTATTTTTTTAAGTTAACTAACCTTATTGTGAAGCATGTTATCATATATTAAAATATCACAATAATATCATTACCACAATAGATCAAATATTGCATCTTTTCCTCAGAATGCGCAGTCCCACGAGTGAGGCTGCCAATCCGTGCCACGTTCATTCACATGTCAAGCTCATGCAGTAAGTAAAGCGGGCCAAGTGTACTGCCCGAGGACACAGCATCAGAGTGCGGGCTGATGGGTGAAGTTTCAAACTCCCGTGGCTCTTGTGTCCTGCAGTGAGTCCAGTGAACCCTGTCCTCCCTCCTGGTGGTGCCCCTCTTCTGCCGTCACATGGAACCTCTTCTGTTTGTATTATTTATGCTGGAAGAGCTGGAGCGGAGAATTCCATCAGGATGTATATCTGTGCCATCTGATCACGCAGAACGCAGCTGCATCTGACGGGACGGGAACAAGACGGAAATGTAAAGCAGGACGCAACATGGCACAAAGAAGGCAACCGAGAATACAGCCGAGCGCCGCCACGCTTATCCCAACATCTGAAGCACATTTACAGCAAACCAAACATTCTTCTGATCAGATATTTCTCTTTATGTTTACTGCTTTCTATGAGTTACATACATACAGAAGAGAGCAAATATAAGATGCTGGATATATGAAATCATGTGGTAAAGAAAAAAAAGGTGAAATAGCTCAAAGTAGCCACCTTTAACTTAGTCGACAGTGCTTTAAAATCTTTGGCCTTCTCTCAGTGTCTCTATGATCCAATGGCGTAGTTCGGCGGTGCAGCCTGCGCGATGTATTGGAGCCCACAGCATTTTGAGGGCCCATCGTTTTCTGTTTTTGATCGTAGGCTGTGTGCAACCATGCTAATAATGATCATTTGTGCGTTCTTCTTTCCTTCTGTGGTCAGATGTGTTTGTGTTGTCATATGGTTGGAATAGTGATTGTGTGTCCTTTTCTGTTTTTGGGCCTTGGACTATAGAGCTAGGCCTTATGGGAAGTGTATTTCTGTTGGTCACAGAGTGATGGGTCGAGATGCTGTGGGTTGGAGGGAGGGATTTGTTGTCAAAACAGCAAACCAGGGTTCAAAGTAAAGTTTTCATGTCTTCAGTGAGAATTTACAATGTAAAACAAAGGTCATCAAACTAAGGCCCGCGAGCCGACTCTGGCCCTCCACGCCCCTTTGACCGGTCCCCAAGCCGCCTTCTAGTGTTAAACTATGAAAAGTAGTGCCAAATTTTCAAAAAAACAGTGGATGACTGATTATTTTAAGTTGATCTTTTCATATTATATTGTCATTAATATTATGTGTAATTGTATGTGTAATTTTTCACTCTAATTTGCCGATATCAATCACCACATGTTTCTTACCTTGATATTTTTCTTTGATGTTACTGTTATTACAAAAATAAATCAATGGCATATCTGTGGTATTTCGAAGTAAAACAAATTATGATGTACTCACTACTTTTGTAAACTACTAGTAATGATAAACAGATGCGTTTATCAGGAACAGGAATGATGTGTTGATATAGTGTTGTGGTCATTTCTACTCCACAGTGAGGCCTGCTGGTGTCATCTTGGTCTGGGTGATACAAATCTGTTATTCAGCCCCCATCACAGTCAGGAGCGATAATGTGGCCCCCAGAGAAATATTTGGTGAATAAAGAAGAAACATACATTAAATATTATGTTCAAATGTTTGACTGGTCGTGTGTGTGTTTTTGATTAAAAGCAATTCACTTCTTGTCCTCAGCGTGAGAAACAGGATCATTCAGATCATCCAGAGGAACAGCAGAGTTGGTTTGGGTGAAGGACTCATGAGTGTATACAGAAACATTCCCAAATGCAAATGTTCTGTTCTTTTCATTGCGTCACCAATAACCGGAGACTCCAGTGAGGCAAAGTTAGCCCAGAATTCACCCTTGACCCGTTCTTGGTCAGGAGAGAAAAGAGCTGGTTTATTCATGAGCGTGACGTGGGTGGCGTGTCTCTGCACTTATGGCAGATTGAGAACCAGAGGGAAGCTGGTTTGAAAGACGAGCCCTGCTGTTCCTGCGGCGGGAGAGGGGAGAACATAGAGCTGGGCTGTAGGGCATCTGACAGAAGATTACAGTTATGATGTACAGCCCGGTGGGACAGGGGCAACTTTGATTTGCACTTCTTCTCAATGAGTGAAGGGCATTCTTCTTGAGCAAAGGCAACAAATGTAATTAATTCAAAATAAGGTCTTTGTAGTTCCAGGTATAGCCTCAATAAAAATATGTGTATGTTTTTTTCCTTTGAACAAATAAATAACAAGCATTTGCGGTAGCTGTTGGCTGTTCATCATTGTACTTACCTCAGGGCGTTTTCACACCACTAGTTCGAACATTTGGTCCGCACCAGGCACTAAAATTGTTATTATGTAGCAAATACACTCCAGAGTGGTCCACGTTCACAAGGGCAAACGAACCAAAATTGGTCCGATTGATGTGCCTCTGTTTCCCAGTAGAACAGCGATACCTCCAGTTATCAATATCGATGTTCCCTGTTAATACCGCGGGTCGTCCTCATCTCAATTTATCACCATGAACTCATAAAACAGCAACATGTAGAACTTTGTACAAACTCACCGCATCAGCCCAGAGTTCAGGTAACAGCAGCAGCCAACAGCGCTCACCGTAGCGCGGAGCTCCTCAGGATGGGGCTGGAGTCCGGTCCTTGGCCTTCTGTCGTCCTACAAGCGCATTGGTCAGATGGTCCGGAGGCTCCGTCCTCCATGTGCTGGTTCCAAACGGTAGCAAGCCAGACCAGTGCGCAATGACTAGGTCTGAGTGGTACTTTCCGCCATCTGCACGCTGGTTCCATGTGGGGAAAGTGAGAATGTGCTGTGGACTACCTACAGGTCTGGTCCTCCGCGGTGAAGAACCGCAGCTGGTTCCAAGGTGGTGCAGCATCCAGACAGAAGCATGAGTCCAGTTTGGTTGGTTTTATGTTGTTCTGAGTGTCCGTCCTCCATGCATTTGGCTCTTTCCGGGGAAAGCACTTTTCAATCCTCACTCCACATCATCTGAGCCCGGCCTGAACCAGAGCTGCTCCCGCTGGGTCAGGACTCTATTGTTCAGACTAGATCCAAACCAGGCTAAAAGCAGGACATTTTTAAAGTTGAATCAATTGAACAGGCTCTTGCCTATTGCCATAAAATTATTTGGTTAATTAATAGCCTAAAATAACAAATGCTGGTTGCTATGCTAACATGGGGAACACCAGGACCTCTCTGAGCATGCAGGTCTTGAACAGGGGTACACACCCCCAATTTTGACTCACTCTGGAGCCACACGTTCGCACATTGGTACTTGCTCAGTTCATCGTGTGTTACATTCTTTGTATTGGCCACTGCTGGCAAAATATTTCAAAAATGAATCACGGCTGAGTCTGAACAACCATCTATTATTGCACTGGAGTCATACAGCGCATCATTTCAGGCAGAGGAGAGACGTGTCCTCCCATGATGCATCGAGAATAGTTCGTTTGGACCTGATGTCTATGGTTTGGACCCGAGTTTGCGTTCACACCAGAGGAACTGTACCAAAGTTTGGTTTTTGGCGCAGATTCAAGTGACCGAGACCACCTCTTTTTTGCGGTCTCGGTCCGATTGATTTGGTTCAGGTCCGAGTTCGACTGACGCTTTCACACCAACGCAAACGAACCAAACTAACCACTTTTGATTCGAATGGACCGTTTGGTGCGCACCAAATACTGTCGATGTGAAAGCACCCTCAGTTCTGTCGTTCTGAAGCTCTGGTTAAAAGGTAGTGTCTCATGGTCACAGAGTTACGTATTAGAGCCCTGCACATATTAGAGTTCTGCACTGGTGGGACCTGACACAAAACAGTGCAGAACGGGACACATTTTGAAAGTTCCTTGTGCAGGTGGGCGGGAGCGGGACTGCACAATGCAGGAGAGGGTGGATGGGGCAATAAGCAATCTAAATATGAGTGTAATATAAAATATACAACTGATTCACGTTTGCCTATCATACATCATTTGTGCTGGATATTTTATTTGGCATTAATAAAAACATTTTAAACAGCCTAAACTTGCAGATGTGGTCTGATCTTGTGCATATTTTAGACAATTCCTTTCTGCTTCTCCATGTTTGACAGAGCTTAAGAAAGTGAACTTTCACATCTTGCAGGATTTGCGGGTGGAAGCGGGACAGAATATCACAGATGTGGGCCAGAGCAGGAACAAAAATTACAATTCTTTGCGGGCGGGAGCCTGCTGCCGGAGGAGTGCAGGGTCTGCCAGGGTTCCTATGTTAAAAGCAGTTCTGAAAGATAAGAAGAAGGCTATTAGGACCATTAAGACATTTAAAAAACAAACAAACAAACAAAAAAAAACTCTTAATAAAAAAAATCTTTTAAATCAATCAGGGAGGCAATGCAGTGATTTTCAAACTGGTGTAATGTGGTCCCTCCCTCTGGTCCTAGTCAGGACGTGTGCTCCTGAATTTTGCAGTAATTGCAAACCTGAAATACTCTTTTTGGGAAGAGCAGAGAACAGGGCATTACAGTCATCTGTTGGACTGGTGATAAAAGCATCAGCGTCTCCGTGTTGACCCGAGAGAGAACAGGGCGAACTCTGGATTCTATCACCTAAAAATCATAGCCAGTTTTGTTATAGTTTTGTTATAGCCATCTCACAGCTCATAGCTATTACCATATTTTTTAGACTATAAGTCACACCAGCCAAAAGATGTGTAATGAAGAAAAAGAAAAAAGCATATATATGACGCACCAAACTATAAGTCACACTTCTTTGGGGGCAATTTATTTTATAAAATCAGAGACCAGGAACCATCTTGATAGAAAAGTTGTAGTAAAACAACAGAAGAGAGAAGAACAGACTGTTAACGTCACATATGAACAGTTCTTCAGATAAACTATAACATAAACAACAGACAGTGTTGGGAAGGTTACTTTTAAAATGTAATCCCCAACAGATTACAGATTACACACCCCAAAATGTAGTTTGTAACGTAATCCATTAAATTACTTAAAGTGAGTAACGTAATCTGATTACTTTGGATTACTTGATATTGTCATGTTTTTTTAAACGACATGAATGTAGCAACCACATCCTGAAAATTCTTGTTTGTTGTCTTCAAATTGTCTGAGCCCAAGTCTCCATGAATAAACAACTGTTTTCTGTAGAGAAACAAAGACCACGAGATCTGAATATAAGAGGTTTTGTCTGTTAAAAGACAGTAACAAGATCAGCCTTTCCTTCACCAGATTAAAAAATATTATTGATAGAGAAATTATTTTTTATATGAGATCACCTTAAATTATGTCAACCAACTGTGAGGTGTCATGTTGTTTAGACCTGGTTTAGACCTGGTTTAGTCCTGGTTTACTCCTGATTTTAGACCTGGTTTAGACCTGGTCTAGACCAGGTCTTTAGTTCTGGTTTAGTCGTGGTTTAGTCGTGGTTTAGTCCTGGTTTAGTCCTGGTTTAGTCCTAGTTTAGTCCTGGTTTAGTCCTGGTTTAGTCCTGGTGTTAGTTCTGGTTTAGAGGCGCAACAGGAGGAAAGCGCGGTTTACGCGAGAAAACACGTTCCACATGCGGCGCACGAGACGTCTGTGTCCGCGCTGTAACTACGGAAGGAGACGTGGTCCGCGGGTTCTCAGGTTGATGACGATGATGAAGGTGTGTGTTTGTGTGTGTTTTGTGTGTGTTTGTGTGTGTTTTGTGTGTGTTTGTTTGTGTTTGTGTGTGTGTCCACTCATGTGGCAGGTCATTATATGACAGTAGTGTAGATATTATGAGTCTATGCAGGTTGTTTTCACCAGTGCCAGTAGCTCCGGTTTCACATTTAAGTTGTAGGCGATTTTATATTTGTTTATATTATATATATATATATATATATATATATATATATATATATATATATATATATATATATATATGTATATATCTCACATTGGGAGAAGAATTTCCAAGACACAAATGCGTTTTTACCAATGCACTGCTGCTTCCACTGTGTGACTGACACCGCCAACTTTAACATGACGTTTACATCGCTCTCTCTGCCGCGTTCTGTTTGGGTTTCCGACAATGAGTGAAATTACCAAAATAAAAAAAATAAATAAATGGGATGTAGCACAAAATATGAAAACATAAAAATACCGCCTTGTAATCCACTTATTTCAGCAAAGTAACTGTAATCCAATTACCACTCATTGAAACAGTAACTGTAACGGAATACAGTTACTCATAATTTGTACTCTGATTACGTAACGGCGGTACATGTAATCTGTTACTCTCCAACACTGACAACAGAACAGAACAAGTTTACCAAACTCTCCATCTCACTCCAAATCACTAAATCCATTCAATTCTTCATCCTCGGTGTCACTTCTGAACAACTCGACCTCGACCTCTGGAGGTAAACAGAGCGCCGCTTCCTCTTCTGTGTCGCTGTCGTCAGACTCAGCATCAGTTCCAGTTAGAATTATTCGGGTCTTTCTGAATCCCGACAGGATGGTTTCAGTGTCACTGAAGTCCAGACTTTGTCCATCCATCCAGTGACTTCAGGAAAGTTTCATGGTGCATCCTCCTGGTGTCACAAGTTTCTCTCTCACTCCAAACTTTCTTTCTGCTGCTTGATTAACGTTTTCAGCTGCAGATTTCACGACTTGCAGTTTGTGATCTGCAAAATATGATTTTGTTTTTGGGGGCATTTGTGTTCAGTCTTCTCAGTGTCTTTATAAGTTTGTTTAAATGTTTAATTGTTCAGTGGTGCAGAAGTAATGGTGCGATCGACTGACATGATACAGACAGAACAGAGGCTCTTTCTGCAGGAGACATGTGCAGTAGAGTGAAGTGACAGTGGTACAGGAGGAACAGGAGCAGCAGATACTCACACACAAGACTAGAACCTCTCACCGCTTCAGTGTGAACATTTATATATATAAGTCACACTAGAGTATAAGTCGCAGGAAACACCCAGTATAAGTGCATCTTATAGTCCGAAAAATACTGTACACAACTTCGTGCAGGCATACTACAAATTAAAGTATTTGCTTGTTTAGTGGATAGAAAAACACCACCCATTGTCGGCCGTTAAACATGGCCATTCATTCATAAATCTTCTCTTGGATTTGGATATAGTGCTGGTTGCGTATGCATTTTTCTGCAGAATGTCCTGTTTTAATCAGACACACTCATCCTACACACTATACAGCAGCGACAATAGAAATGCGCTGTTGCCGTCTAAACCCAGACAGATGAATGTTCCTGACCTCCTCCAGTGGCCCAATCAGAGCCTGGTTCATCTGTAAGGCCTTTGTGAGCTTTGGCGCCTGAATCCATCTTCTGCCTTTGCTCTGGAGCCATGTTGTGTATGTGAATGTGAATGTGAAAGTGCATGTGTGTGTCAGTGTTGGGAAGGTGACTTTTAAAATGTATTCCCTTACAGATTACAGATTACATAGCCCAAAATGTAGTTTGTAATGTAATCCATTAAATTACTTAAAGTGAGTAATGGAATCTGAATACTTTGCTTCTCTACAGCAAATCAAGTAATCCAAAGGATACAGGGAACTGGGGAACTAGGATATCGTAACATATGGTGTTCTGTTTGCTAAAAGAAAATGAAAAGCCCAGACTTTACTGAACCAAATTAAAAATATTATTGATCGAAGAGGAGGAGACAGGTCCATGCTGGTTAGTTTAGTCCTGTTAAGTCCTGTTTTAGTCCTGGTTTAGAGCTAGTTTAGCTCTAGTTTAGAAGTGATTTTAGTCCTGGTTTAGACCTTGTTTTAGACCTGGTTTAGACCTTGTTTTAGACCTGGTTTAGACCTGGTTTAGATCTAGTTTTAGTCCTGGTTTAGACCTGGTTTTAGACCTGGTTTAGATCTAGTTTAAACCTGGTTTAGACCTGGTTTAGACCTGGTTTGGACCTGGATTAGTTCTGGTTTAGACCTGGTTAAGATCTAGTTTAGACCTGGAGTGGAATTACAGAAAAAAAAAAAAAAAAAGGGGGGGGGGGGGGAATACAGCCCAGGAAAATTTTACATTTTATGATTTTTTTCGTATTTGCAGAAGATCCTAAACATGCAGTTACTCAAGCTGGATATTTCATTACACACATCTAGATAACTGTAACACACAATCACACATATTGCACTTTATGTGCTTTTATTCCACACTTATTATTCCAAAATTATCACTGACAAAAAGCTCTGCTCATCTGTTTTCTCCAGGCCTCGTGTCTGCTCTGCTGCCTCCTGCTGGCGTTTCAGTTTTGGGGTGTGCATGTGAAGCATACACCTGACAACTGAATAATAATGACCCCTACCTAGAGCCAAGAACGTGATGTGCAGCATGATAACAAGTAGCCCGCCATCTGCTGGGCAAGTAGTGCAATTGCCTCAGTTACAGGGCTCTAATAGTGGAGGAAAAAATTAAAAAAGGATTTTTTTTCATATTTTATTATGTCTTAGGGCCAATAATACATAATTTCCAAACAAATTAGTTATACATATATAGTAGAACTATACATATGTGTACCCATATCCACATATTACATGTACACATACATGCACATACATACCACATATACCATTATAGAGGTGTGAGTGGGCTTACACATGTCTGGATGCGCACACACATAACATGCAAGAAAACAGTTTTCTTTATTATTTGTCTTCAAAACCAAAATGAAAAAACAGGTAACAATTCATTGTTTTCAGTTTTCGATTTTGTGTTTAAATGAAAAATGGAAAAATGTATAACGTCCGTTTCCTGTTTATGTGACTTCCGTGACTGCGATGCTTTGCACTGCATATGAACTGAACCAGGACTGATCCAGGTCCGGGACCAGAACGGACTCCGAGCTTTGACTCCGAGCCTCCGTGGGGTCCGAGCCTCAGCTTCGAGCTCCGGCCCTGCCATGGGCTCTGAGCCTCCGGTCTGGTCCTGTCTGGTCCCGAACTGGTCTCGGTCTCAGTCTCGGTCTGGTTCCAGTCTCAGTCCTGTTCTGGTCCCGATCTCAGTTCTGGTCTGGTTCCGGACCTGGATCAGTTCCGGTTCAGTCCGTATGCAGGCCAAAAGTCCGACATCGCAGTCACGGAAGTCACGTAAATACCATTATTCGTTTTTTCCATTCTTCATTTAAACACAAATAGAAAACTGAAAAAAAAAAAAAAAAAAAAAAAAAAACAACAACAATCATTATCAATTTTTTTCATTTTGGTTTTGGAGACAAATAATGAAGAAAATAGTTGTTTTTTCAATTTTATTATTTTTGTTTTTATATTGAAAAACAAATGAATGATACATGGATTTCAGTACTTTTGCTGTCAGCTCGTCTTTAGACCACATCAGCTGCTCTCCCTGATGCAGCCTTCATCACAGCGTCAGTGCTCCTCCTCAGCAGGCGGCTGCTTGGTCAGCTTTAGGCCTTCATCTTTATCTGGTGTACAGAGGGATGAACATATGATGATATCAGGATGCAGCGACAAAGAAGCCAGGAACACAGGTCCAATGCAATCAAACATTCTAACAAAACTATAAATTGCTTGTCATTGCTGTGTCTGGAATGAAAGCCCTGCACCCGACACAAAACAGTGCACCACGGAACACGTTTTGAAAGCTCATTGCAGGCGCAGGTGGGAGTGGGACTGCACAGTGCGGGAGCGGGCGGCTGGGATGATAATCTACAATCCCGCAAACTAAATATGAGTGGAAAGTAAAATATACAAATGATTCATATTTGCCTCATACATCATTTGTGCTAGAGATTTTATTTGGCATTAATCAAAACATTTTAAGCAAACTAAATTTGCAGATATGGTCTCATCTCATGCACATTTTAGACAATCTTGCGGGATTTGCAGGCAGGAGCGGGAATGAAAATTACAAATGGGCCTGGTCAAGCAGAAGTAAACAGTAAGGCCAAAAATTCAAGTTAATGCATCTGATATAAAAATGTATTGAACAGATACATATGTACTCTAGTTTATGAAACTGTTGACCTTTTTTATGTACCATTTTTGGTTCTAAAGTTCCATATGTTTTAAACAGACCATGTATGAAACATGGAACAAAAATTATTTTCCAAATGTCAAAGACCTGCAAATCATGTCAATAAATGGATGTATTTCATCATATCTTGCGTTGTTTGGTTTTTGAACTGTTGAAGGTACATGATTTTTCAAAAAAAATCAATATTTAAAATGATAAAAATTTGCTTGGAAGGACTGACATATTTTATAGAAATAGTTTCCTTTCATTTTGAAGTAATATTAAAGTATTCAGAAGAAAAAAGTTGACAAATTATGTAAAATCATGCACAATTTTCCCTCCGTTACCATGACCTTCTTAATAAAAAAATCTCATGACTCAAAAAGTAAGAGGTTTTTCAACCTAATCTTGTACCATATGGTAGAAAACTATATGAAGCAAATATTCAAACCAGTTTGTTAAGGATATGTAAGTGAGAACCAAGAGTTATCACTGTTTGGATTTATTGCCCAAAAAGTGATGCATATTTCATTCCCTCCGTTACCGACATGAGTTTTTAAGTTTTTTGTCAACAACTTGAAAGAATATCACAGGTTTAACTTGACCCTGTTGGAGTGTAACTCTTTCCTACATTCTGATACTTTACTTATTTCAATAGTCCCTCTAGTTTCTGAATAAGAGACATTTGAATGTAAAAAATCTGCCCCTGTTTCCCTCCGTTACCACTTGACCGGACCCAAATCTACATTGTGCAGTCCCAAATTCTGTCCCATGCAGACCTCTACCTGGAATGTTCCAGAGAATGACTTTTAACATCTCTACCTTATATGTATTAAATTGCAGGTGGTTTAATAGCTCAAAAATACCTAGAAATACTCTGACTGTGAGCGGGGTCGCCTCTACACAGATCTGAACTGTAGCTTGGTCTGGTTTGGTCTCCATGAACAAAGAAAGGTTTAATACCATACTGTGAAACATTCCAGACAAAACTATCTCCATAGAGAAGGACCCACCACCAGAAAAGTCACACAATGCACCTTTAAGTGAGTTTGCACTAATGGAAAAAAAAAATAAGAGCAGCAATGAGAGCAAAATAAAGTTTTGTTCAGACCAAACACGGATTTTGCATCAGAAGCGTCTGGTTTACATGCACCATCTGAGTTTGTTTTGGGTGTTGGTGTGAGATGTATCCACCACATTCATGGTTTAAGAGGTCACCACAGCAAATGAAATCAAGGCCAAAGCATTAGAAAGGGCCGAGCATCCGCCCTCAGCCTCAGGGGTTAATAAAGGTAATAAAATAAAGGTCAGCTGCTTCTTGTGTACAATGTATAATGTCTGTTTTGCCTGTCAGAGCATTTCCAAAGAAACACTGCTGGCATGTTCTGTAGACTCGTTCTCATCTCCAACCGCAGGCAAATTTGTGTCCAGGGCAAAAATAATAATAACAAAAACCAAACAAATGAGGCTTCAGTTGTTATATTTTATACTTAAAAAGGTCCTATATATTACACATATACGCATCACAAAAAGTAGTGATTAATGCCAATATTCTATGTATTTCACTTTCCGTTGTCAATATTTCTAACAATGGTCATGCAATACACACTGATATCATCAGAAAATGATGAATATGTTAGGGTGACCATATTTCCGTTTGTGAAAACCCGAACACCTTACCAGAGGCCCTCGACATTGAGCTACTCTCACCTCGCCAACTGTGCACATGGCCTCCCACTTGTCCCGACCGGGACGGAAAACGGAGAATTTCTCGTACAAGTCATTGTTAAATACACATTTGTGCTTTGGCGTGTTGCAGACTGGTTGGTGTGATTTTAACTTCATCTGCCATGTGCTATTAACCCATAATTTCTTTTTCTGAAGCCTTCACAGTATGGTTCGGGTCAAATTTGACCCGGGCCAAGAATTCCCTCATAGTAAGTGTCTAAACCAAATTCTGAGTCTAAATAGACTGTCCCACATTAATAAATAAGTGTAATATATAAATATAATGTTTCTGAGAGCAGGAAGAGCATATTTTTGTAAGTTTTACAACACTCGTTTTTGGAGAAAAACATTTACCATCACAAGTATCATAGTCCTGTTTTACAAAACACCTAAATACATTTAAAAAACATGATTTTTATATATATTCTTGCATTTGAAAATGACATGAATATTCTGGAACTGTTGGAATTTATAATATATCCATGTTTATCCACTGCAACATTATGTTTATTTCAAACTCGTCAGTGCATTCAGAGCAGTGGGAGGAATCGTGTGTGTGTGGGACTTGCATCTGTGTTTTCCACATCTGCAGCAGGTTGTAGCTGTTTTTCAGTTCTTCTTTGCAGGGCTAAAGTTGTATCTCCTTCTCTTCTGTGCCCTTGTGTTGGTTTCTGGTGTGACTTCTTGATCAGGGTCAGGTTCAGATCACTGCACTGGCCTCACCAACGCTGCTGAAGCTGCTGTGTGGGGAAGCTGGTGTCACCTTTGCATACAGGGAGTCACAAGGGCCTTTCCAAACTCCTCCAGAAAAGAACCTCCTCCAGTTCCTCCTGCTTGGCCTCCAGGTCGGGTTCAGCTCACTCCATAGACAAAGCGGCCCAGCAAAGGAGACCAGCAAATTCCTCTTGCAGCTGTTTGTGCCTTGTACTTTGTCAAGGTTTTCCACCCCTCCTTTGTTGGCGGCGGCGGCGATCCCAGGAGCTCACCTCTGCAGCCATATTATCATACGTAATGTGCTCATAAGGATGACCGTCTTGTTCTTCTTTTACATGTACGAGACAACTGTGGTCCTGAGTGAACTTAGTCAAACTTAGAAGAAAAGATCTCTCTCCCACTTGATTAGACTTGTGTTCCTTATGTGCACCATAAACTGGATGATCACTCCTTTCACTGTTTTAAGATTCCCCCATGCTCCTTCAAAAACCAACAGGTGTTGATCTCTGGTAACATGGTGTTACGACCCAGCTTGTTTGGGTGAGGGAAGTAACAAAATAAAAACCAAGATGTAAAATGGAATAAATTAAATAATGTTTAATTAACAGGAATGTAAAAGGTAAATTAATAAAAGACTAAAAATATACAGAAAGCAACCTAAACTAAGAAACAGAACAACAGAATAAACAGAGTTTTGTGCCACAAAAGGAGTCACGCAGGCTTACACAAAAACAAGTGGTAAAACTTAGGGACACACACTAAACTAAAACACAAGTTCCCCAAATTAAACCACATAAACCCACAAACAGAATCAAGTGACCAAATCAAAAAAGGCACAAAACAGAACTAAACTAAAACACACAAACAAACACTAAATGGCAGACTGACCACCAAGGCCAGCAGCCCCGACCAGGTGCTGGTAATCTTCTTCAATAGGGGGAGGTGGCTGCAGGTGAGGTGGGCGTGGACTTGCCCCACCAATCACAGACCAGGGAGCCCCCAATTAAATATGTTACGACCCAGAAAAATGGAGTCCCAACATATTTATAAAAGGACACGGAAACCAAAGTAAAGTTTAGAGTTCTTTTATTTTTCTTTGTGTAAAGACGTTTTAAACCCAAAAAAGAAACCCTACTCATGCCCAAACCAAAAGTAACAACGGAAAGACCTGATGAGCCGGCCCAAAAGAACAAAAGGGTGCGACACCGGGCCAACCCTATACAGGGCCGTAGGAGCCGGTGCCAGCACCCGTAACTAAAGACAAAAAAAACCCAACAACCTAAACCCAACAGAAAAGCGAAAACAGGACAGGCGGTCCCACCAGGTCAAACAAAAGGCTAACGGCTAACAAAAGCTCCCCAACCGACGGAGCAGGGGAGCCAGCAGGGCGTCTCCCAGTGCGAGGCGTGCACGCTCCGGTACCTGCGGCGGCGGCGGACGAGGAGGAGAGCGAGGCAGCGCCGGGCTCACGCATTTAAGGCCTCCTGCCGGAAATAAATAAAAAAAAAAACTAAAAAAACAATCAACTTACAAGAACAAAACTAGGCAGAAATGCAGGGAAAAACCAAAAAAGTGCCCAAACGTAACACATGGGGCATGGGGGAATCTGAAAACAGTGAACTCTTAAACTCCACTGTGCCATAAAAAATACACACAAACATGTTCTGTGCAGTTTCACAGTTCTAAGTTTCCCTAAAACTTCCATTTTGTTTCATTTAATCCACAATGATAAAGCTAAAATCCATCTTAATAGATATGGGTCAAAACTGACCCGAAACAGTCTCAGTGTCCCAAAATTTGTAGCACCTGTACAAAAGTATAAAATTTTTCATTTTTGTGTACTTTGGCAAAATTTAGGAAAAGTCATCAAATTTGAGGAGAACAGAATGATGCTTAGGGTATTTTTTCTACTATTGAATGTCAAAATGGGTCAAATTTGACCCGAACAGTATGTAAGGGTTAATCACTTTACATTATTTTTGTACTTTTTGAGTGCCTTTTTTTTTTTTTTTTTAATTTTTTTTTTTTGTACTGTTTCAGTTTATCACTGTTTATCACCACACACATCACTTCACACATCACTATACATAAAACTACACACACCACACACTTGTCTTGTCCTGGTCTCTGGACCCTGTGGTCACAGTCTCGACCACAACACTGGGTGACAAACCCTGGCTCCATCCACTCTGGCTCCAATTCACTTTGTCTAAAACTGCTGTTGTCAGTCTCCTCGTTTTGGTTTTAGAATGTTCGTGCAGGCTCTATTCACTCTTACACACTATCACAAAACAGGAAAACATTTGGAAACATGTGATGACAACTTCACTGGGCTGTGATCAAACCCGCTGAAGTAACTGTGATCAGTGGTAAAATGAAGACTGCAGACGTATGTGCTGTTTGGAATTATCTTGAGTTTGGCCGATCATCTCTTCTAATCACATGTACCAGTGCAATCGGAGTTGTGCATCAGCGGGGAAATTATGAAAACTGAGGTGTGGTTGGAATTATTGATGAACCGAACATAACAGAACGCTACAATGACATGGAGATGAAGAAAACTGGGACATTTTCCCATTTTTCCTCAATTTTGTCAGACTGAGTGACTGATAATCTATGCTGGGAACAGATGTGCATAACCTCCATCGGCACACAATACAAACTGTACTCCCGAGTTAAAAACTTTCGACCAGTTGCGTCGTTCTCTCGAGTGTCCTAGATCTTCTCTTTCATGATGACCAAACCTTGACCTCTTCTTTGCTCTGATCACACGCTGAATAAATATTCCCACTGCGAAGGCTGCGCGAAAACACCGGTCTCAGCTGTTTTTCTTGCTGACCTACAACTCCAACCGACGGACGAGATTACCTCCCGAGATACGCCCCATCAGTCATGTAATATATATTCTTATGTATGCATGCAGTCATTTCACTACACTCGAGTAATTACTTTTTAAAGTCAAGGCTGTAGCACAGGATCCCTCCCTGACAGATAAGGCCTATAGAAAATGGATATTCTCATTAACTATATGCTTTGTGATAGCGGGATTGAGGTCAGTACGTGCACGTTATGCGAGCGGATAGCGAGATTCATTTTGTTGTGATGGAGCGAGTTTAGTCTTTGAGTCTTTGTCAGGCTTTTGAGTTAGTGAGCAGCGTCCATCTGTGACCCTCCCACAGAGACGACAAAAGCCTCACGTCGCAAAGCTTTTTTTCTCTTTCTAAGGAGGGATTCTGTGGGTGAAAGGGAAACTCTTACATTAAAAAAGATGAAGTACATGTTTTATTTGTTTTTGTTGTTTTTTTGGCCCAAAGGGTTTATTGGGCAGAATATCTCAAGTGTGAAATAGGCATAGACTGTATAAAAGGACATGACTAACCTGCTGGCCTCCGTGTTCCAAATAGGAAGTGACTTTGGGCGTAATTTGGCTTCATCGATTCTGTAACTGCCGCTGTCAGGCTCATCAGTTTGGTCTTAAAACGTTTGTTTAAACCCACTCGACAGTTTTATTGCACTGCTTTATCTGGAAATCAAAATGTGACCATCAATAACAAACAAATCAGCTGCTTTTCCCCTGCCAAATCGGCGGCATGGATGGGAAGAGGTACTTTCAACAACCTCGCTTCTGTATTGGCTCTTTGGTTGGTTGGGCCACAACTTTTTAACCCTTACATACTGTTTGGGTCAAATTTGACTGCTTTGACATTCAAAAGTAGAAAAAATACCCTAGACATCATTATTTTATCCTGAAGTTTGATGACTTTTTCTACATTTTGCCAAAATATACAAAAATGAAAATATTTTAAAATGTTATACTTTACAGGTGCTACAAATTTTAGGACACTGAGGCTCTTTCGGGTCAGTTTTGACCCGTATGATGGATTTTAGCTTTATCAGTGCAGGTCAAATGAAGCAAAATGGAAGTTTTAGGGAAACTTGAAACTGTGAAACTGCACAGACCATGTGTGTGTGTACTTTTTATGGGACAGTATTGACAGAGTTCAAGAGTTCACTGTATTGAGATTCCCCCATGTCACAGGTTCCCAGAGAACAGACGCCTGTTGGTTTTTGAAGGAGCATGGGGGAATCTCAAAACAGTGAAAGGAGTGATCATCCTGTTTATGGAGCACAGAAGAAACACAAGTCAATCAAGTGGGAGAGAGAGATATTTTCTTCTAAGTTTGAGTAAGTTCACCCAGGACACCACAGTTGTCTCATACATGTAAAAGAAGAACAAGAATGTCATTCTTATGAGCACATTACATATAATGATATGGCTGCAGAGGTGAGCTCCTGGGAGCTCCATCATCATCATCATCATCATCCTTGACTACAATGCCAACGAAGGAGAAGTGGAAAACCTTGACAAAGTACAAGGCACATACAGCTGCAAAAGAAGAACCTCCCACTGGCCTGCTTTGTTGGCCCGCTTTGTCTATGGAGTGAACTGAACTCGACCTGGAGGCCAAGCAGGAGGAACTGGAGGAGGTTCTTTTCTGGAGGAGTTTGGAAAGGCCCTTGTGACTCCCTGTATGCAAAGGTGACACCAGCTTCCCCACACAGCAGCTTCAGCAGCGTTGGTGAGGCCAGTGCAGTGATCTGAACCTGACCCTGATCAAGAAGTCACACCACAAACCAACACAAGGGCACAGAAGAGAAGGAGATACAACTTTAGCCCTGCAAAGAAGAACTGCAAAAACAACTACAACCTGCTGCAGATGTGGGAAACACAGATGGATAAACATGGATATATTATAAATTCCAACAGTTCCAGAATATTCATGTCATTGTCAAATGCAATAAAATATATATAAATCACAATTGCTTTTATATTTGTATGTGTTTTGGAAAACAGGACTATGATATCAAATTTGACCTGAACCATATACTGTGAAGGCTTCAGAAATGAACAGTATGTAAGGGTTAAGTCTTAATGAGGGCAAATTGAAGTCATTGTGTTTGATAATTCCGACCCCTTCACTGACCTCGGTCACTGAAACAGCAGGTGAAACAGTCTGTCACCAACCCCGACGTCACTATGGATTATATGATTTTAAATTTGACAAACAAGTGAACACAGTTGTAAAATCTGGCTTTTATCATTTGCAGCTTTTATCTAAAACTAAACCTTTTCTATCTTTTAAATCATTTGAACAGGTCATGCACGCTTTTATCTCCTCTTGTTTAGACGACTGTAATGCACTTTTTTCTCGCTCAGTAGTTGGTCCAAAAATCCGCTGCACACCTTTAACTGGAACCGAAAAAAGAAGGGAGCACATTACCCCGATTTTAGTGTTGTTAAAGCTTTGACGGAACTGACCCCACAGTACGTCTCGGACCTCCTCCAGATTTACTCCCCCTGTGCGCTCTGAGGTCCGAGATCCAACTACAGCTCGTGGGGCCTAAGACGAGACTTAAAAACAGGGGGGACGGGACCTTCTTTGTGACCGACCCGAAACTCTGGAACATTCTGCACACTTACATCCCAACAGCCCCCACAGTGAAGAGTTTTAAATCTCATCTTAAAACCCACTTTTATTCTATGGCTTTTAACACCGTATGAGTTGTGTGCTCCTCTGTGTCTTTATTCATGTATTTTATTTATTTTACATATTTACTGCTGTTTTATGATTTTTTTATGGTCTTGCTTTTATTTGATTTGACTGGTTTTATTGTTTTAGGACTAGGGATTTAGGATTTACCTTTTTGTTGTTGTTTTATGATCTCTGTGCAGCACTTTGGAAACTGCTTTATTTGTCAAATGTGCTACATAAGTAAAGTGGATTTGGATTTTGCTGTGATACTCATGGTTGGAATTCCAAATATAGAACTTTGCTCTCAATCCGCTCCGATTATTGCCCGTCTCATTGACTTCGTTTAGCTGGAGCCGAACACCGTGGTGATGCTCCTGTAGTCCATGTCTTTATACAGTCTCTGAGTTAGAGACATTCAGCAAATCATCACGGCAGGAAGACAAATGACGCTGTATGTATCAATGTGCCACACCTTAAACCACTACATCTCCAGCGAGCAGGTTTTTTATATTCAATGTTTTCAAATAAAAGTGTCATTAAAAAGTGTATGTGTTAGAATGGGAAAATCAACATCAAGGCTGTGGTTCTGGAACAGAAAAAAATCCCTGATTCGAGTGGAGGATCTCAGGGTCTTGTTCACAGTGAGGAGGATGGAGTGTGAGATTGACAGTTGGATTGGTGCAGCATCTGCAGTGATGTAGTTGCTGTATCAGACTGTTGTGGTGAAGAAGGAGCTGAGTCCAAAGGCAAAGCTCCACATTTACTCAGTCTACACTCTACACCAGGGGTGTCAAACATATGGCCCGGGGGCCAGATCCGGTCCTCCAAGACCTTTAATCTGGCCCTTGGCTGATTTTCTACTAAAATATTGGTAATTTTGTGTGGTGCTCCAGCGTCTCTGTACGTGGCCCCTCCCACCAGAGCAGCACAAATGAAGACTTGTCTCTTTCCAAACGCTCTTAAAGGACGATCGTTTTGACTGTTGACCGTGACCCCCTCATCAGAAAAATGTCCAACATGAGAAAAGTGAAGCCGAGTGCAGGATTTTCCAAGAAAAATTGACTTATTCCTATTTGCAAACAAGTTCATGTTAAAACATTGTGTTGAAATTGCATTTTTCTTAAAGTTTCAGGTTGTTCATAATATTATAATATTTTGTAAAAGAGTTCATCAATTTCTGTAATAGATTGGTGTTTCTCTGCACAAATATTTGAACTTATTGTTACTTTTGGGGTTTATATGACATGAGTTTTCTGATCCGGCCCCTTTGAGATCAAAGTAGGTTGGATACGGCCCCCGGACCAAAATAAGTTTGACACCCCTGATCTACATTTTTTTGCTCTCAAATCCTGGTTCAGTCCTGATTTAGTCCTGGTTTAGACCTGGTTTAGTTCTGGTTTAAATCTCTGGTTCTACTCTCACTTATGGTCATGAGCTTCGGGGAACGACAAAAGGCCAAGATGGTGGATACATGTGGTTAAAATGAGTTTCCTCTGAAGGGACTAGACACTCCCTTAGGAACTCCCTCATTTGCTCATAAAGAGCCTTATTTTCTCTGATATGGGCAGAAAATGTGCACAAGTGTAATGAAACAGAAGTATGTTACAGTAGACATTCCTTGTGAAAGAGACAAAATATCATTATAATGTGGGGAAAGCTCAGAGAAAGGCACTTTGTATAACATGAGCTCTAACTGATAGGATACATTAGTTCCTTGACAGTGAACTTGGATTCTTCGAAGCACTGCTGTAACAGCCACAGAACCCTGGGCAACTGGCTTTAACATGTAACTCTCCACACCTCATTGTTCATGTTGTCGTCTCCGCAGTCCCAGATTAGTGCTTGTGTTTGAGAACATTAAGACTCTGCTAAAGGATTATTGCAGAGCTATTTGTGGTGAGGATTTTCAAAATGAAGCAGCTGATAAATGTGACAGGGAGCAGCACAATTCATTCCAAAGGCAATTAAATCCATCTTCAATGGAGCGGCGCGCTAACTGCATCAGCGGCCACGTCCCAGATAATCGTCCAGGAGAGAGGGGCGGACGCTGGCCTGCTGTGCTCCAGAAGGCTGATCACAGCACTCTGTTTGTTCTGATCAGACGTGGGGCTACAGCACTCAATTAGAATTACTCTCTTTTGAATTGAATTGTACTTGGTTTCAGACAGTATAGTGTCACCTCTACTTGAGGAATATATTCATCAATCAATATCACTTTATCACTTTAATTGTACCCAAGGAGCAGTTTGAACACATGAGCAGGAAAATACAATAATAACAGAACAGACTGAGGAGAGAAACAGCCCTCAGAATAAAAGTGTCCCTCTTCTGTGTCCTGCAGTATCACAGCAGGCTCCAGGGGGCGCCAAATCAAGTCTGCACACACAACAAGAAAGCCTCTTCTGAACCTGTCTCTCTCTCCTTTTCTGTCGGTGATGAGACGGGACATTCCCACTCACTGCAAAAACTAAAATCTAGTCAAGATAAGATGACTTGAATTAACAAAGTTTGACCATGATTTGAGTAACCCCCAGTTCACTCCAAAGCGCAACGGCGTGTAAGCGCAGCAGCACAGCACACAAGCAGCAGACACGCAGCTTTAGACTTCCATTTTAATCCGTCTGACAATGTACAGCGGCAGTGTCATACGCGCGTCCAATGAGCATCTGACACTGACGCGCTGCTCGAAATAAGATAGAAGTCAAATTTTGCAGCGTTAACGGAGCATCTCCAAGGTTTTCAGCAGGAGAAATACGGGAAATAAACACACGGTGTTAAAATAAACTTCCGATGCCCTTTCAAAATAACCCTAACCAAAGTCAAGACCATGATGTAAACAACATGCACTGCATCCAAAGAAAGGTTCATGATGGACGACGAAAAGTTAATTCTCAAAATGGAGAAATATAATGTGACTTACGATGTCAGACACCAATTCTACAAGGACTCGGGACTAAGTCAGCACTAAGATTAGTTCCTGGTTTAGTCCTGGTTTAGTCCTGGTGTAGTCCTGGTATAGTCCTGGTTAATCCTGACCCGCTCACATACACGCCTGTAAAATTCCAGAAAGTTAAATCCCGCCTGTTTCAGCAACATTTGCCTGTATTCGTCGGTGCAGGACTCAAGATCAAGATATAAACCTCTAGGCTTTATTACCTGTACGTACATAAGGTTTTAATCACACTTGTAATGTATGTTAATTAAATGTGAATTTATCTTATTAAGGAAAAAAAGGAGGTGTTTTATGTGCGTGTTAAGAGATTTAAACCTCATTAAACCACAAATACAAGATGAAGTAGAAATGTAGCTTTATAAATGTAGATATTGTAAACTTTATTTACAATATCTACAATAAAATCAGCCATAACCATCTTAAATGTGTTTTGCAGTTCTACATTTAATTCACAATATACTTAACACAGACTCTAACTTAATACACCTTAACCTAAAATAAAAAATAAAAAAAAGTCATGTCTGAAAATAGTGAGAAGATGTGCAGGCTGCGTAGCAGGAGCGTGTGAATTGAAACTTTTAAATTTACGCATGCACGCAGCTCCACCTACGTTAAGCGCTGCTGCAGCTCCTTGTGTGAATTCGGGGTAAATTTCACTCAGCAAGTAAAATTATCTAACAGTGGAATAAGACTTTTTGTACTTAAAATATGAAAATACATCTTGCTACACTTAAGATAAGAAAAACTACTTTTTGCTCTTAAAATGAAAAACAAAACCTAAAGTTGCTTGAATTAATAAAAATACACTGATAGATAATTGCACTTGTCAAGTTGAATCAACTCAAATAAACTAAAATTTTCTTAATTTAAGTTAATTTAACTTACCTAGAAATTGATTTTTGCACCACTGGAACATCTGACATATTTAGTGTAAAAATCATTGCATTGTTGTAAAAATTGTGTAGCATTTCAGATCAAGCAGGTTGGCACAGCTACCTCCTAAACTCAACTAAACTTACAATGTACGAGATGCCTGGCTCAGATGTTGCTCGGCCAAACAAGGTCTGTGTCACGTGCTGGGGAACCAGAGCACCTTGATGAAAAATGGGCAACTGGAACAAGGAGGAAATGGGTGAGATGCGAGAACAAGACTCTGTTGGAATGCTACTACTACAGTAACCCTAGGCAGAGGGGTTACATGAACAGGATGTGGGAGAAATGGTTATTACGATACCCACAGTCCAAGCTAACGGCCAAACAACTAGTAGCTCAGTGTTCCAACATCCACAAATGGCAACTGCTATCAAGGGGCTCAAGGAGGAGCTGGAGAAAGCCTGGAAGGTGAAGGCATCAGTGGTGCCTGTGGTGATCGGAGCACTCGGGGATGTAACCCCCAAACTGGAAGAGGCTACAGCAGATAACAACGGACATCTCAGTCCAGAAAAGTGCAGTACTAGGAACAGCAAAGATACTGCGCCGAACTCTCAGGCTTCCAGACCTCTGGTAGACGACCTGGGGCCTCATTTATAAAGCTTGCTTACACAAAAATCCCTGCGTGCGCTCTTCCTACGCCAACCATGGTATTTATAAAACTCGACTAAAGCGTGACGCTTTGCTTAACTCTACGCCAACTTGGGACCTCCTGTAAGCACTACGCAAAGTCTGGAGACACGGGGAAAAAGCGACACTCATGGAGAGAAGCAGAAGTGAAGAGAGTTTGAGGAAGTGTTTGTTCAGGAACTTAACAGAAAATACACCTGACAACCTTCAGATATCCTCATTTAAGCACATGTTTGCAAAAACACTTAATATTGTTAATTATCTTCATTATTCTCAACGATATAATGCATTTGAAGCCGCCGCACTCGTGCACTTTTCCGATGTTGGATCCCCCTCATTCCGCTCCATACAAATAAAGTATAATTCATACAGTCTATGCCTGTGACTCAGCATACAACATCTAAATGTGTGAATCGATTTATGACAGTCGAGAGTGAAGCTTGGTTCTATGAAGCACTGAAACAAGCCAAACAAAGTTCACCTTCAGCATTTGCGACGACACGTCATGATGCGTTTATGGATAAAGCAAGGTATGTTCATAATGTATAGTGCCACAATATATTAATAAAAAGGCAAAAGCACAGTAATTCCAAAAAAAAAGGAACTTTATTTTTTGGTCAATTCTTTTAGTGACTCAGAGATTTCCCCCAACAGCTTCTTTATGTCCCTCAGTTCCCCTGCCACGTTGTTGCGTCAACAGTCTCCTGCTGAAGCTGCAGCACCGCGTCTGTGAGAACCCGGCCTCTGCCTGGGGTAGCTGAAGGAAGGGCAGCTGCTGCTGCTGCACTACTGAGGGGATGTCCCTCTGCACTGACCTCCTCCCCCAGTGCTTGAGTTTCATAAAGAGCAAACAAATTATTAATTAAAGTAGTGTTACTTTCAAGTGTCTGTGTTCTTGATCCAGAAGTTACTACTGATTATTCATGGTCTACAGGATTTAATAAAAAATAAAAAGGTTAAAAAAAAAAAAAAGGCCCAGAATTTGCTACAGCAACATAACGTTGCCAATAGCCATGTCCTTGCATGTTGTTGTTTAATAAAGGTAAGCTTAAATGAGATTAATTGATGAAATTCGCTTACCTGCCTCCTGCATGTCTGTGTCCCCCTCCTCTCCTGTGACTACTCCAACCACACATTCTTCACCTAGAATGGAGGCCATTCTCTGTTCTTGAGGAGTTAGTTGCGGGGTACTGGGGCCTCCTCCGGTACCACACACACTTTAACGGTGCACACATAATCGCTTTTTCACAGTGACTTTCAGATCCGACCATTTCTTTTTTATTTCTGCAACTGTGCGAACCGTCTCACTCACCGCATTGCGTGCAGTCGCTACCTGCTCCCACTCACTTGTTTAAAATTTTTTTTTGTGATGCCACAAGTGTGGCTTGCAAACAATATGGATTTTCTTGCGTGGACATGTTCCACTAGAACCTCAATTTCGGCTTTTGAAAAGTTCCTCTTCTGTGTAGCCAGTGATATTCAAAGAAAGACACGCCAGGTGGGCTCATTTAAATACCAATGAATATGTATTACGTCATTTGCATGGTCCGTATAAAGGCTCAGAAGGTGTGGTCAGGGCAGATTGGAAGGCGAGTTGGCGTACGACAGCCTCCAGCTTCAGGTGTGATCTATAAAGCCAAGATTGCGTGGTTTCGTGCGTGCGGGGGTTTTCTAAATATGGAGTTTGCGTGGCACACGCCTTCTCGTGGCTACTAGGCGTACGCACTAACTTACGACAACTCCTGCGCAGTTTTTTATAAATGAGGCCCCTGAACTGGATGAGTGTGAGAGACATCAACCACCGTGGAAAGTGAGAAACACACACACACATATATTTATATATAATTTTATGTTGCAGTATATGAACAATACTTTGGTAAAGGGTTTGTTACTCTTTAGTATTTAAGTAATTTATCTTCCACATACATCTCAGTTTAACATTGACTCACAAAAACTATATTTACACCATGATCTTCTCTTGGCAAACCACTGGCACCATGATCTAAATTGTGGCATGTTTCTGTCTAACCGGTGTTTACTGGTTTTCATAGTCTCACCACCTTTATAAACCTCCTCCTTTGGAAACAGAGTCAAAGAGGCTTGAACACTCAAAGATCAAACTATGTTCATTTTTGAAATCACACTATGTTGACTTTTCAAGTCCCCCAGGTCTGTATTATTGATGTTAAATAAACTTCTCCTGCTTAAGACTCCAGTTGGTCTCTAGCCTTTTACTACTACCCTTTCTTTGAACAAGCTGAAAATGTCAACAACACCACTTCATTAATGAATCTTTTGGTCAATAGATAATTTTGTTCAAATTGTACTAAATTAAAGGTGCAACTTTTCTGGGGGAGTTTCCACAACTTAAATTTTTCCACTCCATGGAATTAAGTTTTCCTTCTCCATCAATCTGCAGGTGGAGCCACTAAGCCAATTTACAGGTCAGATGTGTGGAGAGGCGAGCCTGCTCAAAGCCAGAATGCATGTTTATCAAGGTTTCACTTTAGCAATAATAACACCTGTAACTGGATGAAAGGAAAAGAGATATATTTTAATAATAACATCTGAATGGAGACAAACTGCAGCCCAAAAGGGCAGATTATATTATATTACATTTAGTGATCTAATGCCAGAAGAGCTTAGGTACTGAACAGAAACAGCCAAATGTATCCCCCGTAACGGTATTTTAGATTCTCTGCTCGTCTGATAAATGCCACAGCTCCGAGAGAAGAGGAGGAGGATCCACAGGAGGACGGTCTGACTGGCACATGTCCACGGCTCATGTGCAGCGGCTCAAATCAGCTCCCACTGCACTCACATTTAATATGTATAAGAAAAACTCTTCTGATCTCTGCAGTCTCTTTAATTAGCCACGTTCTTAATACTTTACAACGACTGGAGTTTGGAACGGCACATTTTCCGAGGAGTGAGGGAGTTACACCAAGCTGAGAACAAGAGCCGCTAGCATTCATTATTGGTCGGCTGGAATGGAGGTCAATATAACAGCTCATAAAATCTGAATGGCCGGTGGGGACTTAAAATGATTTCCATCCAACTTATGATATCATCACTGTTGGGCAAGTTACTTTAAAACTGTAATGCTGAATTTTTGTGCCGTATATGGACTAAACCAGGACTAAACCAGAACTGAACTAGAACTGAACTAGGACTAAAACCGGATTCACTGTCGGGACTGGTTGATGGTGACTGCAGGAGAAAGGAGCGGCTCTGCTCCGCACCTCACGGAGATAAGAGCGGCTGTCGCCCGATCGAGCTTTATGGACACCCTGCTGTGGGGGCTCGCGGTCCTGATTTCAGCAACTATTTGTGGGGACCCAACCTGGTGCAAGACTCTGCTATAGCGCGTAACTTCTACCTTCTTCAGCGTGTCCAGAAGTCCAACTTTTTGTGCAATGGTTACATCTTCCTCTGCCTTTTTGTATGCGACCGCAGGAGCCTTTGTCAGTGCAGAACGTTTCATCGAAGTTGTGGGTTTTGTCGGGGAGAAAACTTACAAACATACAGCACTTAAGAATTATACTGATACAGATCGAACATTTATTTAAATTTGGCAGCTGAACACATTCTGTACTGTACAGGAGTCGGAGTCCCTTACCCAATCAGGACGCAGCAGGAGGAATGCAATACGTGTTCATACACTGTAAAAACAAAAGGCATGCAAAATTGCACATAAAAAATCCACGAAACAGTAAGACCGCGAAAGGTGAAAGTGCGATAGAGTGAGGGACGATTGTAAACCAGGTCTAAACCAGGTCTAAACAGTGTAGAGTTCTGCGTTGGTCCTTTCACCCGCCGTTACCTGAAGGTCTATCCGGCCGCGTCTCCGGCGTTTCACCGCTGCTGATATCGCGGTGATTTTAGCGAATTTCTATGAAGAAAAACCCACCACTGCAATCCAGGTTAAAAAAGCTTTGTAACGCGCGTTACTCACATTTGTACCGAGTAACATATTACAGTGTTTTTCCCTGTAATGCCTTACATTACTGCTTTACAACAAAAAGCAATGCAGTACGGTAATTCATTACTTTTATAACGCGTTACTCCCAGCACTGGACATCATGCAGTGAGGCGTGGCCATTTGGGCTCCTGACCTCCAGCTCATGCGCTGGATTGTGTGATCTGAACAGTTTTCCTGTATCCACACTATAAACTTTTTACAACAAGGCAAAAGGCTTTCTACACCAAACCTGGCAGAAGACGTTCCAGAGGAAACAGTTTGAGGGAAGGGTCGTCCCACCACCGACAGAAACAAGAGAGCATAGAGAGAGATGCAGAAGAGGCTTTGGTAAATGGTCACATTTTTCTATAGCGCTTTTCCTCACTCAAAGCGCTTTACAACAAGGAACCACTCACCCATTCACACACCAGTGTACACAGACACTGTGGGCAAAGTGGGTTAAGTGTCTGCTTGTCACAACGACAGCATTCATCTGTGGGAGCTGGAATCACACCAGCCAAACTGTGGGTCAGTGGATCTGACCGCTCAACCTGAGATGTTTATGTTGAGAGCTGGATTCAAACCGCCAACCAATCAATGGGCGAATGCTCTACCAACTGAGCTACTGCCGCCTCTGCTTTCCTGTTGTCCACCTGGCGCCCCCTGCAGACTGCTCTGCCCTACAAAAGTAGAATAGGTAGGGCTCCCAAAATTTGACAACTAATTACTATAATGAAGAAATATTTGTATGCAAAAAATACGGAGCTCAAAATTGACCTTTGAGTCTTATTTGTTAGTTCCTGTACTCTGCCTTTGAATCATGAGCCTTTTTACTTTTTATTTTTGGCTCATGATACAAAGGCAAAGTACAGGAACTGACAAATAAGGGTCAAAGGTCAATTTTGACCTCAATATTTTTCACAATATTTATTCACATGATAAAGGAGGTCTCAAATACAAACAAAATGACATGAACTCATTTTTGAGCAACTGTGATGTTCCGGTGTTCTGCTGGTGTAGATCAGTGCTGTGATGCAGCAGGACACAGAGGAAGCAGAGGGACATTTTTGTCCTGAGGGATGTTACTTAGCTCAAAGACAAGTTTCAGAGCAGCTCAGCAAGTCCAGTGTCAGGGCAGTTTGAGACGTCTATTACTGTTGTATATATGTATATATATATATATATATATATATATATATATATATATATATATATATATATATATATATATATATATATATATATATATATATATATATATATATATATTATATTATTTTTTTTTTAAGAGTACGTTTATTAAGGAAAAGCCCCTTGAGGTGAGTCACCTCGTTTTCGAGGGGGATCCTTATCATCCAAAGAATACAACAAGTCGCAAAAATATAAACAAGCAAAACAAAACAATACAAAAACAAAACAACATATCTAATAAACAGAAACACAGAACGATAAGACAAAATACATAGACACAGACATTAAACATAAACATAGAGAAACGTTAATATAACAACCAAACAGATCCCTCACTAAAACCAGTCACATTGTGTTTTAAGATGAATGAATAAGTCTTTCTTAAAGATATGGAATAATGATGTGGAGCACAGAGTTTGGCAAATTGTTCCAGTCTGATGGTGTTTTGACTCTGAACGCTCTTCTTCTGATGACTCTGGAGGTCCTGGGTATTACAAAGGAAGGATGGTCTAATTGTCTGAGAGAGTATTGCGATGAAAATGGAATGAAGTATTGTTGAAGGTAAGATGGACAGAAAAGAAAAATGCATTTAAAGATGAACTGAAACCAGTGAAAGCATATTCTTACATCAGGAGGTAACAATCCAGAGTTTCATACAGAACACAATGGTGCGTGAGATATGGACATTGCAAAATGAATCTACACAAACTATTGAAGGAGACATACAGAGGACGTAGGTGAGAGTCAGATGTATTTTGATAGATAATATCAGCATAGTCAGTTCTGGGTAATACCAGTTGTATAATTATTTTTTTCCTTACCGGTAGGTGAAACACTTAGCTGAACGGTATAGTAAATTAAATTAAATTACAATTCACTTTTTTGATAACAGAGTCGATGTGTGTTTTAAATGAAAGTTCCTTATCCAGCCAGACACCCAAGTATTTATAGGAGTCCACGCTTACTAATGGTGATCCATCTGAACAGTTAATAATGAGGTTTTTACATGTATTTAGTTTCTGTCTGGTCCCAAACACCATACTACAGGATTTATGTTTCTGTTCCCAGGGGACAAATAAAGTGATAGTGATTGACAGAGAAAAAGGGGGAATCTGGAAGAGGAGAGGCACATCTCTGGCAACAAACACCCAAACTAAACATACAATTATGGACACCGGGGGTAACCTATTTGCCTTCAGGGAGAGGTGGTCGCACACAGTGGCCTGGAGAATGTTGAGAACCAAAAAGACAAACAGGTGCTAACACCTCTTCAGACATGGTCTGGATTTGTTTATACCTTCTGTAACCTGGGTGATCTCTACCTTATTACTTGCAGTTTGAAATATCATAGTACATATTAGTATTATCACGAGAGTTCCCACTGGGCCTTCACGGGAATTACTTTTAATCTGTTGAATGAATTTTGAATGAATGAATATTTATTGGGACAGTACTACACAGAACATGCATAGAGAACATAAATACACAGAAATAACACATAAAGTAAATATTTCTTTTGTAATAATGAAAAAAATAAATGTCATGCAGATTTTACTTGTGTCTGAAAAAGGAGTGGGAGGAAGTAAATACTTATTTTACCCCACCCCTTTTTTCTACTGTACCAAATTAACTAAGAACATATAGACTAGGGATGGGCATGATTAGTTGATTAATCGATAATTGATCATTAAGAATTTCATCGATTACATTCATTTTAATCGACAAATCAAATGTAGGTTGCTGTACGTAGCGTAGGGTGACCAAACGTCCATGTCCGGGGACAAATGGGTCCATACATGTGTCTCTGCATCAGAAGGAGCGAGACACAAACAGTGGGTCAGTCTGCAACGTGCCGAAGCACAAATGTGTATTTAACGATGATTTGTACAAGAAATTCCACACTTTCCTTTGCGTTCGGGACAAGTGTGAGTCCATGTGCACAGTGTACAAAGCAGCACATATGTTTCGGTGTCCGGAGAGAAAAAGTTTTGCAAGTGAGAGTCGCTCAATGTTGATGAGTCGTCCCCACCTCCCTCCCCCCGTACAGTGTCCTGGTTTTAACAAACGCAAATATGGTCACACTAACCTGTATTCACCTGAGTTGTGCTGCATCAGCACAAGAGCTGTTTTTTTTTTTTTTCCCTTAGTTTATGCAAATTAGTGATGCGGTTTTAAGTTTTGTTTCTGTGAGACTTGCACAAAACTGAATTAAACACATGATAATGTCAAACGGGCTGATGTGGCTCTAGAGTCGTTACGGTTTATATGTCGTAAAGTTGAATTTATTTATGCAGATTAGTGCAGATAGTAATAATAATGATGATAAATTTTAATATAAAAAGCATTAATGATTAATCGATAATCGATCGTTAATTCTCCCGACGATCGATTAAGAAAATTTAATGGAATGCCCATCCCTAATATAGACTCCTCATTTCCTGTACAATATAAGCTATAATTCACAGTACCTGCATTTCAGTACAAATCTAACAACAACAACAACAAATATATGTATATTATGTACATTTGGCACGCTCCATATACGCCGGTGTTTGTGTGGTGTCACCTGCTAGGAGCTGCTGCTCAGGTACACGTTTCCTCGATTTAAAACAGCTATATTTGCATTTTTACTCCAATTTAACTCTGATATATTTTCAACTTTTTAGGCGCCTCTGCCATTTGTTGACGTGAAAGCATCATCGTTTATATGTGTGAAGAACAGAGGGAACTGGTGAGTCCATTCATTGCTTTACCCCTCGGAGATAGTTACCTCATCATATGAATGGTTCGCTTTTATTTATTATCGCCTTGTATTATTATGACATTGATACTAATAGTTAACAATATTCACTGGAAAACAACTAGATAACTATCACTGCTGGATGGCACTGGATTAAGAGTTTTACCACTGGCTGCAGCCTCATAACCACACGTGTTTATTGTTAACTGTTATGAATTTAATGTGCACTGACTGATTTATTTGAACTATTTTTTGCATTATGATTTATGGTGCAGTAATCATGAATATAAGAGTACTCTACTGAACACTGAACATTGATTGTATAATTATATGGAGTGTCTATTTGCACCCTGGGTGTTAATAGTTCAATGGACACGATTCTTCTGGAGAATAAAGGGAAGGGTGACGTGTCTGCTTATGTCGTTTCCTGTGAAAAGTGCAGGAAGCTGGATTTGAGAATCCAAAGAAATATGATTCAAAATGAAGGTAGGGTAAGGTAAAAGGTAAGTCAGTGTTGCTACAAAATATATTTGCAATACCTGTCCGACCATTACTGTTTGGGTAATTAAGTTGAAAGCATCACAGCATCATGGACAGTTTATTTCAAATACAGCCTCGAGTAAGATAACGGTAACATTAAAAGTGGTTCAGATGTCAGCATTTGGCCCTCGTAGGCACCAGAACTAAAGAGCGACGTCAGCCCGTTTGAGATTATAATGTATTTAATGCAACTTTACACACAAAAAACAAACCTAACATCACAAGGCTCATTTGCATAAAATTCCCCCTGATAAAAACAGTTTGCTCTGTGCCCTCATGTGTGATGTCGGCTCCCGTGTCACTTTCATCTCCAGGCAAATTGTCCCTTGCTCGTGTGCTGTCCTCTTCATCACGCAGCAGTCCAGTCTTTCCAAACCTCTTGGTTATCGTGGATTTTTTTCACATGGCCCCACACTGTCACACTGCATGGTAGAGTGTCAGTACCTGTTCACCCAATACGCACAGTACGCACATTGAGTAGGGCCCCGTGAACCAATAGAGGCCCCTTACCTTGGCGTTACTCCTTCTCACATACACTACGTGGACGGCCATAGACCTCCCGTACAGCGCATGGACCGTGCGTCTTCCCGTGCGCCTCTAAACCAGAACTAAAACTAGGACCTAACCAGAACTAAGATCAGGACTAAACCAGAACTAAACCAGAAATAAGACCAGGACTAAACCAGGACTAAACCAGAACTAAACCAGGACCTAACCAGAACTAAGATCAGGACTAAACCAGAACTAAAACCAGGACTAAACCAGATCTAAACCAGGACTAAACCAGAACTAAACCAGGACTAAACCAGAACTAAACCGGAAGTAAAACCAGCACTAAACCAGGACTAAAATCAGGACTAAATCAGAACTAAACCAGAAGTAAAACCAGGACTAAATCAGAATTAAACCAGGACTATACCAGAACTAAACCAGAAGTAAAACCAGGACTAAATCAGAACTAAACTAGGACTAAACCAGGACTAAACCAAAACTAAACCAGGACTAAAACCAGGACTAAACCAGAACTAAACCAGAAGTAAAACCAGTTCTAAACCAGGACTGAAACAGGATTTAACCGGGATTTAAACCATTAGGTACAGACTGCAGATGATTGATTGATGATTTGGCATCATTTTGAGTAAAGAAAACAGCCAATTTTACTGATTTTCACTGGGCTGATGCCTTTATGTTTTTTTACTGACAGTGAGTTTTTTTTTTTTTTTTGTTTTAATTTTTTATAAATAACCTGGGTGTAAATAGCGTTTTTGTTTAGGAACACCTGGGTGCCCTTCTATGTGCCATGATAAATAGCAACAATGGCTATTTGCCCTGTGTGTGAATAACATCTGCCATAATTATATTGGACATGTACATGGAATTGAATTGTATATACTGTAAATATCTCCTGTCTGTCTCTCCATTTAATACAACTCACATCCTGCAGCATATTACCGTCTCCTGGTTTGTGTTTTAAACTATGTCTCACTTCCCTCCCAGAGCCGAACTACATCTTCTGTAACTAGCCTATAGAGCACAGGTGTCAAACATAAGGCCCGGGGGCCAGATCTGGCCCTCCAAGACCTTTAATGTGGCCCTTGGGTGATTTTCTACTAAAATACTTTAATTATATTTTCTATTAAAATATTGGTAATTTTCTGTGGTGTTTATCACAGCAGCGTCTCCAGCGTCTCTGTACGTGGCCCCTCCCACCAGAGCAGCACAAATGAAGACTTGTCTCTTTCCAAACGCTCTTAAAGGACGATCGTTTTGACTGTTGACCGTGACCCCCTCATCAGAAAAATGTTCCAACATGAGAAAAGTGGAGCCGAGTGCAGGATTTTACAACAAAAATAGACTTATTCCTATTTGCACAAGTTCATGTTAAAACTTTGTGTTGAAATTGAATTTTTCTTAAAGTTTCAGGTTGTTCATAATATTATAATATTATAATAAGAAAGAGTTCGTCAATTAAAAAAGATTTCTGTAATAGATACACAAATATTTGAACTTATTGTTATTTTTGGGGTTTATGGCAACGGTAACTACACTATGCCATTGACTTCAGTGGCATCGGAGAAACATGGGCAGGTTTTGTTGTGTATTTGGTTGTTCTAGACGCTCTGAAAAGGATAAAATGATTCGTTTCTTCACTGTTCCTCTGGAAATGACTCAAGATCAAACAAGGGAATTATCAAAAAAAAAGACAGGAATTATGTCTAGAGAACATAAACCGCAAAGAGATTTCCTATGGTACCATCAAGACACACTCACGTCACTTTCATCAAGGTATTTGCTATTTAAATTGTTTCATAGTTTATTTAATGAGAGAAGCACATTTACTGAACTAAAATGTAAAAAGAAAACATTTGCAGTGTGAGTGGCAGTAGAAACTGTATCTTCCAACGCACATATAAACATGTCACTCGTCGTAGGACCATGTTTTCTTTATTGTCTTGTTTATCCACAACTATGTCTTCTAGAATTAATCTCTTTTTGTGAGTGGATCTTTCTAACGTTCGCGAGGATCTTTTCATGGCCGATTCTTTCGAGGTTCGACTCACAGACTCTTCGACTCCTGCTCCATGTTGATCAGAGGAGCCCAGTGTGGGTTTGTTGAATCATAAACTAGTGCGGGTTTTCCTGGATAAATTAATGAAATTTTAGTTCAGTAAATGTGCTTCTTTCATTTAATAAGCTATGAAACAATTTAAATAGCAAATACCTTGATGAAACTTCGGGTGTCTTGATGGTATCATTGGAAATCTCTTCGTGGTTTATGTTCTGTAGCCATAATCTGCGTCTTTTTTTCTATAATTCCCTTGTTTGATCCTGATGAGTCATTTCCAGAGGAACAGTGACGAAACTAATCATTTTAACTCTTTCAGAGCATCTAGAACAAACAAAACCTGCCCATGTTTCTCCGATGCTACTGAGGTCAATGGTTACACCCTTATCATCACTAGTCAGAAGGCCCTGTAGTGAGAAGGCCCTGTAGTGAGAAGGTCCACTAGTCAGAAAATCATTCCCTCTTCTATTGGTTTGTCAGCAACATTTCTCTTGAACAATTGAATGTATATTTGATGAAAGCAACAGGGAATAATCCCTGAATATCAGGGAAGAATTAGTAAACTTTTGGATGTTTACCAATTAAAAATGGCTGCAACATCAACATTTTTAGAGATATTGACAGGAAAACACATAATCATGCATAACAGCATTAGCTAAGGCCAGCATGACTTAATTTGTTGGTTTACAAACCCACCAATGCTATATTAAAAGAAAAAGATTTAAAATTAAATTGAAATGAAGGTTGTAGAGCTCGAATTACTGAACATTTTGCAAGTTGTTGCCTGAAAATCAGACAATTATTAACCCTGTTACACTTAAGACAGACATTTCCACCCAAATCATTATTTCCTCAAACATTTTTGCTGTATTTTAAGGGTTTAATATATTTATTACTTTTAATATTTACTTTTTAAAATATTTAAAACTTGAAATACAATTTCATTTGTAACAATTTGTAACACGACCTGAACATGGATTTTCTGACTAGAGGCTCTTCTGATGATAAGGCTGACCCCCCTGAAGTGGTTGGCATAGTGTAGTAGTAGTGTAGTTCCCATTGCCATGAGGGACACGTGATGGTGCAAAGCCTCTATACCCCACTTCCCACTTAATATATCCCACCAGTCATACATGCTGCACCTCTCTTTAAAAAGTTTGGACACCGCTGCTTTAAACAATCTCTCCGCTCTTCATCTATTGATATTTGAGCAGCGGTTCTCTGGTCACCTTTATAACTGGATGAACACTTCTAAAAACATGTTAACATAACTTGATTGAAATTAAAATTTCTTAATTTCAGACATAAAACTTTAAAGCTTATTATCTATAATTGCATCGATCTCGTGAGTGCCGCCCTTGTAAATGAGAGCTTCAGTCGAGCTTAGTGTCCTTCTAATACTGCTCCACTGCTCAGACCTCACAGTTAATATCAATGGCTCATCCCTCCCCAGTGCACAATAACCTGCACATATCGATTCAGCTACAGGTTTTATGACTACAGCTCCAACACCTCACATTGAAAACGTGTGGGAGAATTGACTAGAGTTGGCAAGTTCGTTTTGCATTATAAACCAATAGACAGTTTGACATAGTGTTGACAGTTATTTAATGAAAAATTCAATGTGCATGGAAGCAAACAGCAAAGACCGAGGTGTTAATATATAATGTCCGTAGCAGATATGTAAATGTCTTGGTCTTGTACAAACCTGCTAATCCTGTTTTTACATTACAAATACATGAAAAGCAAAGGGACAAAAATGCACCCTTGTGGTTCCCAATGCTTACAAATCGTACCCCTGCATGCATCGATTTGTGGTCTACAATCAACCCATTTAAACTCCATTATTCAAATTTAGCATGTTTCCCGCGTCTGGGAGAGTCGCAGATCGAACGCTGCTGACCGTAGCTTGTTGTATTGTGCAAATGAAAGCATAAATTATTCTTCTTTCCCGCAGCAATCAGCCAAAGTGAGCTCTGTTCAAGCCCTGGTTATGCAGATTGAAATAGGCTCTGGTAGACAACAGGAGGCTGATCATGGTATTTTAATGTGATCTGTGTTTTGTTCGAAGGACACTGGAAAATGAATGAATATCTTATTATTTAATGGAAGTGTATGTAATATTTTGATTTGAAATTCCATACATATTACCAATGTCCCCAGATACAAGGCTGAATGTTCAAATTAAATATTGCTCTTACAGGTAACAATCAGTTTTAACCTGGTCCCTGAAGGGTTGACCAGGTTTTGTATTCACCGTGTGTGTGTGTGTCTGTCCACCCGGGATAATTCCGTCATTTATGGACCGATTGTCACCAAATTTGGTACGTGGGTCAAGCCCCCATGCCAGATGCTGCCAAAAAAGTTTGGTGATGATGTGAGGTCATTTGAGGTCACACGGATCAATTGAAAGGTCACTCTGTTATAAAGGATCAGCAATTTTTTTTTTTTTTGTTTTATTTATTTAAAAGGGACAATGCATATTCATGAACATATACTTGTAAATACGCCACAATTAGCCTGTAGTCCCTGGCAGGTCAGAGAGATAGAGACATAAAACATAAAATATAAGAACATAAAATGCGTCACAATAGACAAACACACAAGCCTGACATACAACACTGACATTTACAAAGGAGCAGAACATTAGTGGTTTCTGCAATTTCTGAACCATCTGCAGGCTAAAATATTCACCCAATCACCACACAAGTTGGCACACACATAACCGGGGCACACTGGATGTTACAGGTTGAAACCGGTCAAGGTCACTTGAAGGTCAAGGTAACCAAGGTCAAATATGTGCTTTTGGTCATAACTCCACGAAGGATCGAGCTTCAGCAACAGGAGTGTCTCAAAATCTCAGAAAAATTATTATCTATTTATAATTCTATGCATTTGTATAGTGAAATATGAATAGTTTCGAGATAATCACTAATTAGAATAGTTCCTTTCTCTTTCAGTGTAGCCGTTAAAATTCTAATTGGAATGAAAATCATTTCCATTTCTTGTTTTTCTGGTGATACACAACACACTGATCTACAGTCACACAACTAACACACACACAACTCATGAAAAATGACATTTTGGTTCCACACTAGTAAACACAGACATTTTCACATCTGACCAATATCACACACATGTTCATGGACCTGTTCACATACACACATCACATTGTGGATATAATGATCATGTGATATGGTCTGGACTCCTCATAAGCTGCTTCGTTGCGCTTGTTTATGTTATAATTTCTCAAAACAATTATCACATCTCATTTTGTTGCCAAATGAGACACTCAAATCCATTTGGTTTGAAAGTTTTAAAAGAATTCTCTCTGATCTGAATGGTCACTACATTAACCCCAGCACCTGCACCAGTCATGAGTCAGTGCTAGTGCAGCCTCTGCAGCTCGCGGAGGGAATTCTGGATGTTCTGAGCTGAGGATGGCCTGAACATAAGATAAGAATAAGATCAAACTTGCATGTGTCTCTATCTGCAGGTTCAAGGCTCTGGCAACACAAATTCAATTGTGATTGTTTTAAAACTGTATGTGCGGCAGCTACATACAGTTTCTTTAAAGGTGCACAGTGTGACTTATCCACTGAAGCGTCCGTCACCTGCTTGTCTCCATGGAGATGGGCCTAGATCCAGGACGGACTGGGACCAAAAAACATCCCTGGACCTTTCCCCCATGAATCCCCAACAATATGGCCATAAACTTGCAAGCCAAATTACAAGTTAGGTTTGTGGAGAGGTGACCCCACTCACAGTAAGAATTCATGTTTAAGATATTTTTGAGCAATAAAAAACACCTGTAGTTGAATAAATGCAAGACTGAGTAGTTTAATACAGGGATTATCAAACTGAGGCCTGCGGGCAGACTCCGGCCCGCCACACCCCTTTGACCGGCCCCCAGCCCCTCTGCCCTCACCACTTGAACTGACCCTATGAGGCAATCCTCAAAAGATGTCATAGCCTTTTTTTTTTTTTATTACTTTTTGTCAAATAATAACACGTCTGCATCTTCTACCTTCTTTCTATTAAGACAATGATATTTATAAGAAGTATTTATATTTACATTTAAATAATTCTATGATGTATTTACATTTGCAGCCAAATTTTTGTCACCTGATAAGTTCCAGATCAAACAATGATCAAACACACTCGCAGAGTAGTGTAGTACAGAGTACTGTAGTGCAGAGTACTGTAGTACAGAGTACTGTAGTACAGAGTACTGTAGTGCAGAGTACTGTAGTGCAGAGTACTGTAGTACAGAGTACTGTAGTGCAGAGTACTGTAGTACAGAGTACTGTAGTGCAGAGTACTGTAGTGCAGAGTACTGTAGTGCAGAGTACTGTAGTCTTTCTTTCATACAAAACACACAGCAAACATGTATAAACTAATTTTTGGACATAAAAAAAAAAAAAAAAAAAGTTTAATTTAGGGTCTTAGATACAAAAGTGCAAAATATCAAGTCTGTAAGTAAACTCAAAAAAAAAAAAAAGTATAATGGGTGGCCCCATGACTTTTCTGGTGTCAGTTGGAAACAGCTGGTGTCAGGTCCAGGACACAGAGCCACATCACTTCCTGCATTTCCATGGAGGTTATTATATTTGGATTTGGACATTTGGACTGGATAAACCAACCAAATCAACCAAAGTTGAAAATAACAAGGGATATACAGTTACACAGACCAAGATGCATAATTTTCCATTTATTTAAGAAATATCTGCACTTAGAGCGACTTTTTCAATTGTTACAAACACAGACGCTCAGAGCATCGACCAGTTGGACTCACTACACTCTTTGGCAAAGTTTGGCCCAATCAAAATGGATGGAGCACATGAGTTTGACGGAAAACAAAGTTCCTATTGGACACTCGTTTTCCCTACATCATCATACAGTGTGTGATGTAGGATAATGCCCAAAGTCTTATTTCTTTCAAAGGGAAAAAAGTAAGTTTCTAAGTATATGACACCATCGATCTGGAATGTCAGACACCCCTGCTCTTTGTCTGGTTGGGTTAGTTTTGTTCTGTTCAGTTTGATTTAAGTTCCCCAGTTGGGCCCGGCCTAATTTGAGCCTTTGTTGAACTGATATGTTGAAATTTGACTTATTTTGATACCTTGTCTTTGCCTTTCTGTTTGCTCCACTACAAAGAGTTGAGGTTATGACCTAGATTCTGGTTAAAGTTAAGGCCAGGGTGAGGGGCCTTAATTAAAGAAATGTAAATATCTTTTAAAAGTGAGAAAACAGAGTCGGTCGGACATAGACCTGTGGGAACACATCCTCAGCTCCAGACTGTGAAGACTCAGTTTAGTTTTGAGCTGGGCGTGAACACAACACTACATCACAACACACAAGTTCCCTCGTAAAAGATCACTCTGTCAACTTCTGCTGCCTCTGCCCTTTTTAGAAGCCAACACACTGCAACACACCAACGCTAAGACACACGCTAAGACACACATGAGAGCAGAGAAGATGCAGAGAAGATGCAGAGAAGGCGTTTGAAAGGAGCAGCACACTGTGGTATTTGCTCCGTGCAGGTGAAGGTCACATCCATCACACATGCAAAACATCCATTCTTCTCCAAAAGGCTTCGTGTGAGCTCTTTGTCGTGAGGCTATTAGCTGTGGTTACACCAGGACACAGAGACGCTGCTGTGGGGGATGGTTACGCTGAGGCTGGATAGAACTAAACCAGATTAAAAGAGGTCAAAACTAGGCCTATACCATGACTAAAACACTTAAAAAGAAAAAAAAAAAAAAAGGAAAAATGTCTTTAGTTTTATACAGAGTGTCCCCAAAAATGTGACATCATTTCCCAAGCCAATAATTTTGGCAATTCTTGTTGAAACAACCCCAAATTTTCACAGAATGTATAGAAACAGATCAAGATTTTATATTTAATGTTTTATTTTTGTTCTGATTTCAGGTTGAAGTCATTTTATGTCTTGGAATCTGCTGCACACACCCACCCAAGACTGTGCAGCTTCAGTGCAACATTTGGAAAAACTTCACCAAAACTTCATCTGTATGACTCAACCTCAAAACAGAACAAAAATAAAACATTACACATAAACTGCTTCTATAATTCTGTGAAAATGTGAGTGTGTTATTTCAGTAAAAATTGCCAAAATTATTGCCCTGTGAAATGATGTTAAATTTTCTGTATAATGCTTTTGCAGACACTTAAAGGTTGTATAGAGGATTTTTTAAGGGAAGTGAAATACAGTGACAGTCCTTTTTCACATGTTGTGCATTTGACACACCACCACCTCCCTCCTCCACAGCTCCCTCAGTAGAAACACCTCCTCCCTCCTTTTTACTCTAGAAATCACGCTTGTTTACATCCAGTGCATGTTCAAAATTACTGTTGAAGTGGCCTGTCTAGAAATATTTTAGCGACCGACGCATCAGTTCTTAGACCCTTTGTCTGCTCCACTCGCACCATCGCTGGAAGAGATCTCCTAGAATCACCTCAGTTTGTCTTCGCTCCTTTTCCCCGTCTCTTCTACTTTCAGTGACCTCAAAAACGGACTTTCTTTTGCGGCAAACTGGATTCTCGTCCGCCATCGCAACAAACTTTGTGTGAATTGCAAGGAAGCCACAGTTTGAAAAAGCCTCTAAGAACTGCTGCATAAACCTTGTAATCCCCGTGTGCCTGCAAATCAGTTATACTAGAAATGTAGGGAGTTTGATTGACAACCTAACAGCCAATAGAAAATGAGGGAGCCTTGTTTTCTGTTGGCTGATGTTTATCTGGCCTCACTGTGTCCACAGTTGATAGAGTTTCATTCTTTTATTTTATTTTTTTGGTCATCATAATTACAAAGCTGCTGCGTCTCTGTAATGGTATTTTAAACTTTCACTGACAATTTGAAACAAAAACAAAAAAAATCCTCCGTACAATCTTTAAAGTCAGATTTCATGCATTATTCCATAATTCCACTCTCTGTGATGGCAAGCTGTTATTGTGCCACAGCTTGCCCTGGGGCACACTGACAGAAGTGAGGCTGCAAATTTGCACCATCGGCTCCTCCAACTACCACACAAAACTGATTTTTGTGAGTTTTAAGCCATGTTTGCTATAAAACCAGACCTGGAGTTGTTTTGTTTCATTCACATGTTTGAATAAACCTTTATTATTACTCTGTCTACATCTCCAAAGCTTAACATGCTCGGCTCACTTTGTGATGTCACGCAGTTGTAGCTTTCAAGTTAATTGCTCCTTTGATTGGCGATTCCAGGACTGAAATCATCCAACTGATTCTAATGAACGTGTGTGGAGTTTAAAAATGGAGTGAAGCACTTCCTGTATCACGACATGACATCATAAGTTGGAACAGAGTGTTTTCCATTTGAAAGAAGAACTGCAGGGTTTATGACTTAAAAATGTGTGAAGGTAACACTTTATAATAACTACACCTTATTTAGCCTTAATAAAGCATGAACAAAGACTTAATTAATAATGAACAAAAATTAAATTAATAATGATTCACGCTTGGTAAATGCTTAATAAAGCACAATTTGTCTTCACTTTAGAAAATCTCTCAAAAAGATTTAACAGATAACAGCTGCCTGAATGATCATTGCTTTGTATTATTAGTAAATCATTGTCTCATAGTTTATTAATGATTAATAAATGCTCAGATGGTTAGTCCATGAGTAATTAAGTATGAAATAATTATGAGTAACTATTTACAGCACATGCAAATTAAGTGCAAGTGCTAATTAAGGTAGTAATTAAGTAGTTACTAAGCGTGAATAATTTTTTTATTAAGTCTTTGTTCATTATTAATTAAGCCTTTGTTCATGCTTTATTAAGGCTAAATAAGGTGTAGTTATTATAAAGTGTTACTGTGTGTGAATGAAACAAAACAGGAAGCAGCATTAAAACATAGAACAGAAAATGGTGCAACATGAGCCTTTTTAAAATACATTATTGGCTTATTCTTATGCACTTGAGTAAATCCATGTGAACAGCAACAGGAAGCTCAAGTCTGATAGATGGTAGATGCTGCTAATGGGATTCAGGGCAGAACATGGTGTGGTCATCTGTCTTGGTTTAGCTTTACTCATGCTGTAATTCATAATTCATACCACTACTAGATTATGTATATTGATCACTGCGTCGTTCGTTTAGTTTGATTTACCCGTTTCCTCATTCCTGCTGGAAGACTGGATTCTGTGCATTTAAAGGTCCTACATTATGCAGAATTGTCTCTTGTGAACTTTAAGTCATGTTAGTATGTAGTAGTATGTGCTACCTCCTCACAAACAGAGCTGGAGTTGTGTTTTGTTGCATTCATTTGTTTCAGTCTGTCTACACTGAAAAAAAGGTCTGAGGGGGGTTGCTCAAATTGCAAAAACAAATTTGACAACAATAACATGACTTTTTTAACGTTTCTCTGTCCAGCATGTTTAAATCTTACAAAGGTCGCTTGATTGTGGTCGATGTGAGACCTGCATGTTTTAATCAGGTTGAGGAAACATGACTTTATTATAATCTGTGGTGAGGCTCCTCCCTCTGGAATTCTCCTCCCCAATTTTTTTGGAGGGAAAATTCATGTATGTCGTTTGGCAATGTAACAGGACACAGGACAGTTCCAGGAGCAGAGGACACACAGTGTGGAGCAGGAGGATTATCAGAGCTGATCTGGAGGTGAGACTTTTTAAAGATTTTATGTGCTTCTCCGGCCTAGAATGTCGTCATTGTTAAAACATGTTTGTGGTGTTTTATTTGAAATTGGAGTTAATGTAAGAACTCCTTGAAATAAACTGAATTTGACTGTCCATCTACAAGAGTGTGACAGTTGTATCAAGATTTAAATGTGTTTGTTCCAGAGTCGTCTACAAACACAGAGTGACGTCCAGAGCTCTGCTGGAGCTGTGGGGAAGTTCATGAATGTTATAGTTGATGTTTCAGGAAAAAGGAAGATGTTTAAGAACCAACAAAACACAGAGCACAGATGAACAAAGTAAGTACCAACTAAAATGATTTTAAAATAATGTTCCAAAATGTACTTCCTATTGAAACAGTTCTCGTGTTTCTACAGGGTGACACTAGAGGACATTATACCAGATGCCCTCCCTGTTACTGCGTTTAGAGGAAGAAAAGCAGCACACGGTGAGTTTTGTTTCTGCAGATACAGTTCTGATGTTCTTGTGATTCTGTTCTGGTCCATTATTGTAGAAGAAGTGCTTTAAATGTATTTAAAACATGTACAACAGAGTAGATGATCAGAATGTGATCATCATGTGTTATTCTGTGTCCACAGAGACCAGAGCGTCTTCATTGGAATAAATCTTCACAGTGTCCAGCTCCAAACTGTGTGTCTCTGTACTTGTGTGTCTCTGTGTGTTTGATTCTGTTTAAGACAAAACAGAACTGTGGAAAACTAAAGACTGTTTTTGTATTCTTTTACAGAATTAGATCAATTTAATTAAATCATACATACTTATACATTTCACGATAAGGTAACATAAGATAAATATGCATATTCAGCAAGATTTGATCAAAATTTCATAAACATGAAAAAGTGATGTTCATGTTCTGAGATAAATATGTGAAGAGGAGATCGAAATAAGTTTCAAAGCCTAAACATAATTTTATTGCATGCAACCAGTTTCCATAACTTTTTTTTTTTTTTTTACACAAACCCAGCAACCTTTTTTTTTTTAGTGTACATCTCCAAAACTCAAAACTACCACTTCATGACATCACAAGGTGGAACAGGGCTTTAAGTGAACAGCTCTCTTTTTTTTTTTTCCAAATATTTTTTTTTTTACGAGGAACACTAGAACACAGAAAATATACAACAAAATATTCAGTTCAGTTTTTCTCCAATTGCACAGTGTGATAAAACTGCAGAAATACAGGAAAGTAAATATCATCTATCATATACGTGTACACAAAATAATAATAGGAAAAAAGAACTGTATAAAGAACATCCCCATCCCAACACATCTCAGCTTTTCATTTAACCTACATACATAGCACCACCATTTAAATATGAAATATTCCAAATTACAGAAATCACAACACGCAGGTTCTGGCACATTCAAACTGGCAACGCCTACAAATTAGAAAAATAACAAATAGTACTATTACCATACCTGGAAAAATCTATCTGTACAGCCACTTAATGTATATTTAATTTGTTCAGGTTTTAGAAATACCACCATGTCTTTGAGCCAGAGCGAAAAAGAAAGACATTTGTCAGATTTCAAATGTAATAGCAGCATATGTCTCACAATTAGAGAAGTAAATGCTATAATATCCCTCTGTGTAGAAGTCAGAACTACTGAGGAGTCCATCCATCCATTTTCTTCCGCTTAGCTGGAGCAGGGTCGCAGGGGCAGCAGTCTAAGCAGGGACTCCCAGACTTCCTTCACCCCAGACACTTCTTCCAGGGGTGAAGGAAATCTGGGAGTCGCTGCACACAAGCAACACAGCTTTAGTCCATGCATGAGGTCAAATTATAAAACATGTTTATTTTGTAACTCCAAATGAACTTAAATGGGCCGGTCAGAGTCAACCACAGGGCCGTATGTGGCCTGGGCCCCGTACAATGCCCAGGTCTATGTTATTAGATTCTTTTTTCAGACCAAGAGTTTGTTTTCATACCTGACAGTTTCGACTGCTCACTAGCGGTCTTCCTCAGAGTCATGTGATGTTGCTGTGACCGTCCCGTCAGCTGATTTATACAACCTGTATAAATCAGCTGACCGGACACATCACTGTCACATCAAACTGTCAAGTATGAAAACAAACTCTTGGTCTGAAAAAAAGAACCTAATAACATAAATTATCGGAAGACCAAATGAACCTCATCAGACTAATGCCCAGGTCTGTTCTAACTCAGTGTTTTCTGTTATATAACATGGCTGTAGGTGGTACATGTACTGGTTGACGGCTCTAGTAGAAGTCACAGTGACAGCAGAGTCCAAAAATAATTCAACCATTTTTGCCATGTTGCTGAAAATCTTGAAAAATGGCAATTATGCTAATAAGCTAAGAATATGAAATATATACACTCTGACTCTGAACAGGATCTACAGACCAGAGGAGTCAAACTCAAATTGACAGAGGCCAAAATTAAAAACTGGGACTAAGTCGTGTGCCAAACTAAATATTTATTGAAAAATTTCAGCATCTGCATGTAGCCAATGATGTTCATTTTGTCTTCTTATATTACTTTAACTTCTTAGGTTCTTTTTAAAGACAATGCAGTAAAGTGATATACGACACGTCACCACCAACACCAGTGACAGTTCTGAAGATGGCTCGCAGCAACAGCCGAAACATGTCAACAAGGTAAATACACTTTACTGCATTGTCTTTAAAAAGAACCCAAGAAGTTAAAGCATCTGCATGTTTTCTCTTCTTTCATGATATGTAATGTTAAACCTTTTATTAAAATACATGTTTAATAATCGTTTTACTTAAACATTGAATCCAGAACAAGCAGAATATAAAATAATAACAATGTCTCTATAAAACAACAACAATGTCTCTATAGTCGATCTGTAGCCAGCGGGCAGATCTAACACATATTTGATATGATGATATGATGATGATGGCCAAATACAATTATATCACAGGCTGAATTTGGCCCCCGGGCCTGAGTTTCAATCAATCAATCAATCAAACTTTATTTATAAAGCACTTTTCATACAAAAATGTAACACAAAGTGCTTTACACAGATTAAAAACAATCCCACATTTCCACCCACCCACCCACTAACCCAACCCCCACAGCTGCCCAACTCAACACAACCAAACATCACAGCCCCCCCCACACACACACACACATTAACCTGCTAAAATACATAAAACGACACATAGTAAAATGTGAGTTTGACATGTCTGCTGTAGAAGCAGTGCCCTCTGTCTCCTGGTCAAACACAATGTACAAAATGTCTTTTTAAGGACACATTGTCCCTGTGCTTTAGAGGAACAAAGAGAGACCACTCTGCACTCTGCGCTGTAGAGCGTCAGGAGAGTGCTGTTCAGCTGGAGTCCAGCACCATTAGCATTTGAAGGGCTCGTTCACATGTGCCCTTGGACCTGACCGCTCTTTAGCACTAATGCTGCTTTTGAGCTGTGTCCCTCACTACCTGCATGTCCACATTATATCACAGTTTGAGTGTTTAAACCGTCAAAGTGACTGCATGAGACACACAGACCTTCTGTCTGTTACATTTACAGGTTTCACACATGCTGTCACATTTGAAACTTCACTTTTCTTTTGTGCTCCCATAAGGCGCAGTAGTGTCACCATCATCAGTAAATTGCTTTGTGAACATGTGAAACATATGAATCATGTTGATGTATTTTCACAAGTTGGACGTTATGGCAGACAGCTGTTAAGAAATTATTTAAGAAGCTCAAGAGTTGTATTCATTGGGTTTAGAATGATGAAAATATTGGACCGTTGTCATAGTGATGACAAAAAAAAAAAAAAAAAAAAAAAAAAAACTCTTTTAAATGGCATCCTGAAAAGTTTACCCATAACAGCAAGCTACACTCCTGAATAGAGGCAGGAGACTTCAGATGGCTCACGTAGGAGACATACTGTGCTAGTGTTCATTCAAGTCTGACCCTTTCTTCCATTGTAGGGAGTATTATAACCTTGACATTTTTTTGCTATCCCCAGACATGCTCAATGATGTTCATGTCTGGTGACTGGGCTGGTCAGTCCTGGAGCACCTTGATCTTCTTCGCCTTGAGAAACTTTGATGTAGAGATAGAAGTATGTGATGGAGCACCATCCTGCTGCAAAATTTGACCCCTTTTATGGTTGGGAATGTAAGAGGAGCTAATACTTCTTGATATTTTAGGTTATTGATATTCTTCACACCCCAGACTCTCTGTTACAGAGAGAAGCCATAGATCCATGGAGAGAACACTCATATTCCACTGAGTCATGTCCTTTAGTCTGACAGAAGCTGAACTGTGTCAGCGGCACAAGGAGCGAGGTGTTTTTTTTCCAGCACTCCAGCTTATGCAAATGAGCCATGTGGTTTTAATTTTCATTTCTGTAAAATGTAAATAAATGTTCGCGACACTGCATTAAACACATTATAATCTCAAACGGGCTGATGTGTCTCTACAGTAATGCTTTATCTGTTGTAAAGTTTAGTCATGTAAAGCTTATTTATGCAGAAGATTTTAATTAATAATCCGCTGCAGTGTAACTTGTACAACATGGGACACTTAATAGCTCCTTATGCTGGAGATGAACATGGATCTATTAAAATAAGGAACCTCCTGAACTCCCTCTGCTAAAGGAGCTCATGGTTCTGGTTGGTTCTGCTCGTACGGTGAACAGAGTTAATGCAAAGATGAGCTTGAGTTGAGTTGTTTTAATTTTGAATGAAAAGAAGGCAATATGTATTATTTCTTCCTTTAAGTTATTATTTTGTGTACAGGGATGTTTTTTTAATGTCACAGAAGCACTTTGTTCCTAAATGAACGTTGTGGAGTTTGGCATATTTGTTTTTGCAGTAGTTTTAGGGGGTTATTCTTCCTGTGCAAATATCAAGATATATATCATATATTGAGATATAGCAAAATATGTCGAGCTATATTTTTTCCTCCATATCGCCCAACCATACTGTTGGGGATGAAACAAGATTTCGTAACAACATCCAGTGTTCAGTCTACACAGACATGCTGCACAGCTCCCTGACACACCTGACAGCCAATCAGAAAGCTCCCTGATGCACCTGACAGCCAATCAGAAAGCTCCCTGATGCACCTGACAGCCAATCAGAGAGCTTGTCGTGTTGTCTGTGTGTGTGACGTGTAGGTGCACCTCAGTCAAAAAGTTGCGCCTTGAATTTCCACCAAATGCAAGAGCTGTGATAGGTTGATCCACAAAAACTAAACAAAACTCTATTAAAAACAGCTTGTTTACAGTAATATGTTCATATGAACCTGATGTGATTGTTTATAGCAAAGTAAACAGTTCAGAATTTGGAGACGCTTGTATGGTTCAGGTCTGTGTCAGGACGTCAGCTCTCAGACTGATGCTGGACTATAAACGGACTATAGAAGTTATGGTTCCAAAAGGCACAGCTACACTGAAAGCAAAAAATTATATTGTGAGACCAAAATTGTGAACTGAACCTCACGTCTCATGTCTCTATGACAAATTATGTTAAAGTCTCATCATTTCTTGTGGCCTAAAGGCAATGGCAGAAACCCACGTCCTCCACAACAGAGAACGGCCACTTAAATCAATAAAAGATAAACATTATTTGTGTTCATTCATTTGAAAATGTCTCATGGAAAACATATTTGCCTTTAATGGCACTACAAGGCCTAGCTTTTTTGGATATCTGATGGTGCTCCCTGACTCCACTCACAGTGATAAATAGTTACAAAACATGATACTTTTGCTAAGACCTTTAGTCCATCAATTCGGGGGCCAGAATCAAACTTAATAGATTTTGTAACAGGGGTCTGGGATCCCCTCAAAACAGAAGTCATTTCCTACAATCTGGACTAAATTAGATCAACTAAAACATTTAACAGAAGTTAATTTCTGTCTGTTATTTTCACATTAAGATTATAGACTTCTGCTCTCCAACATTCCTAGGGAGCATTAGTTATTATAATGACAGCTGTGGCACAGTTGGGGCTCACCTGTATTTTACACTTGCTGTCTGTGAGCTGCAGCATCACACTGGACGGTGGATAGAGATCCAGACAATAGTCAAAGTCAGTCTGTCCATATCCAGGCCTCATGTTTTACGTTGCTTCTGTAAGACTTCAAGAGGTGTGTGGAGGGAAATGTGTTGTGGTTTATTGTGATATTCACTATTGAATCTACGGCCATATTAGTTCATCCGCTGTTTGTGCTCATAACTCAGTGAATGAAAAGCAGAATGGGAAAAATAAAGACTGACTAAAAGCTTGTGGGAAAATCATTTCTTAACTGTTTCCAGAGTCTCTGATTTGCGCTGTGGGCTGTTCATGAGGCTTGTTCAGCTGCATGTCGTTGCCACAGGCTGAACTGGTTTAAAGGGCCCATCTCATGCAAAATCAACTTTTCAGAGCTTTCTACTTTCTAAGAGTAATGTGTGGGCCTGGTATGTGTCACTAAAGTGTTTTTTAGATTGATTCGATGTTTTTTTTTTTAAACAAATTGCAGACGTGACAGCGAACTAAAGCTGCTACAATGATGACGCGGCACCTACACCTATGACACGTTTGACGTAGCAGAAAGCGCTTCACACCCGACCCCCAAGTGTATTGTTCTACACTGCAGTGAACACGATATAATAAGTTGATCTACTAGTGTTTATTAATACTTTACCAATCAGTAATGTTCAGCTGATGTGGACACGGTGCTTGAGCTTCGTGCTCCTCAAAGTCCTCGCCCGATTCCAGGTCCAACACATGCGGCTGAACGCGCTGTATCTCCATGATGAATAAAAATTTATTCCTACCACTATCAGGGTGCACGCCTGTCTCCCCCTCCCTCCCTGAGATGGGCGGAGGAAGGGCGGCTCACGTCATGTTTGGAGGGTGGAGCCTGGGCTTTCATAGTTCCTGGTCTGTGACTGACTCCAAGAAATCAGTAATATTTCAAACTATTGTGTGATGGATGTTCCAAAACCCAAATTGTGCTTGTTTATGTGCAGAAGATACAAGATACAGTGTCAGGGACAAAATGAGACTGTGTACACACAAAGAGCTGCTTTTACTCTACATCTGTTTGGGGCCAAACAAATGATACTTTATTACATGAAAAAAGTCAGTACAGCCTCTTGAATCTAATGACTTGTGCATAGTTTGATGTCGGTGCAGCTGTTCGTCACAAAGAGCCCGTGGTCAGGCCCACAGTGAACATTAACATGTCTCATCACACATTCATGGTTGTTAAGGAGCCTACTATTAATACCCATGAACCAGCTCTCCGTCATCTAAATGCTCACTGGTGCATGCTGGGACTGGGTGACATCATCGCCCCGGATCGCTCTGGTTTTTCCTCACACGACCAATAATCCCTGCAGGAAATCAAATGCGTACGGCGCGTCAGCATTTGTCAAAGCGACTTCAGAGCAGAGAACTTAGTGTGGTGTCAGCTCCAGTTTAGCTTCGCTCGTGCTCAAATCAAACACATGCATCTGAGGCGAAAGAAGTTGTGAGCGGTAGAAAGCTCCAAAAATTAAAAGCTGCACTATGTAACTTTTCTGGTTTGCACCTGTTTGTCTGTCTGGAATGTTCCACAGTATGGCATTAAACATACTGTGTCTTACTAGTATTTATGATGTTAATGCTGAGGAAAAAGCTCTAAAAGTTTGAATTTTTACTGTGACCCGGATGGCCTTTCCACAGATCTGACCTGTTACTAAAATAGGTTTAATGTCATACTCTAGACCAGGGGTGTTCACACTTTCTCAGCATGTGAGCTACTTACAAAATGACCAAGTCAAAATGATCTACCAAATACAAAGCCAAGCAAACTGCACTGAAACACTCTGTGCCCCTTTTTTGGACCCTCACCCACAGTTTGAGAACCTCTTCTTTAAGAGAACTTCCTCTGGCACTTTACACAAAACTGTGAAAAAAGTGAAGGAAGATTTTTAAACCTGTTTTTTAAAGTTCCAAACTGGAGTTACATTCTTTTCTGGTTTTGCAGTGATATTTACCAGCCTCTGCACGTTTACCAAACCAAACGCACATCGTGACAAACACAGATGCATTTGTGCACTTTTGTTAGACAAACTTCAGCCAAATGTGGCAGTAGGTCTGTTCTGTAGATCCGCTCTATGCTGTAGACCTGCTTTGTGCCAACACTGGAACACAAATTTAGACTCATTTTTTGCTTCACGTTTGGTCTTGCTCTTCTAATCAGCGCACTGTGGGAGGGGCTTGTGTTGGCTGTACGCAGGAAGGAGCGAGAGCGTGAAAAGGCGAGGGGCGGCGTGCTGACGTGAGGCAGATGGACAGGTAGGATGTTTAGGAAGTTGAACCTGCCCTGTGATGCACGCTGGTACACGAGGGCACACGCTGTTGCAGACGAGCCGTGCATAGGGAGCGTGTGTGTTTGTGATGTGCCGTAGAGTCTCCGCGGGTTTCAAATGAGCGCACAGGCTGCACTGAGACGCCCCACACGCTCCTGCACCCGCTACAAGTTTATTACCAACAGCAGCGGCCGTAATGAAATATGATCACACTTGTTGAGTGTCAGACCTTGAGTGAGAGACAAGACCGAGTCCAGATGCGATCGAGTCCGAGACAAGACACGGAGATCTACACACACGACCGTGGCGATCGACTGGTAGATCGCGATCGACGTATTGAGCACCACTGTTCTAGAACAAAACAATACAGAAAAGAAAATAACATACAGTATCTATGGAGACAAGCATGGCACATGTGTACATAAAATATGACATATAAAAAGTACAAATATTAACATGATTACTAGTCTAATTCATCAGCTGGTTTCACTTCGTACAAACAGTCTGACCTCACAGTGTTAGAATTCATTCGCTCGACGGTAGGCAGCTACTTTTTTATCATTTAACCAATCACTGCTATTTGTTCGTGACCAGTGTTGGGAAGATGACTTTTAAAATGTATTCCCCTACAGATTACAGATTACATACACCAAAATGTAGTTTGTAGCGGAATCCATTTAATTAGTTAAAGTGAGTAATGTAATCTGAATACTTTGGAATACTTGATATTGTCATGTTTTTTTAAAACTACATGAACGTACCAACCACATCCTGACAAGTCTTGTTTGTTCTCATCAAATTGTCTGTTGAGTCCAAATCTCCATGAACAGATTTTTGTTTTTATTTTTGTAGAGAAGCAAAGACTAGGATCTTTTGTCTGTTAAAAGAAAATAAAAAGCCCAGTCTTTCCTTAACCAAATTAAAACTATTATTGATAGAGAAATGCTTTTTATCTGAGATCACTGCTGCCTTAAATTATGGCCACCCTACACTTTCAGTACAAATATAAAGGTGCCAGCCCAGTAAAAATCTGTAATATTGAATGTTTTTTACTCAAAATGATGCACAATAAGATAATTAACAACGACTATTAACGACCTTGTCCACTGTGTGACTGATGGCACCAATGTGAACATGACGGTTACATCGCTCTTACTGCACGCGTTCTGTTTGGGTTTCAGGCAATGAATGGAATTACCGAAATTAAAAAAAATGTAAAAAGGGATATAGCCCGAAATGTAAAAGCAGGAAAATACCGCCATGTAATCCATTTATTTCAACAAAGTAACTGTAATCCAATTAGCACTCACTGAAACAGTAACTGTAACCGAATACAGTTACTCATAATTTGTACTCTGATTATGTAATGCTGGTACATGTAATCTGTTACTCCCCTACACTATGTATGTAATGCGCCACTAACAGAGCTAACTGGTATATTAAGCTTTTCCCAAATTCCGTAGGAAGAAGGACGATAATGTCTTTCCCCTTTGTAAAAATCACAAAACATTCTCTTTGTTCCAGCTTTAAATACTCGATCTTGGGAATCGTTGCCAACACTGAATATATGGCTCTTCAGTGATTGACGGGTGCCCGAACCCGCACTTCTGTCTGTTGTATTCTGATTCCTGACCTAGTCGCTGGAGAGAAATAAAATCGAGCAGAGACACTAGGTGGCGCCAGCCTGGTTACATGATTTACTGGTCACTTTCCACATCTAGATTGTGCAAGTTTGTCCACAGCTCAAAAACATGAAAAACACAACAAGTTCATTTGAAACAGTTTGCAATTCCTCACTTCCCTTATGTATCCTGAGCATCCTGATTATTGGTGCTGCATTTTCACAACTCTGAAACTTGTAACCAGTGTGGAGTTTTGTCATTAGTGTAAAGTAAATAACAACTAGTATAGTATAGTAATAATAATAATAATAGTAATAATTAAATGTTTTAGATAGTACACAGCTGTCTACCTCAAGAGCTGCTTACACAATATATCTAAGAAGCAGAGGTACAAAAAGTACTGAAAAATTGTAACTGAGTAAAAGCATTTTTACGTTGTTTAATTCCTACTCAAGTAAAAGTAAAAGTAACCATCTAAAAATATACTTGAATAAAAGTAAAAAAGTACTTAATTTAAAATGTAATTTAAGGTGCAAGTTGTTTGAATTAGGGTTTAGATGATACAGACAAACTTTGTTCAGTGCAAACTTTGTACATTTGTAGCTCACTAACACTTACTAACACTGAGCTCTTCTTTGTATACAACTTTAGAGAACTTAAAACTTTAACTGCATAACAGATTTAACAAAAATAAATAAATAATTAAATAAATACATTCTGAATTATATGGTCCAACTCACAGCACTACAAGAAAAAAAAAAAGAAAGAAAATTAAACCAAAATCAAAGTATACAACACAAAACTGTTGCACACACTACACACTGACTGATGACTGACGACCTCGATCTGTGACTCAGCACCAGCATCATCAAAGTTGATCCAAGACAGACTGACTCTTCTGTGCAGAGACTGAAGCAAATGGGAGGAGACCCAGCGGATGGCGGGCGGGTGCCATTTTGAAAACTGGTTAAAAACTGTGGTTGCAAATGGATAGCGGGCGGATGATGAGTTTTGTGATGCGGTTGAAAAAGTAGCCCATCTGCGCATCTCTAGTTCCAATGTAATGAAGTAAAATACTTGGGTCAAAATATATTTAAAAAAATAATAAAAAATTTAAATTACCTATTTCAAAAACTACTTATTACAAATTACTCTTAAAAAAACACTCAATTACAGTAACGTGAGTAAATATAATTCATTACTTTCCACCCTTGCTAAGAAGACAAATTTAATGAAAAAAATAAAAATAAATAAAAAAAGGTACAGACTTTAACGCGCAATATTTAAAAGTCAACCTAAAAACACATTTGAGTGAGGGAGATAGTTTCATTCACTTTGCCAGGAAAGAAATTGGGTTTGCTTTGTATGAGGCCGTTCTGAGCTCCTGTCTCCTCTTCTGCCAGACACTGTCACTTTTTCTACACACAAAAAAACTTTGCCTCACACACAGGCCTATTCACACAAGATACTTTGTACCTTTCTCATTCACTCTTTAGCTGAATATCAAGAGAAATTTGTTTAGAAATTAGTTAGATTCTTGGCTCTGTCATTTTTTAATATCTCTGTGTCAAGTAAATCGCTTAAAGGTGCACTGTGTAACATTTGCACCTGCTTGTTTCTACGGAGATGTCATTATGTTATTGTTCTGGCCGGAATGTTCCATAGTATGACATTAAATAGCTCTACCTTACATTTATTCAATTACAGATGGATTAGAGTTCAAAAAATATCTAGGAAAATAAGCATTCTGACTGAGCGGGGTCTCCTCTCCACAGACCTGACCTGTAACTTGGACTGGTTTGACCTCCAAGAAGATAGAAATGTCTAATGCCATACTGTGAAACATTCCAGACAAAGGAATTAGAACTTTAGAATATCTCCATGGAGAAAAGCGTTTGATTTAAGAGGGGATATTCGACTTACACAATGTTATATCTTTGTTCGCTTCTCAAAAACATGCCTGAAGATGTTTTAGATCTTATCCATGCACATTTGAGTAATTCTGTGTACAAGGCTCCGCCCACAAGCCTACGCCACCCATGCTCCTGTACAACAATTCTCCAGAAATTTCCAAAAACATGATCCAAAAACAATACACAGCTTCACAAACCAGATGCGATGTACCAGTGATGTTCATGTTGTCTTCTTATATCGTTTAACTTCTTGGGTTCTTTTTAAAGACAATGCAGTAAAGTGTGTTTACCTTGTTGCAAATCATGCAATAAATCATACACAGGGGAAAGAGGCCGGGCATTTCACATCCGAAAAAAGGAACACCAAAAGGAACGTGAAAAGGAAACATCAGGGAGACCAGAACACAAAAAGACAAAGCTGAACAGGAAAACTTAAAATCCGCCATATTAGAGCTCTGTAAAAGAAATAATCACATTAAGGATTGAAACGGGGCTCGGGTCATTGGATCGGAAAAAAAACAAGTTCAAACTGTGGATCAGGGAGGACAGTGAAATCAGGAAACGAGGCACGAACAGCATTAACAGCGATTAACAGTGATGACGGAGCGCTCCTCCTTTCACACACCTGGGACACCCTCCTCCAGAGAACACCGGGCGACAGGAGGCGTGGTCAGTCTGAGCGACCTGCAGGTCCATCAGGCTGACCACGCCTACAGGAAGTAACAACAGCTGATATACGACACGTCACCACCAACACCGGTGACACTTCTGAAGATGCAGCGGCCAAAACATGTCAACAAGGTAAAAACACTTGACTGCATTGTCTTTAAAAAGAACAAAAGAAGTTAGATGTGATGCGCAGTCACTTCATTAGCAGGATGCACCCTGATGGTTTCACAACAGCGCTCTGAAGGGGGAGTCACTTAATGCGGAGAGAGGATATGTGGTCGGTCTGAGTGGCCATCAGGCTGACCACGCCACGCCCACAGGAAGTAACAACAGCTGATGATACGCCACATCACTACCAAGACCGGTTTTGAGGATGGCTCACAGTTAACAGCCCAAACATGTCAAGATAAATACATCTGACTGATAAAACGTCTGAAGAAAATACAAAGATAACTACTGTATTTTCCGGGCTATTAGGCGCTCTGGATTATAAGACACACTGTCATTAAATGGTCTATTTTCGAACTTTTTTCACAAATAAACCGCACTGGACTTTAAAGGAAACCCAACAGTGTGATGGGTGAGTGGTTTTGTTTGTTTGGTGCGTTCACTGTGACTCTGGGCTTTGTTCAGTTGTGGCGTGTAGGGAGGGTGTGTCTGGGACCAACGGATTGTCAGCGTGTTCACAGTGACTCAGTTGTTCAGTTGTGTCTAGAAGTGGCACATTGCACTCACTTTTTTGGTTCGTTCCTCCGTTCCGTTCCTCGTCGGCGTGGAGTGATGAGTGTGTCTGTGGGTGTGTTTCGTTGTGCGGTCGCTGTCTGCTCCGTGTGCGTTTGTGGCTTTGAAGTTTACTAAAGTCGTGCTGGGACACTCGAGTGGATTTCTGTATAGGACGCTGTGGATTGCGGGGAGCACAGTTGTTTTCTGATGGGGTTGGAGACTTAAGAGCGCGTCTAATAAACCGGAAAATACGGTAGTATCATTTGTGAGAGGACCTTAGGTGTTCTTCAGACTTGTTCTACCTGCTAGATCAGCGTTTCCCAGACTTTTTTTTTGGGGACCCATATTTTAAAAGTCACAAACCTTCACGACCCAAGTCAACAGGCATTATTTATAAACCACAAAATAAAGGTGGATTTCACCATTACTTAAAATGAATGAGGATATTTTATTGTTGACTGATTGTTGAGTGATCGTGACTTTGAACAATTAGTTTTACTCAAGTCGCCTATCTGGACATTAAATGTAGCACATTTATTTTTCTTTTCAACATTCAACTGAACCAGCAATAGTGGAACAAAATAGTCGCTCACTCTGTCATGTGTCAGAACTGTATTTTGCAGACCTACATACAGATTGTGACAAGGTGACCCCCCCCCAAAAAAATAAGAAAATCTCTTGCAACCCACCAGTCTTTGGAAAACAATGCACTAGATGATGTTGTATGTTCTCCAAATTTGTCCCCCCCTCACAGTCACAGTCTACTAATAAATGTTACTATCCACAAGAAAGTCTATAATTTCTCAGTTTTAGGGAATAGACAGACCTGGGGTCCCATATTTTAAAAGTCACAAACCTTCGCAACCCAAGCCAATCCACATTATTTTTAATTCACAAATGAAAGGTGGATTTGAGCATTATTGAACATTTATGAGGATACTTTATTGTTGACTGAGGGATTGTGTCTCAGAACAATTAGTATTACTCCAGCATTGAACCACCAGTAAGACTCCTGAAGTGCAATGACATTTGCTGATTTATCACCTTGTTCAGGGCAGATAGGAACAAACAACTTCCAGAAGAGGACAGGGAGAACAGTTTGTCCCCAAAGGTGATGCTGCTGTGCAAGGGGGTGCTGGAGGTTATGCTAGGCCACAGATGTGAGTGAGTCAAGCTCTGCACCACAACAGATCCTTCCTTCCTAACCTTACTTATCCAACCACACCATGTCCTGCTTCTTGAGGCTTCCTCCCCACAAGACCACAGTGTTCTGTAGAGCAGGTCTGTATTCTCAGTCCAGTCCAATCTGTGGTCAAGATATAAGCCCAAATACTTTTAACTCGCTACAACCTCCACAGTGCCCCCCTCAGTTTTCCCAGGTCACTGCTGTGGTCTGCTCCTCCTAAAGTCCACCACCATCTCTTTGGTCTTTGCAGTGTTCAGCTGAAGGTGGTTAGCCATGCACCAAACCACAAAGTCCTCAGTGAGCTGCCTGTGCTCCTCTTCATCGCTGTTCCTGAGACCTCCCACAGTTTCTGTGTCGTCAGAAAACTTCTGCAGGTGACACAGCTCTGAGTTGTATCTAAAGTCCGATGTGTCCAGTGTAAATAGAAGTGGTGACAGTACAGTCCCTGTGGAGCTCCGGTGATGCAGACAACAGTATCAAAGAGGCTGTCCTCCAGTCGGACATACTAAGGTCTCCTGTGAGGTCCTCTGTAATCCAGCTGACCAGAGGAATGCACTCACATCTCGATCAGTTTGCTTTTCAATAGCAGAGGTTGGATGGTGTTAAATGTGCTGGAGAAGTCAAAAAAGGTCATCCTCACAACACGAGTGTCTTTTCGAGACAAGAGAGGGAGATACAGAGCAGGTAGAGCACAGCGTTCTATTATCATGGGACTGATACTTTGTTATAGGCATTGACCCGCCCTTTACCTTCATCCAAAATATCAAGAATTTCACATGAATATAATGTACTAGAGACCTTGGTAACACTTATAATGCTGATTTATTCTTAATTACAAAAACATTGGACATGATGTCCAAAGCAGAATGGTCATAAGTCAGTGCTAGTGCAGCCTCTGCAGCTCAGGGAGGGATTTCTGGGGGTTTTGAGCTTCACATGAGGTCTGTCCATAAACTGAGGATGAGACACACTTGGATGTGTCCTGGCTGCTCTGGCAACACAGTTTCTTGTAGTTCCTCTTCAAAACAGAAGAGGAGGCTACATACGTTTCGTTTAAAATAAACATGACTATAAAACAAGTGTTGGTAAACCCAGGGGACCTGCTTACTCTACATACTGTACACATGCAGTCTCATACACACTTCCACCTCACAGGGCCTCACGCTAAAGACAGTTTGTGAGTAAACAAAAAAACATAAAAAATAAATAAAAATCTGAATATGAACATGAATGATCTAATAGACATAATGCTCATAAACCACACTGTCAGAAGGTGAGTCACTGGTGTCTTGTCTTGGTGGAGGAAGAGCATGAGGAGGACTGCTCCCTGTGCAGCAGAAGCATCAGGTTGGTAAATGATAGAAAAGTACACCTCAGACTGTGTTTAGCAGTGTTTGAAACCTTGACTGTTTCTCATCTGTAAAAGATTATCTGTAGATGTGTTAATGATAGTCTGACTGTGCGGAATATCATATATATATGTGTGTGTGTGTGTGTATATATATATATATGTATATGTATTTGGACGAGCTGCAGAGTGTGAGTCACACAGTGCTCTAGGCTCAGACGTCCACTGGAAATGTACATGGAACCATGTATTCACTTCACAAAACTCTGTGAGGGACAGTTACACCCAACATAGTATTTAGAGTTTGGGTGGTACTCTGGGGTATTACCACCTAATACATGACATATTAAAGTCACATGTTACCTTTACTCATTCTGAAAATGCTATATTCACAGAAAACAGTGTGTTAACATCAGTGGCAAACTGCTGCACAGGAGCATGGGAGATGAAGGCTTGTGGGACTGTGTCATCACCCATTAGCAGAAGAGCCACTGTGAGGAGAGGTTTTGAATCCTGCCTGGGAGGGATCACTAATTTACATCAAACATGCACAGACGACATCTAAAACCTACTTCTTAAACTTTAATCTGAGCTGCATTTTAACACAGTCTGATCATAATGAACTGATTTAGTCTGAACTACAGCAGGTCAGATGATTTGTGCTGTTAATAAAAACTCTCAAATAAGTTTACAGTCACAAGTGAGCGAGCATTAGACCACAGTGAATCACTCTCCCCTTTTAGCTGAAAATCAAACTCTTAAACAGGACCATGAACGCTCGCACTGATCACAGGCTCCTGAAAATGTCTTGTTTAAATTTGTTTTGTAATTGTATTCTTCAGATTTCAGATTTCTTTTTATTATTATTATTTTTTTTTAGGCTTTCAGAAGTTTTTAAAAGTGTTTGCTAATGTGTACATTGTGTAATCATAACCGATGAATATTCTGCCTGTAGTCATACATGTAGAACACCCCCTGTGCAATGTCACTGCCAAGTATCCATATGTTGTGTCCACATTCTACAATTCAAGTCTTAATCTCAGATGGAGATTATTTTATATGATATAACTCTATACAAATCTCCAAACTTCTGATCCACAAATGTTGAACCTTCTCTTATCATAGTTTGGGATTGGTTCCACAAACTTGTCATTTTAATCTTACGCCTCAAAGTCTTTTTAGATGACAGCATCCACTAACAAAAACACTTTTGTTTATTTATACTGACAAACAAGACATTGAACTCTGCATCCATCATTGCTTCATGCACATAGGCCCAATAATTGCAATAAAACAAACTAAGAAAAAAACAGTTTTAAAATGTCAGTGTGGCCGCCAGTCAGGCACAAGAGCAGCCAACCACAGCCATGGCAATCAACAAAGTGCACTGTGTGGCATTCAGCCATCAACTGGAAAAGTACACAAGTATTTCCATGGACTCACTGCACAAAATTACATCTAACATTGTACTTTAACATCTTCTTACACTTCTGTGGGGTATTAAGTGCTACTACAGAACATATTTAGATCACCATGCTTTTTTTTTTGGATTGTTTTGAAAATGCTATACTTGCAGAAAACAACGCACTAACATCGATGGAAAATTGCTGTGCAGGAGCATGACTGATGAAGGCTTATGGGCTTATGTTAGACTGTGGATCGGGCCAAATTTTTTCAGTTTGAGCTCAGCCCGTGTCCAACAGAGAAGTGATCGAATCCAACCTGAACCCGACAGGCATTAAGATATTTGTGTACCAACCTGACCGAACCAGACACAGTATTATTTAAATAGGCCTAATGACACATGCAGGATATTGTTTGTGTTCCTACAATGGACACAGAGACACAAAATACAAAAAAAAAAAAAAGGAGAAAACTTTATTCCTCACCTCTTGTAAAGTGGTAAATTTAAAGTGCAGCGTCTCATCCACATTATCCAGAGAAATTGTCCTCCACACATAATGACATCCAGTCCACAAAACTTCACTGTGAATCCACTTTGAAGCCTTCTTTGAAAGTAAAAAGGCTAAAGTATTTCCTCACGTGTGTTTGTTTACACCCACACAGTGCACAGATCGAGGTGAAGCTGCAGATTCGCGATAGTGATTCTACTTCCTGTGGACTTTATCTCCAGTCTTCTGTGCATTAAACATCTTGTATCTGAAGTTTTGCACCACATTTCATAAATAATAATAACACAGTTTGGACTTGTATCTAAACTAGAAGTGCAGAGTCTGATCTTTGAACACTTAAGTCTCAAAGCGTGTGGTTTTACTGTAGACAGGGTTTCCATGCTGTAGCAAAGGCATGTCCAAATTATGACCTGTGGGTGAAATGCGGCCCTCAGACAAATTTTTCATGGCCCTCAGGTTTCCAGGTGAATTTACTAGTTTTTTTGTTTGTTTGTTGTTTTTTTTTAATCTACCTTGATAAACCTAATATGTAATATTTAGTGTGTGGTTTTAAGAATCTTAGTAGTGATGGACAAATGAGTGGGAGCTCTGGAGCACTTCTCGTTCTTTCTGAAACAAATCACTCTGAAGCACTGCCTCGGAGCTCGTCTCGCAGCAGCCGCTCACGTGACCAAAGTGTGGAAGTGTCGGTCCCTCCCCCTACTGCTTCACTCTGCGTGTCGATCGCTTCAGTGTATCGAAGCGTTTCATTGGCTCAGTGAATGTTCCGCTCTGTGATTGGTTCAGTGCACTTCCGTGGTTTGACAAGCGCTAAACTGCTACAGTATAAAAGATGCACCAATATTTCTTAAACATGTTGGGTAGTGAGGAGGATTGTGTGATGTTAGTTGTGATTTTGGCGACTTTGGCATTTGTTTCATTTTCGATGGCATCTACAAGTGGAAAAAAGTGATCCATGGTTTGGGATCACTTTGATCTAATTCCACCTAACAAAGTCACCTATTGTCTTATTTACAGCTGCTATTTATGTTACTCTTTACATATTATTTTAAATCATCATTATTATTGTTGTTGTTGTTGGTACGGTGTCGCTCTGCACACAACTATTGTCTTACACTAACAATACTTCATCGATGCTGAGACACCTGCGTGACAATGGTTAAATTTGTCCACTAGAGGTCAGTGTTTCTCCGAGGCCTCAGACACGTCCAACCATTTGAGACAAAATTGCAACTGAGGTGTCAATGCTTCACGAGGCTCCATTTGCCCGTCACTAGATCTTAGCATGAATAAAGACACACAAGTATTTCCATGGACTCACTGCACAAAATTCTGTGAGACTGTTACATCTAACATTGTACTTTAACATCGTCTTACACTTCTGTGGGGTATTAAGTGCTACTACAGAACATATTTAGATCACCTTGCTGCTTTTGATTGTTTTGGAAATGCTATACTTGCAGAAAACAATGCACTAACATCGATGGAAAATTGAAAAGCGCTAAACTGCTACAGTATAAAAGATGCACCAATATTTCTTAAAAATGTCGGGTAGTGAGGAGTATTGTGTGACGTTAGTGGTGATTTTGGTGATTTTGGCGACTTTTGGCGACTTTTGGCATTTGTTTCATTTTCAATGGCATCTACAAGTGGAAAAAAGTGATCCATGGTTTGGGATCACTTTGATCTAATTCCACCTAACAAGGTAACACCTCTTTTCTTATTTACAGCTATTTTTGTTGCTCTTTACATATTATTTTAAATCATTATTATTATTGTTGTTGTCGGTACGGTGTCGCTCTGCACACAAGTATTGTCTTACACTAACAATACTTCATCGATGCTGAGACACCTGCGTGACAATGGGGTCTGGTCAAGCAGTAATGAAGGGAAAAAGGGGCAGATTTTTGACATTCAAATGTCTCTTATTCAGAAACTAGAGGAACTATTGAAATAAGTAAAGTATCAGAATGTAGGAAAGAGTTACACTCCAACAGGGTCAAGTTAAACCTGTGATATTCTTTCAAGTTGTTGACAAAAAATTTAAAAAACTCATGTCGGTAACAGAGGGAATGAAATATGCAGCACTTTTTGGGCAATAAATCCAAACAGTGATAACTCTTGGTTCTCACTTCCATATCCTTAACAAACTGGTTTGAATATTTGCTTCATATAGTTTTCTACCATATGGTACAAGATTAGGTTGAAAAACCTCTTACTTTTTGAGTAATGAGATTTTTTATTAAGAAAGGTCACGGTAACGGAGGAAAAATTGTGCAAGCAAGTAGAAGGTGCAGGATTTTACATAATTTGTCAGCTTTTTTCTTCCAAATACTTTAATATTACTTCAAAATGAAAGGTAACCTTCCAAGCAAATTTTTATCATTTTAAATACTTTTTTTTTTTTTTTTAAATCATGTACCTTCATCAACAGTTCAAAGATGGAATAACACAAGATATGATGAAATACATCAATTTATTGACATGATTTGCAGGTCTTTGACATTTGGAAATAATTTTTGTTCCATGTTTCATACATGGTCTGTTTAAAACATATGGAACTTTAGAACCAAAAATGGTACAGAAAAAAGGTCAACAGTTTCATAAACTAGAGTACATATGTATCTGTTCAATACATTTTTTATATCAGATGCATTAACTTGAATTTTTGGCCTTGATGTTTACTTGTGCTTGACCAGGCCCCATGATTAAATTTGTCCACTAGAGGTCAGTGTTTCTCCAAGGCCCCAGACACATCAAACTATTTGAGACAATATTGCGACTGAGGTGTCAATGCTTCATGACGCTCCATTCGCCCATCACTAGATCTTAGCATGAATAAAGGACTGATGGATCAATCTGACCTGTTAAAGATGCACATATTTCAATGATTCACTGTATTGAGCATCAGTCTACGGCCCTTGATCGGCCCTCTGCTTCGTCTGTGTTTAGATACGTGGCCCCTGATGAAAGAAGTTTGGACACCCGTGCTCTAGCCTATGTCACCCATAAGGATGGTTTGAATAGTGCCTGGGAGAGATCACTAATTTACTTAAACATGTATCTTAAACCTGTTCATGTTTTGATGAAGAAACAATTATTATAACATGGTAGAAAAGCTCCAAAAAGTCAACTAAGTTCTTTTGTGGAATGTGTTCCTTTGACTCATAATTTAACTTTGAAACCAAATGAAATATATAAATAGGCTCTAATGACTAACAAGTGAAATAAATGAAGTCCGATAAATGTTTTTTAAATGTTTGTCCCTGTGTGACTTCTGTACTCGTGTATGATTAGGCTGTGTGTGTTGATTGGCCTGCAGCGTTGTGCCGCGGGCTGATTGTGTCATTGTGCTCTTTGTTTCATACACCTGACATTATCTGTAAATGATCCAACTTTATTTACAATTATGTTTAGCTGAAAGGACTACACAATACATCATCAACATGTACACGTCTTCATCCAGATACAAATAATTGATATGTTTGAGCCGGTGTTATTAACAGTGCCTGGGGTTGCCATGCTAACTAGAGGCTCTGCTCTGTCTGACGAACTTTAATCTGACCTTTATTTTAACACAATGTGACCATAAAGAATTGACTTGAACTTGAATTGCCTGAACTACAACAGGCGAGATGGTCTGTGCTGTTGAACAAGTCTCTCTCTTTTTAGTTAGTCACTCTCACCTTTTTGTTGAGGATCAAACTCTTAAGGGTCGTTCACACCAAAGCGTCAAAAAACGCCTTGATGTCTCTATTTGGATGCCTTTGCATTTGAGTTTAGACGCCCCCGACGCGCATCTTTGACACCGTGGACGAACGGGAGAAAAATACTTGACGCGCATCTGGAAACAAGAGCCCGGTCCTGGTCTTTTCCCAAAACAATGTCAGACCAGACTGAGAGAGAGTCTCGGTCTATTCCCGGTCTAGTCCTTGTTTAGTCCCGGTCTGGTCTCAGTCTAGTCACGGTCTAGTCCTTCTTTAGTCCTGGTCTAGTCCTGGTTTAGTCCTGGTCCAGTTCTGGTGTAGTCCTCGCGATCGGCTCGGTGATTGTGGTGTATATATTCATGCTCCGCTCGTGTTTGTGGCTCTCGTTCTGGTTCTCGGGTTTTTCTTCCTGATAATAGCGTCGCTGCATCTCTGGATACTCGTCCCTGATTGGTTGACACGGTGTGTGTGATGCGAAAAGTTCAGCATTTTCAACTTCTTGACGCTGACGCCTTGGACGCGTGTCTAGACCGCTGACGCCAAAACGCTCAAGACGCGCCTCGTTGACAACAGATTTGCGCCGCTCTGACGCTGAAGACGCGCCGCATAAACGCAGGACGCTCTAGTCGCACGTCCACATAGACTTTACATAGAAACTGGACGCTTTGACGCTTTGGTGTGCCCAGGAGGCATCCGGAACAGATGCCCGAGCCACCTCAACTGGCTCCTCTCGATGTGGAGGAGCAGTGGCTCTACTCCGAGCTCCTCCCGTGTGACTGAGCTCCTCACCCTATCTCTAAGGGAGCGCCCAGCCACCCTGCGGAGGAAACTCATTTCGAGCGCTTGTATCCGCGATCTCGTCTCGTATCGTCCTTTCGGTCACTACCCAGAGCTCATGACCATAGGTGAGAGTAGGAACGAAGACTGACCGGTAAATCGAGAGCTTCGCCTTTTGGCTCAGCTCCCTCTTCACCACAACGGTCCGATACAGCGACCGCATCACTGCCGAAGCTGCACTGATCCGCCTGTCAATCTCATGTTCCGTCCTCCCCTCACTCGTGAACAAGACCCCGAGATACTTGAACTCCTCCACTTGTTATTATTATTATTATTATTATGTTTAATTTATTTATTTATTTATTTTTATTTTATTTTTTGCTGTATTTTCTAATGCATGTATTGTGTCTCCCTCCTCCGTTGTTGCTGAACATTCTACCATAGACATACATGTAGAACACCCTAAACGTAGTGTCACTGCAGAGTAGTTCAGTAAGTTCTAGAATTTGAGGTCATAATTCGAGATGGAGAGCAGGGCTTATGTAACTCTACGTGAGCTTCACTGTTTTTGAAAGAAAACTCCAAACTTCTGATCCACAAATGTTAAAACTTTTCATTATTTGTCTGGGATTGTTTCCACAAACGTGTCAGATTAATCTTACGGTTCAAAGTATTTTTAGCTGAAAACATCCACTAAAAAAACACTTTTGTTTATTTACACGGGCAGAGACGACATTGAACTTTTAACCAATTATTGTTTCATTGTTTCATGTGGATAAGGCCAATAACTGCATAAACAAATAAAATTAAAGAATGCTCAGTGTGCGAGTCAGACAGACACGAGAGCAGCGAACCACAGCCATGGCAACAAGAAGTGCTGGGACAGACACTGGGGCATTCTGGTGGCACAGTGAGGGGTAAACAGTGTTGGGAAGGTGACTTTTAAAATGTAATCCCCTACAGATTACAGATTACATACCCCAAACTGTAGTTTGTAACGTAATCCATTAAATTACTTAAAGTGAGTAACGTAATCTGGATACTTTGGATTACTTGATTTGCTGTAGAGAAGCAAATATTGGGATATAGTAACATAAGAAGTTTTGTACGCTAAAAGACAATTAAAAGATCAGACTGAACCAAATTAAAAATATTATTGATAGAAGACGAGGAGACACGTCCACGCAGCAGGATTTAGTCCTGTTAATCCTGTTGTAGTCCTGGTTTAGTCCTGGTTTAGTCCTGGTTTAGTCCTGGTTTAGTCTTGGTTTAGACCTGGTTTAGTCTTGGTTTAGACCTGGTTTAGTCTTGGTTTAGACCTGGTTTAGATCTAGTTTAGACTTGGTTTTAGTCCTGGTTCTGGTGGGGGGGTGTAGAGCCCAAAATGTGAAAACAGGAAAATACGTGTAATCCATTTATTTCAGCAAAGTAACTGTAATCCAATTACCACTCACTGAAACAGTAACTGTAACTGAATACAGTTACTCATAATTTGTACTCTGATTATGTAACTCCAGTACATGTAATCTGTTACTCCCTGACACTGGGGGTAAAGTTACATGTGCTCTGAAAGCAGAGGACTTCATTCATTCAGGCACAATGTGTCTGTGATATTGATCCAGAGGGAAATGTGGGCAGAGGCATCACTTTGTCCCACAGGTGTGCTCCAACTTGTCCACCCTCAGTTGGACACTTGTCTGGGCTCTGGTCTTATCACACCTGGAGTACTTAGTCATTTGGTCCAGTACTACACAGGGGCACTTGAAAAAAAACGGCAGCGTGTTCAGTGTTGAGTTGTCGGGGTTGGCCTTTGGTTGTTCTTTTCATGTGAATGTGAATGAGACACACACCACATTATTCTGGTTAACCCTTACATACACTACCGTTCAAAAGTTTGGGGTCGCCCAGACAATTTTGTGTTTTCCATGAAAAGTCACACTTTTATTTACCACCATGAGTTGTAAAATCAACAAAAAATATAGTCCAGACATTGACAAGGTTAGAAATAATGATTTGTATTTGAAATTTTTTTTTTTTTTTCCTTCAAACTTTGCTTTCGACAAAGAATCCTCCATTAGCATTTTCAGCATTGCAGACCTTTGGCATTCTAGTTGTTAATTTGTTGAGGTAATCTGGAGAAATTTCACCCCACACTTCAAGAATCCTCCCACAAATTGGATTGGCTGGATGGACACTTCTTGTGTACCGTACGGTCAAGATGCCCACTTCTCTTTCTACTCTGCTCAGAGCCTTTTTGTGCTGTTCTCTGAAGGGAGTAGTACACACCTCTAAGACCAAGAATAGACTGTGGAGTTTCACATGAAAGTTCTCTTTCTCTGGCCATTTTGAGCGTTTAATTGACCCCTCAAATGTGATGCTCCAGATACTCAACCTGCTCAAAGGAAAGTCAGTTTTATAACTTTTCTAACCAGCTAAACTGTTTTCAGCTGTTCTAACATGATGCACAAGGGTTTCCTAATCATCCTTTAGCCTTCTGACACAAAGAACAAACACATTGTACCATTAGAACACTGGAGTGACAGTTGCTTGAAATGGGCCTCTATACACCTGTGTAGATACTGCCCCAAAAAACAGACATTTGCAACTAGAATAGTCATTTATATATATAGTATACACATACTACATATATAGTAAAAAACTGGAAAAAGTGTAGTGTTCTTAAACTTTTGACCAATAGTGTACCTACCTACCTCTCAATAGAGCTGCTGCATTCAGCACCATGGACAGCAGCCTGAATATTTTGGAATAGCGATAGAAAAAGTGTCAGAAAACCAGTACGTCGAAACAGAGACATGTTGTAATGAAGGATGTCGGAACAGGCGGCGGATCCTGTCACAACTTGTACTGTAACCAGTGTTGGGGAGTAACAGATTACATGTACCGGAGTTACATAATCAGAGTACAAATTATGAGTAACTGTATTCAGTTACAGTTACTGTTTCAGTGAGTGGTAATTGGATTACAGTTACTTTGCTGAAATAAATGGATTACACGGTGGTATGTTCCTGTTTTCACATTTTGGGCTGTATCACCCTTTTTGTTTTTTTTGTGTTTTTTCCTTCGGTAATTTCAGTCATTTCCGGAACCAGGTCTAAACCAGGTCTAAAACAGGACTAAACCAGGACTAAAACCAGGACTAAAACCAGGTCTAAACTAGACCTAAAACAGGTCTAAAACCAGGACTAAAGCAGGACTAAACCAGGACTAAACCAGGTCTAAATCAGGTCTAAAACAGGACTAAACCAGGACTAAAACCAGGTCTAAACTAGACCTAAAACAGGTCTAAAACCAGGACTAAACCAGGTCTAAACCAGGACTAAAACCAGGTCTAAAACCAGGTCTAAACTAGAGCTAAACTAGAGCTAAACTAGATCTAAACCAGGTCTAAACCAGGACTAAAACCAGGTCTAAACTAGAGCTAAACTAGGTCTAAACCCGCTCTAAAACTAGGTCTAAACCAGGTCTAAACCAGGTCTAAACCAGGACTAAAACCAGGTCTAAACTAGATCTAAACCAGGACTAAACCAGGACTAAAACCAGGTCTAAACTAGAGCTAAACTAGGTCTTAACCCAGTCTAAAACCAGGACTAAACCAGGACTAAAACCAGGTCTAAACTAGATCTAAATCAGATCTAAACTAGGTCTAAACCAGGTCTAAACTAGATCTAAACCAGGTCTAAATCAGGTCTAAACCAGGTCTAAAACCAGGTCTAAACCAGGTCTAAACCAGGACTAAAACCAGGTCTAAACTAGATCTAAACCAGGTCTAAACCAGGAGTGAAACCCGGAGTAAACCCAGGAGTAAAACCAGGACTAAAACCCAGAATAAAACCAGATCTAAACCAGGTCTAAACTAGAGGTAAACCAGGTCTAAACCAGGTCTAAAACCAGGTATAAACCAGGACTAAAACCAGGTATAAACCAGGACTAAACCAGATCTAAAACAGGACTACAAGAGGATTTAACAGGATGAAACCATGCCACGTGGACGTGTCTCCTCATCTTCTATCAGTAATATTTTTAATTTGGTTCAGTAAAGTCTGGACTTTTAATTTTCTTTATGTTACGATATCCTAGTCTTTGTTACTCTACAGCAAATCAAGTAATCCAAAGTATTCAGATTACATTACTCACTTTAAGTAATTTAATGTATTATGTTACAAACTCCATTTTGGGGGATGTAATCTGTAATCTGTAGGGGAATACATTTTAAAAGTCACCTTCCCAACTCGTACTATAACCCAGTTTCTTATATTTTGCTTATTGGCCTTTTAGAGCTGGAGAAGTGCAGGTCTTGATCTTTAGACCAAGACCGGTCACTCTTGCACACTTTTGTTAACACTTCTGTTGGTATCGTCATCGTCTTCAGCAGTGTTTTATGGAGACTTATTGTGTGGGAGCGTGGGTAAAATGATGTGCATAATATCCTCTCTTTCTTTCTTTCTTTCTTTCTTTCTTTCACTGTTCTATATAAATGCGTTTGTGCTAATGGTGAAATCACGTCACGGCAGGAGTTGGTGGTTAATTAAAAATCTGTTTGGCTCATTTGAGAGCGCAGCTGTTTGCAGAGACTGTAGCAGACACACGTCGATTATGTCATTATTATAAAATGAAATAATCCGTCTTTGAACCAGGCCAAGCGTTATTACTTCATTTGATTTATATGCAAAGTTGTGTTTAAAAGTTTGCCAAAAGTTTACACTTGTTTCTCAGTCTAAAATGTGCAAAATGTACCACCACCTGCTTGTATGGTAAGTTATACTTTATGGATCCTTGTGAGGTAAATTCAATTCTCTACATTTGAAATACTGCTGTTTGAACCATCTCCAGATCAGGTCTTGATCAGGACTAACCCTGCACAGCAACATGGATTCTCATGATATTTGTGAGTTCCATCTTGGTCAAAAATAAGGTTTTCTCTAAACTCAATGCAACTAAAGTTAGATTTTTTGGCTTGTTCTGCTGTTGTGAAGTTTCAACCAATCAGATTCAAATAGTCGTCATGAAGCTCTGTGTTTTTTTCTCTTTAAAGGGCCACTAAACACCCAAATCACTTTTTTCTACTGATTATCTGTGTCTGAAATAGGAGTGTCTCTATCTCTGGCCTTGTTTTGGCATTTTAGTGCATGTTTGTTAAAAATGTGACTTTTGGGTCAAAGTCTCGCTGGTCCTAACTGTAAAATGTGCTCGGACGTGTGGTCACAGATGTGTCTCTGGTGTTTCAGTGCATACAGCAATAAATGGAAGTAAACATAGACTCTCTGAAACCTCTTTGTCCAACCACAAGTGCTACAGTTCATTTGTGACATTATGAGTCATAAAGTCCAGATTCCGCTCAATCAACAAGTGAAGAACTAAACCTTTATACTCTCTATAACAGGGGTGCTCAATACGTCGATCGCGATCTACCAGTCGATCGCCAAGGTCGTGTGGGTAGATCTCCGTGTCTCATCTCGGACTCGATCGTGTTTGGACTCGGTCTTGTCTCTCACTCGAGGTCTGACATTCAACAAGTGTGATCATATTTCATTACGGCCGCTGCTGTTGGTAATAAACTTGTAGCGGGTGCAGGAGCGTGTGGGGCGTCTCAGTGCAGCCTGTGCGCTCATTTGAAACCCGCGGAGACTCTACGGCACATCACAAACACACACGCTCCCTATGCACGGCTCGTCTGCAACAGCGTGTGCCCTCGTGTACCAGCGTGCATCACAGGGCAGGTTCAACTTCCTAAACATCCTACCTGTCCATCTGCCTCACGTCAGCACGCCGCCCCTCGCCTTTTCACGCTCTCGCTCCTTCCTGCGTACAGCGAACACAAGCCCCTCCCACAGTGCGGCTGATTAGAAGAGCAAGACCAAACGTGAAGCAAAAACCAGTCTAAATTTGTGTTCCAGTGTTGACACAAAGCAGGTCTACAGCATAGAGCGGATCTACAGAACAGACCTACTGCCACATTTGGCTGAAGTTTGTCTAACAAAAGTGCACAAATGCATCTGTGTTTGTCACGATGTGCGTTTGGTTTGGTAAACGTGCAGAGGCTGGTAAATATCACTGCAAAACCAGAAAAGAATGTAACTCCAGTTTGGAACTTTAAAAAACAGGTTTAAAAATCTTCCTTCACTTTTTTCACAGTTTTGTGTAAAGTGCCAGAGGAAGTTCTCTTAAAGAAGAGGTTCTCAAACTGTGGGGGAGGGTCCAAAAAAGGGGCACAGAGTGTTTCAGTGCAGTTTGACTTGGTCATTTAGTAAGTAGCTTGCATGCTGAAAAAGTGTGAGCACCCCTGGTCTATAATCATCATCATCATCATCATCATACATAACACTTGTACAGAGCTTTCCATGACACCCAAAGACACTTCACACAGATCAGGACACACAAACACAAATGAAAGAAACAGATAAACAGGAGGTGCAGTTATTTAAAGGCACTTTTGAACCGGTGAGTTTTCTCTTTTGAAGACAGTGAGCGTAGATGAATACACTCTGGAGTCTCTGGATAATTAGATTAGATTTCTTTGTTTCATCTCCATGGGGCAAATCCGGTGAAGCAGATTAAAAACATCCACATAAGAACTTTACACGAGCGAGAAACAGGAGCGCATAAAAATACAAGGACAACCATTTACACTTAGCATGTGAAGTGCAAATAAAGGCGAGGTGCAGCAGGGACTGGGCTTGTCGAGTGGTTGAAAAGGCCGATGACTGTGGAGATAAAAGAGTTTCTGAATCTGTTCTTCAGAGGAGTGAAGAACAGGTTGAGTGGGTGTGTGGGATGTGCCATTACTCCCCTGGCTTCAGTCACAGAGTGTGTTTTAAACAGATCCGGTCATGTCCACATTAACTTAAGAAGAAAAATGCTGATTGAAGCAGCCGGTGTGGACAGTTGATTCTAATCAGAGAATCAGGAGACAGGATGAATTGAGAGCAGGCTTTAATGGTGGCAGCAGAAAATGGAAATGTATTAATGTGTGCGAAAATAAATTAAAAATAAGCAAACTTAAAATTCATCACAAGCAGTTAAAGAGCAAAAACTAACACAAAAACAAATAAATATCTACGATTTAAACTTGTCTGTAAGTGAACAACGATTTAAAGGCTGTACAGAGGATTTTTTAAGGGAAGAGAAGTACAGCGACAGTCCATGTGCAGTGTTGGGAAGGTGACTTTTAAAATGTATTCCCCTACAGATTACAGATTACATATCCCAAAATGTAGTTTGTAACCTAATCCATTAAATTACTTAAAGTGAGTAACGTAATCTGAATACTTTGGATTACTTGATATTGTCATTTTTCACTTGTTTTGTATATTACCATTTGTCATTTAATAAATAAATTAAAAATATATATATCGTCATGTTTTTTAAAACTACATGAATGTAACAACCACATCCTGAAAATGACTCATACTTGACCACATAAAAAATATTATTGATAGAGAAATTATTTTTATATGAAATCACAATTATGTCCACCTACTGTTAGTGTCATATTGTGTTAGTTTAGTCCTGGTTTAGACCTGGTTTTAGTCCTAGTTTAGTTCTAGTTTAGTCCTGGTTTAGTTGGTTTTAGTCCTGGTTAGTTTAGTCCTGGTTTTAGTCCTGGTTTAGTCCTGGTTTTAGTTCTGGTTTTAGTCCTGGTATAGTCCTGGTTTTTGTCCTAGTTTCGTCCTAATTTAGTCTTGGTTTAGTGCTGGTTTTAGTTCTAGTTTAGTCCTGGTTTAGTCCTGGTTTTAGTCCTGGTTTAGTCCTGGTTTTAGTTCTGGTTTTAGTCCTGGTATAGTCCTGGTTTTTGTCCTAGTTTCGTCCTAGTTTAGTCTTGGTTTAGTGCTGGTTTTAGTTCTGGTTTTAGTCCTGGTTTTAATTCTAGTTTAGTCCTGGTTTAGTTCTGGTTTTAGTTCTGGTTTTAGTCCTGGTTTAGCCCAAAATGTGAAAACAGGAAAATACTGCTGTGTAATCCATTTATTTCAACAAAGTAACTGTAATCCAATTAACCACTCACTGAAACAGTAACTGTAACTGAATACAGTTACTCATAATTTGTACTCTGATTACGTAACTCCGGTACATGTAATCTGTTACTCCCCAACACTGTCCATGTGCATGCGTGACACCACCATCCTCCTCCACAGCTCCCTCAGTAGAAAAGTTTCCTCCCACCTCTTTACTCTAGAAATCACGCTTGTTTACATCCAGTGTGCGTTCAGAATTACTGTTGAAGTGAGATGCAGATGCATCCGGTTTTAGACCCGTCGTCCGCTTCACTCGCGCAGTTGCTGGAAGAGATCTCCAAGAATCACCTCAGTTTGTCTTTGTGCTTTTTCTCCTTCTCTTCTTCTTTCAGCGACCTCAAAAACGGACTTTCTTTTGCGGCGTTTGGTCGTTGATTCTCGTCCGCCATCGCAACATACTTTTTTGCGAAATGCGAGGAAGCTACGGTTTGAAAAACCTCATAAATCACGTAATCCCTGCGCGCTGGAAAGTCAGTTACACTAAGGAGATTGATTGACAACCTAACAGCCAATAGAAAATGAGGGAGCCTTGTTTTCTATTGGCTGATGTTTATCTGGCCTCACTACATCCACAGTTGATAGGTTTTCATTCTTTTTTTTTTTTTTTTTTGTCATCATAATTACAAGACTGCTGCGTCTTAGTGGTATTTTAAACTTTCACTGACAAAAAAATCCTCCATACAACCTTTAAACAACAAAAATACTCACTTTTTGATCAGTAGCACACTGCAAACGAAGGAAGTGTCCAAACGGAGTGAATAATAATTTGCAGCGGTAACGGCATGTATAGAAACATGGAACTAAAACATTGGTTCCCCCCAGTCTTTTTAAAAGGTCCAACATGTCATTGCACTGACACTGAATCCAATGATTTTCCACTAGAGTGTAATATAATCAGTAATGTCAGTAAACCGTCCCTGTTCACCCGGGACGGTCCCAGTTTTGAGCCCCCTGTCCCAGCATATTTATATAAAACCACTGATTTGTCCCAGTTTTATACAAGAAATGTCCCAGGTGTCCCTATTTTTGACAAATTTGATCTAAAACAGGACTAAATTAAGTCTAAACCAGGACTACATCAGGTCTAAACAAGGACTTAAACGAGACAATCACAATTTTTGACTACGGTATTTTTCAGACCAGCCAAAAAAATGCATAATGAAGAATAAAAAAACATATAAGTCACACCGGACTATAAGTCACACTTTTTAGGCAAAATATATTTTGTAAAATCTGAAACCAGAAACTGACATTTCCTGTGTAAAGTCAAGTTGTAGTAATACCAATAGAAGAGAGAACAACAGACTGTTAATGTCACATATGAACAGTTCTTCACATAAACTATAACATAAACAACAGAACAGAACAAGTTTAACAAACTCTCCATCTCACTCCAAATCACTAAATCCATTCAATTCTTCATCCTCGGTGTCACTTCTGAACAACTCGACCTCGACCTCTGGAGGTAAACAGAGCGCCACTTCCTCTTCTGTGTCGCTGTCGTCAGACTCAGCATCAGTTCCAGTTAGAATTATTCGGGTCTTTCTGAATCCCGACAGGATGGTTTCAGTGTCACTGAAGTCCAGACTTTGTCCATCCATCCAGTGACTTCAGGAAAGTTTCATGGTGCATCCTCCTGGTGTCACAAGTTTCTCTCTTACTCCAAACTTTCTTTCTGCTGCTCGATTACTGTTTTCAGCTGCAGATTTCACGACTTGCAGTTTGTAATCTGCAAAATCTGATTTTGTTTTTGGAGGCATTTGTGTTCAGTCTTCTCAGTGTCTTTATAAGTTTGTTTAAATGTTAAATTGTTCAGTGGTGCAGAAGTAATGGTGCGATCGACTGACATGATACAGACAGAACAGAGGCTCTTTCTGCAGGAGACATGTGCAGTAGAGTGAAGTGACAGTGGTACAGGAGGAACAGGAGCAGCAAATACTCACACACAAGACTAGAACCTCTCCACGCTGTCAGTGTGAACATTAGTATTTAATATACATTTAATATATAAGTTGCACTGGAGTATAAGTCGCAGGAAACACTCAAACCATGAAAAAAAGTGTGACTTAGGCTGCGTTCAGACTGCAGCCTGAAGTGACCCAAATCCGATTTTTTGGCCCCTATGTTCCTGTATCTGATCTTTTAATGACAGTCTGAACGACACAGATCTGATTTTTTCAAATGTGACCCAGGACACTTGGATATGTGCTCCTGAAACCGATACATATCTGATCTTTTGACATGTGACTTCAGTGTGAACGGCCAAAGCTCATCCATCCACCTACACGTTATCAACAAGCCACAAACGTCACTATTCTGCACTGAAGTAGGTGAAAATAGTTAATGAACTCCATGTCACTGAAGTGAAGCACATCACCACTCACCACTCTTGGCAACATCTCCACATCCACACGTTCCTTTCAACAGACGTGGCTGCAACTGTCCCACAAAACACCACGACCAAAAACCTCGTCCTTCTCCTTCTCAATCTCCTCCTTAAAACAAGTAAGTTGATCATGTTCTGGCTCCGGTACGAGAGGAACTTTAAAATCTCCAGGTGCTCAATGCTGCGTCCATGTTTGGACAACTTCAGTAAACACAGAGACGCTCGCTGCGGTTGACGTCGTCGTGTCTCCAGTGTCACATGTGGGACACTTTTGGGCCGTTTAATGTTCACACTGGAGTCACATACAAGTCACATTTAATTGGAAATGTGAAGGACCTCGCAAAAACATCAGATTTCACAAAAAAATCGGAATTGAGCATTAAGCCCTGCAGTCTGAACGTAGCCTTAGAGTCCGAAAAATATGGTAATCTGATCCCGGCCAACAGTAAAGAGGAGCATAAATTTACATTTGTTTATCCAGAATACAGAATCGTGTTTACAAGTGACCATAAAGCAAAAAATAAAATAAAATAATAATAGAAGTTCCTCATATTATGACTGACACGACAATGTTACGCGCTCTTTTCAGAATCTTATTTATAACAAATATTCCAACCTGGGTATGTCCCAGTTTTGAATGTTGAAAATCCGGTCACCTTAGAGTAAAAGTACTGCATTTATGGAGACTAAAGAGTGAACAGGTGCAGTGCGCTGGGAGGTAAACTTGGGCTAAAGACTTAATCAAATGCAGAGTGAATACATGCATGTCAGTGTGTGTAGAAGAAGAGAGAGATGGAGAGAGGGAAAAGAGAAAGAGAGGGAAGGAACAGAAGGAGAGACGTGAGGCTAGAACAGAAAAGGGTGGTGTTAGAAGAGAGAGAGGGTGTGAGAGAAGGATTGATAGAAAGATGGACGGATGTGAGAGGGGAGGAAAGAGAAAGAGGATGTGACTCTGCACAGTGTCAGGTGACCGTGTTTATTCAAAGTGCTGGCGTCACACAGAGCAGAGCTGACAGGTACAGACTCTGTGGGTTTAACGTTCAGTCAAACGGGAACAACAAACCGCAGTAAAGATAATCTGCGTGAAGTTGGCCGCCCATCAAACGCAAACCCGCACAAAACCTGTCAACCGTTTGTGCTGCAAAAAGTTTCATTTGTGCTGCTTTAGTTTTGGAGATATTAAAGATTCTTTTATAGGTCAAATTAGGGTCAACAGCCCCCAGGAAGCTCCAAAATGCTCTAAAACACCACAAAATGGAGTCAATCATTTGTGCAATTCTGATTCTTAACCCTTATATTGTGTTTGGGTCAAAATTGACCCATTTTCAAGTTTAGGTATGTAAAAACTACCATTTGCTTTTTTGTACTGGAACGAGGCTTCATCTAATCCTCAGATACAACTATTTTAACGCAACAAAATTAATTTTCACCATTTTAGTAAATTGTAAAGTTCTGGGAAAAAAAGTGACATTTGTGGTGTTACAGGTCAAATATGACAAGGCCGTCTTCATCCACCTGAACTTTTCTCTTTCTCACAGCACATTGATACAGTTTGAATCAAAAATAAACATTGTCATATATAAACAGGGTTTTAGTGAGATATTATCAGCTGTATCTGTTGCAGCATCAGTCAACATGAGCAGGTTCACTGTTTATGAGGCACTGGATCAGATCTTTGGTCATGACAGTGATTCTGAAGACAGAGAGGAAAGTGAAGCTGAGGAAGATGTGTCTGAGGATGAGGAGATGGACTGTATAAAAGAAGTGGACTAAGTGAGTGGGATGTTACCAACAGTGTTTAGCGCCGCTCAAATGAAGCTCACAATGTTCACGAGTTACAGGAGTGAATCAAGGTTCTATGTTATGAATAGGATTTTTTGGATGGACAAAATAGCCAAAAAAAAAAAAAATCAGGATCATGTGTCACAGGTTAATACGAATATTTTAAGACCAAAATGACGAGGCTCACAGCAGCAGGTACAGAGAGAAGGACGACAAGATCCTAACATAAGTCAGTTGGAGCCAGAGTCAGAAGGAGCCGGAAGAGCCTCCTGGAGAACTTTCTATTTGGAACGCGGTGGCTACAGCGTTAGTTATGTCCATTCATATATACGTCTGTGGATGAGGATGAGGTTCAGTATGACCCTGAACAAGAGCACACATGTGGTGAGGAGAACCCAGATGTCATAGAGCAGGCATGTCCAAACTATGGCCCAGGGGCCAAATGCGGCCCTCAGACAAATTTTTCTTGGCCCTCAGGCTTTCAGGTGAATTGGCCCAAATTACCTTGCGTCAATTAAAAAATATTTTTTTACTGCAAGTTTTTTTTTGAAAATCTACCTTGATATGATAATATTTAATATTTTGGATCTTTTATTTTATATTTTAAGGATCTTAGCATGATTAAAGACTGATGGCTCATTCTAACGTGTTAAACATGCACACATTTCAATTATTTCCTGTACTGAGCACCAGTCTACTGCCCTCGATCGGCCCTCTGCTTCGTCTGTGTTTAGATATGTGGCCCTTGATGAAAAAAGTTTGGACACCCCTGTCATAGAGGCTCAAAGAGACGTCTTCAAGTCAAGAAAAGGTGACATTTCATGGTCACCAAGCCTCTTGACACCCAATATAATTATACTTAAATAAATTAGATTTATATTATATGTATTATATATAATATAATTATGATTATAGTATAATTATATAATATAATTACAAATTTTATCACTATAGGAAATATAATTAGTGAATTTAAACAGTTTTTGTAATCAAAAATGAGTGGTATATTTTAAGATAAAAGGTCTGTGAAGCCAAAAAAAAAAAAAAAAATTAAAAGTGTTTCCATGGACATGAACACATACTAAGTTAGTTATGAGGTGAAAAACAATATTGGATGATAACTAGTGTTTTTAAGTATTTTCAGGCTGAGTTAAATCACGGGTCAAATTTGACCCGGTAACACTAAAGACACGTGTAGTTTTCTAACACAATATGAGGGTTAAGATGTTAACAGTTTTATTTTGGGGGAATGACATCATCCAGTCCCTCCAAATGTGAAACAGCCTCAAAACAAGAGAAAATTTAAGGAACATTTGTATTTGGTTTAGAGATGCGCAGATGGGCTATTTTTTCATCCGCAACCGTGACACAAAACTCATCATCCGCCCATTATCCATTTGCACCCAAGGTTTTGACCAATTTTCAAAACCGCACCCGCCCGCCATCCGCCGATTGATTTTAGATTTTAGAACAATCATACAGCAAACAAACTAAGGAGCCTTGATAAAAATGCAAACTCTAAAGCTCATTCATTCCAAACTTCGCTCAGCGTGTATGTTCACAATCTTAATTGTCCGTAACAATGAACACCTGATTGTCTTGCGCAGCTAATTAATTGACAACATTTTCCGACTAGGCGATTTTTGAACCTTCTTGCCTTCGTGTTGGATGTTGTTACATTCTGAACATTCTGCCATTGCCCGATGTTATTTCAGAGTCATCGTCTTTCTACACCGAGTGGAAGCCTACGCTACAATGTCTGCGTGTTTTAAAATATAACTGATATTGAAACAAAATAGACAGATCTAGTAATAGTGGTAGCAATAGTAGGAGTGGTAGTAGTAGTAGTAGTAGTAGTAGTAGTAGTAGTAGTAGGAGTAGGAGTAGGAGTAGTAGTAGGAGTAGGAGTAGGAGTAGTAGTAGTAGTAGTAGTAGTAGAAGGAGTAGTAGTAGTAGTAGTAGGAGTAGGAGTAGTAGTAGTAGTAGTAGTAGAAGGAGTGGTAGTAGTAGTAGTAGTAGTAGGAGTAGGAGTAGTAGTAGTAGTAGTAGTAGTAGTAGTAGTAGTAGTAGTAGTAGTAGGAGTAGTAGTAGTGGTCGGACTAGCAGTAGCAGGAGTGGTAGTAGTAGTAGTAGCAGTAGTAGTAGTAGTAGTCTTAGTAGGAGGAGGAGTAGTAGAAGTAGCAGTAGTAATAGGTGTAGTAGTATTAGTAGGAGTAGTAGTAGTAGGAGGAGCAGTAGTAGTAGTAGGAGGAGGAGGAGTAGTAGGAGTAGTGGTAGTAATAGGAGTAGTAGTAGTAGTAGTAGTAGTAGGAGTAGGAGTAGGAGTAGTTGTAGGAGTAGGAGTGGTAGTAGTAGTAGTAGTAGTGGAAATAGTAGTAGTAGTAGTGGTAGTAAAAGTAGGAGGAGGAGTAGTAGTAGTGGTCGGACTAGCAATAGCAGTAGTAGGAGTGGTAGTAGTAGTAGTAGTAGTAGCAGTAGTAGTAGTAGTAGTCTTAGTAGGAGGAGGAGTAGTAGAAGTAGCAGTAGTAATAGGTGTAGTAGTATTAGTAGGAGTAGTGGTAGTAGGAGGAGAAGTAGTAGTAGTAGTAGTAGTAGTAGTAGTAGGAGGAGTAGTAGTAGTAGTAGTAGTAGTAGTAGTAGTAGTAGTAGTAGTAGTAGTAGTAGTAGTAGTAGTAGTAGTAGTAGTAGTAGTAGTAGTAGTAGTAGTAGTAGTAGTAGTAGTAGTAGTAGTAGTAGTAGTAGTAGTAGGAGTAGTAGTAGTAGTAGTAGTAGTAGAGTAGTAGTAGTAGTAGTAGTAGTAGTAGTAGTAGTAGTAGGAGTAGTAGTAGTAGGAGTAGTAGTAGTAGTAGTAGTAGTAGTAGTAGTAGTGGTAGTAAAAGTAGGAGTAGGAGTAGTAGTAGTGGTCGGACTAGCAGTAGCAGGAGTGGTAGTAGTAGTAGTAGTAGCAGTAGTAGTAGTAGTAGTCTTAGTAGGAGGAGGAGTAGTAGAAGTAGCAGTAGTAATAGGTGTAGTAGTATTAGTAGGAGTAGTGGTAGTAGGAGGAGAAGTAGTAGGAGGAGTAGTAGTAGTAGTAGGAGCAGTAGGAGTAGTAGGAGTAGTAGTAGTAGTAGTAGTAGTAGGAGTAGTAGTAGTAGTAATAGGAGTAGTAGTAGTAGGAGTAGTAATAGGTGTAGTAGTATTAGTAGGAGTAGTGGTAGTAGTAGGAGGAGTAGTAGTAGTAGTAGTAGTAGTAGTAGTAGTAGTAGTAGTAGTAGTAGTAGTAGTAGTAGTAGTAGTAGTAGTAGTAGTAGTAGTAGTAGTAGTAGTAGTAGTAGTAGTAGTAGTAGTAGTAGTAGTAGTAGTAGTAGTAGTAGTAGTAGTAGGAGTAGTAGTAGTAGTAGTAGTAGTAGTAGTAGTAGTAGTAGTAGTAGTAGTAGTAGTAGTAGTAGTAGTAGTAGTAGTAGAGTAGTAGTAGTAGTAGTCGGACTAGCAGTAGCAGGAGTGGTAGTAGTAGTAGTAGTAGCAGTAGTAGTAGTAGTAGTAGTTAGTAGGAGGAGGAGTAGTAGAAGTAGCAGTAGTAATAGGTGTAGTAGTATTAGTAGGAGTAGTGGTAGTAGGAGGAGAAGTAGTAGGAGGAGGAGTAGTAGTAGTAGTAGTAGGAGCAGTAGGAGTAGTAGGAGTAGTAGGAGGAGGAGGAGTAGTAGGAGTAGTGGTAGTAATAGGAGTAGTAGTAGTAGTAGGAGTAGGAGTAGTTGTAGGGGTAGGAGTAGGTAGTAGTAGTAGTAGTAGTAGTAAATAGTAGTAGTAGTAGTGGTAGTAAAAGTAGGAGGAACAGTAGTAGTAGTGGTCGGACTAGCAATAGCAGTAGTAGGAGTGGTAGTAGTAGTAGTAGTAGCAGTAGTAGTAGTAGTAGTCTTAGTAGGAGGAGGAGTAGTAGAAGTAGCAGTAGTAATAGGTGTAGTAGTATTAGTAGGAGTAGTGGTAGTAGTAGTAGTAGTAGTAGTAGTAGTAGTAGTAGTAGTAGTAGTAGTAGTAGTAGTAGTAGTAGTAGTAGTAGTAGTAGTAGTAGTAGTAGTAGTAGTAGTAGTAGTAGTAGTAGTAGTAGTAGTAGTAGTAGTAGTAGTAGGAGTAGGAGGAGTAGTAGTAGTAGTAGTAGTAGTAGTAGTAGTAGTAGTAGTAGTAGTAGTAGTAGTAGTAGTAGTAGTAGTAGTAGTAGTAGTAGTAGTAGTAGTACTAGGTAGTAGTAGAGTAGTAGTAGTAGTAGTAGTAGGAGTAGTAGTAGTAGAGTAGTAGTAGTAGTAGTAGTAGTAGTAGTAGTAGTAGTAGTAGTAGTAGTAGTAGTAGTAGTAGTAGTAGTAGTAGTAGTAGTAGTAGTAGTAGTAGTAGTAGTAGTAGTAGTAGTAGTAGTAGTAGTAGTAGTAGTAGTAGTAGTAGTAGTAGTAGTAGTAGTAGTAGTAGTAGTAGTAGTAGTAGTAGTAGTAGTAGTAGTAGTAGTAGTAGTAGTAGTAGTAGTAGTAGAGTAGTTGTAGTAGGAGGAGGAGGAGTAGTAGTAGTGTAGTAGTAGTAGTAGTAGTAATAGTAGTAGTAGTAGTAGTAGTAGTAGTAGTAGTAGTAGTAGTAGGAGGTAGGAGTAGTTAGTAGTAGTAGTAGTAGTAGTAGTAGTAGTAGTAGTAGTAGTAGTAGTAGTAGTAGTAGTAGTAGTAGTAGTAGTAGTAGTAGTAGTAGTAGTAGTAGTAGTAGTAGTAGTAGTAGTAGTAGTAGTAGTAGTAGTAGTAGTAGTAGTAGTAGTAGTAGTAGTAGTAGTAGTAGTAGTAGTAGTAGTAGTAGTACTGTCTCGTCCACTTTATGTTCCAAATGAAACAGGTAAGACAAAAATATGCTAACTAACTAAATATGAGCCTATATCCTCTTCTGTTCATACTTCAAGTATAGACTGTACAATGACACTTGTTTTTTTCACATGTAGGTAACAATGCTTAACTATATAGACTATATATGCCCAAATTGAATTACAATATTATTTTTGGTCATGTCATCCACCCGACCCGCCGTTTAGCCACAGATACCTCGGCTGTAACCACACTCCACGCATCTCTAATTTGGTTTGTGCTGTTTTGTGCTGTGGCCATTTTCATTTGTGCAAGTTTATTTCTAAAATTATTAATTATTCATCTCCGCTCAGTCGACGGCAGCAGCTTTAGCAAAACTTCACAAAACTAGTGAAAAGGAACAATGTGAGTGTGTGTAAAAGTCTGTGTCAGTCTTTAATAACTTGCTATTGATTCATATTTCATATAATAGAACAGACTTTTCCACAGCCGCAGGTCGTTTCTCTTCACTAGTTTTGTGAAGTTTTGCTAAAGTCGCTGCGTCAGCTGAGCAGAAATGACATACAAAATATATAATTTTCACAAAAATAATAATTCATAATTTTAGAAATATAGTTGTACTGGAGAGGAGAATCCGGCCGATAGTCGAACCTCAGATCCAGGAAGAGCAGTGTGGTTTTCGTCCTGGCCGTGGAACACTGGACCAGCTCTACACTCTCCATAGGGAGGAGGCCCCGGGGAAGACCCAGGACACGCTGGAGGGACTATGTCTCTCGGCTGGCCTGGGAACGTCTTGGGGTCCCCCCGGAGGAGCTGGAGGACGTGTCTGGGGTGAAGGAAGTCTGGGAGTCCCTGCTTAGGCTGCTGCCCCCGCGACCCGGCCTCGGATAAGCGGACGAAAATGGATGGATGGATGGAAATGAAAATCATCACAGCACAAAACAGCACAAACTAAATACAAACGTTTAGCATGATTTTCTGCTGTTTTGAGGCTGTTTAACATTTTGTGAAGCTGGATGACGTCACTGACCTAAAATAAAACTGCTAATATCAGCCATAGCGGCTTGTTAAAGTCTGGTCCTGTCAGATCTCTGAAGCTCAGGGGTGTGGTTAGTAGTGGTTAGTACTTGTGTGGGAGACACTGGGAAAATCAGGAGCCACAGGAGGCGTCAGTCACAAAAACTCGCTGTGTACTTAGGCAAGACACTTCACCCTCATTGCCTAATATGAAAGTATGAAAGTGGTGTGTGTGTGTGTGTTGATGGTGGTCAGAGCGGCTGATGGTGCAAATTGACTGCCTCGCTCCTGTCAGTCTGCCCCAGGGCAGCTGTGGCTATAACAGTAGTTTACACCACAGCGTGAATGAATAATGATCTGTAAAGCATCTTTGAGTGTCCAAAAAAATGCTGTATAAAATTGATGCATTATTATTACTTTAAGAATCATAATCACACAAATGAAACTGTGTGCAGCACAAACAAAGCACAATCAACTGACTCTGTTTTGGGCGTTTTAGAGCATTTTGAAGCTCCCAGGGGGGTTGACTGACCCTAATTTGACTTAATATCTTAATATCTCCAAAACTAAAACAGCACAAACAGTTTTGTTTTTTCAGAACAAAAGAAGCACAAGCGAATGACATTGTTTTAGTGTAGGTTTGCATTTGATGCGGCCAATGTCATGCAGGTGTAAACATATCACTCTGAAAACTTCAATAATGATAAAAAAAAAAAAAAAGAGCAAATCTTCAAAGTTACCTCTGAGTCACAATAATCCTTAATGGCCGAGGTTGGTGCAGGGTGGAGGTTGTGTTGGTCAGATCTTCCATGATGCGTCCAAGTTTTCCACATGTACTTGAGTAAAATGTGTCTTGCCTCAGTACAGATATATTGTACATGCACATCTTGAGATCAGAATAATTCTGCTGTGTTCTATCTGGATCTAAAGATAAAATATTTTATTGTCAGAGAATCAGGAAGTGCACTGTTAGTATGCTACTTCTCGTTAGAGGTGGGACCAAGTTGTTGTTTTGCAAGTCTCAAGTCTTTGACCTCAAGTTCAAGTCAAGTCCCAAGTCAAATACAGGCAAGTCTAAGTCGAGTCTCAAGTCACTGGCCCATAAGTCCAAGTCAAGTCCAAGTCGTCTGCTTTGAGCTTCAAGTCATTTCAAGTCTTTAAACCAAAGCACCAAATACAGTTTAGTTTTTAGCATTTTTAGATGGATTTTAAGCTCAATTGTAAATTCATGGTATAATTATGAGTATTTATAGAAGAGTTGTAAAATTCTACTTTTTCTTTTTTAAATGTCAATTGACAGGATCTTGTCTGCACTGAAATGGACAGATCATGTATGTACTTCCCTCAGTTTTACTGTATTGTTCTGTATATTACTGTAGTACATTTGATGATATCACATCACAGTACTTCAGTTAAAACCAAAGTACCAAACAGAGAAGTGGGAGGGACATGTTCCAGTTTGTTCCTGTTTAGGAGAAGCATCAAGTGTCCTCAAGTCTCAGGCCTAAAATTGGGGTCAAGTTCCAAGTCGTTGACCTTCAAGTCCAAGTCGAGTCCCAAGTCTTAGGCTACGTTCAGACTGCAGGGTTTAATGCTCAATTTGGATATTGTTTGTGAAATCCGATGTTTCCAATTAAATGCGTCTTGTATGTGACTCCAGTGTGAACATTAAACGGCCCAAAAGTGTCCCTCATGTGACACTGGAGACACGACGACGTCAACCGCAGCGAGCGTCTCTGTGTTTACAGGAAGTTGTCCAAACATGGACGCAGCATTGAGCACCTGGAGATTTTAAAGTTCCTCTCGTACTGGAGCCAGAACATGAACAACTTACTTGTTTTAAGAAGGAGATTGAGAAGGAGAAGGACGAGGTTTTTGGCCGTGGTGTTTTGTGGGGCAGCGGCAGCGACGTCCGTTGAAAGGAACGTGTGGATGTGGAGACGGAGCCAAGAGTGGTGAGTGGTGATGTGCTTCACTTTCAGTGACACGGAGTTCATGAACAATTTTTGCCTACGACAGCGCAGAATAGTGACGTTTGTGTCTTGTTGATAACGTGTAGGTGGATGAATGCGCTTTGGCCGTTCACACTGAAGTCACATGTCAAAAGATCAGATATGTATCAGTTTCAGGAGCACATATCCAAGTGTCCTGGGTCACATTTGAAAAAATCGGATCTGTGTGGTTCAGACTGTCATTAAAAGATCAGATACAGGAACATAGGGGCCAAAAAATCGGATTTGGGTCACTTCAGGCTGCAGTCTGAATGTAGCCTTAGTCTATTTTATCAAGTCAAGTCATAAAAATAGTGACTCAAGTCTGACTTGAGTCCCAGTCATGATTTGCAATCCCCAGCTCTGGTGATGACACCAGCGTCAGTAGTAAACATTACTACATGTACCGATGTGTACATAGTAATATTATAACATTAATATTTCTGAAATCTCATGTTACTTTGGTCGATAATGCACCAAAAACACAGAGGGCCACGACGATAAAACAGTAAAATATGAGTTTTTATTTGAATGAAGTTTACACACTGGAGCCGGCTGTTAGATGTCGACTGTTTAAACAAAATGTGTCCCTTTAGAATTAGAAGGTTCTATCTGTATTCTGGCCTTTTCTGGGTTTTGACCTCTTATACAGCAGCAATAAAAGAGGAGATAAATTTATTTGATACAAGAGAGTAAAGGTCACCCTCAGGAGAGTCTGAACGGAGATAATGAAACTTGTGACATTTGTAAAAGTGGTTGTTCTGGAAAGTGTTTTAGTTAGTTAGTGTGGTGAGAGCTAACAGCATTCTACTTATGCAGAACATCAAAGGTATGAATAAAACTTCAACTTTCCTTTGATTTTATGTTTGCCATTCAGAATGACTCAAAACACAGGAAAATGTGTCTGAAATTTGAGCTGAAATGTCCTTTTAAGACCAAAAATGCAGTAACAGAACAAGGACGGAACAGCAATAATCCAAAGCAGTTAACTATAATTGGTGAGTTTAAATGTATTTTATGTCGGACTGGTTCAGACAGACAGAACCTTATAACACCAAGTGAATCTTCAAAAATGCATCTGTTTTCGCATCAACTCTAAACCAGGACTCAAACAAAACTATCACAACTGTTGACAAATCTGATCCCCAGCAACAGTAAAGAGGAGCATCAGTTGTTATTTGTTTAGCCAAAATACTCAAATCTGTGTTTGCGAATGACCATAAAGCAAAAAAAAAAAAGGAAAAAAAGGTTGACGTCGTCGTGTCTCCAGTGCACATACGAGACACTTCGGGCCGTTTACTGTTCAGACTGGAGTCACATACAAGTCACATTTAATTAGAAATGTGAACGACCTCGCAAAAACATCGGATTTGAGCATTAAAATCAATACAATCTGATCCCGCACACATCCTGGATCTTATTCTTTGCTCTTAGTTCATGACTCGATATCAGCAGATACTCAAAATCAAATGACTCGGACTCGGAGCCAAAAAGAATGTGATCGGGACATCCCTATGGTATGGACTAGGGCTGGGTATCAGTAAGAAGTTGCCGATACGATACATACCTCGATACACAGGCCACGATACGATACATATCTCGATACAGTGCACTTTCGATTCGATATGATATATTTCAAATCGATTTGATACAGTTCAATAAAAAATAAAGGCTAAATCGTGGCTGTGATACTAAAAGTCTTTGTTAAACCACTTCTTCTTGTGCAAAGTTCATATGAAACATCCATCCATCCATTTTCTTCCGCTTATCCGGGGCAGCAGTGTAACCAGGGACTCCCAGACTTCCTTCACCCCAGACACATCCTCCAGCTCCTCCAGGGGGACCCCGAGGTGTTCCCAGGCCAGTCCAGAGACATAGTCCCTCCAGCGTGTCCTGGGTCTTCCCCGGGGCCTCCTCCCAGTGGGACATGCCCGGAACACCTCCCGAGGGAGGAGCCCAGGAGGCATCCGGAACAGATGCCCGAGCCACCTCAACTGGCTCCTCTCGACGTGGAGGAGCAGCGGCTCTACTCCGAGCTCCTCCCGTGTGACTGAGCTCCTCACCCTATCTCTAAGGGAGCGCCCAGCCACCCTGCGGAGGAAACTCATTTCGGCCGCTTGTATCCACGATCTTGTCCTTTCGGTCACTACCCAGAGCTCATGACCAGAGGTGAGAGTAGGAATGAAGACTGACCGGTAAATCGAGAGCTTCGCCTTTCCACTCAGCTCCTCTTCACCACAACGGTCCGGTCATATGAAACACAAACATTTTAATCCTCAAAACAATGAAAATGTCAAATGTGTTGCATAAATGAGTTTCCTTTCACTCCACAAGCAACAAAACTGTAGCACTGTAACAAAATATTTTAGTAAAACACACGTAAAAATACTCTTGGTGATATATCGATACAGTAGCCCACAATATCGATACTGTATCATCACATTAAACTATACAATATATCAATATTCTGATATTTTTGCACACCCCTAGTATGGACTATAACAAACAAAAACATTTCAGCATGTTATTTCTGGAAGGGTCTATATATAAGTTCAACATCATACTGCGTAACATTCCAGACAAAGACATCTCCATGGAGACTGTAAAGTTACAAAGTGCACCATTACACTGTTTGCTTTTAACCTCAGATCACACACCTCTTGAGCTGCCGACACTTGAGTCTGACGGCATCACACTTTGTAATGGTGGTTTAGTGCTGGGGAATTCCTCTCATCTCCGTCAATCAATAGAACTTTATTCGTCCCCGAGGGGCCACTGAGGCGCATTGAGCAGTAAAGACGCAATAATACACAGAATCTCTCCCCCGGAGGTCTCCGAGCGGCGAAACAGGACGACTGGGCACGGCCGGGCTTCATTGTTTCTTCTTATCTCACTTTCCTGTCTTCTATTTTATGCCCTCTCCTGCTTTTCTTTCAGCCGGAGCACAAAGCCAATCTGAAGTCAGTGGGCCGAGGGCTGCACGGTGCCACGGTGGTTGGAACCCTTGGCTCACGGCTAGAGGGTCCCTGGTTTGATGGATTTCTGTGTGGAGTTTACGTACTGCTCAGTTTTCTGTTACTTAAAGGGCCCATGTTACACCATTTTCTGATCCATGTTCTAAATGAGACTGAACTGAGGTCACTGTCTGTCACCAACCTCGACGTCACTGTGGACGGTGATTTAAAATTTGACAAACAAGAGAACGCGGTTGTAAAATCTGGCTTTTATCATTTGTGACTTTTATGCAAAACTACAATTTTTTTAAATCTTTTAGACCAGTGGTGTCAAACTCATTTTGGTCCGGGGGTCGTATCCAACCGACTTTGATCCCAAAGGGGCCGAATCAGAAAACTCATGTCATATAAACCCCAAAAATAACAATAAGTTCAAATATTTGTGCAGAGAAACACAAATCTATTACAGAAATCTTTTTATTTTTTAATTGATGAACTCTTTCGTTTACAAAATATTATAATATTATGAACAACCTGAAACTATAAGAAAATATTTATTTCAACACAATGTTTTAACATTTTCTTGTAAAATCCTGCACTCGGCTCCACTTTTCTCATGTTGGACATTTTTCTGATGAGGGGGTCACGGTCAACAGTCAAAACGATCGTCCTTTAAGAGCGTTTGGAAAGAGACAAGTCAAGGAAACAGCTTTGTTTGTAAAATGTGTTATAGAAATAAACTGCTGTTGTTTTCTCATCACAAACAGACCCAAAGTTGTAGGTTATTAGGTTCTTTTTACAGACCAAGAGTTTGTTTTTCATACTGTCTTCCTACCGGTGGAGGCAGGACGACAGCGCCATCTACAGTCCCACTTCCCCAGGACAGTATCCCAGGTGTGTGAGAGTAAAAAAGCCCCTTGTCCTGGTTTATCATCCCTTGGGCACTTTTCCATATTTCGATTGCCTCTTTCATCCAGCGACGATGTTTGTTTTCCTCTGTCCCAATGATGCTCCATCCCAGTCCTGAGGAAGTCAGACTGCAGATGGCGCTGTCATCCTGCCTCCACTGGTAGGAAGACAGCACCAAAACCTGTAGAAATCAGCTGACTGGACACGTCATAGAAACATCATGTGACCACTCTGAGGAAGATGCTAGTGAGCAGTCCAAACTGTCAGGTATGAAAAACATAACCTAATAACATAAAATATCAGAAGGCCAAATGAACCTCATTGGACCAGACCCACAGTTGTGTTTTGTTTCTTTCACACATGTTTAACACACAAACTTTGCATTTTTAGCCTGTGTTCTTCTCTCAAACTGAAAACAATCTGTTTCACACTGTGATGTCATGTGGTAATATATGAAGTGCTCCACTGTGTTTCTACTCTTTTAACTTGAAAACTACTACTTTGTGACATCATAATGTGGAACAGAGCATTTTGAGCTTTGGAGATATTGACAGTATTAATACAGGAATACTCAAACATATGTGAATGGCCACGTTTACGAGATGTTTTTTTTTTTTTTTTTTTTTTTATTCTGAAATAATAGTTCTGAATTGTTTGGAATTAAAATATTCTCCATGGAGTTTACATGGAAATAATCATTCTGAAGAGACACCAACGTATTTATATCGACCTGAAGAAAACACACACTTCACAGTCATCTCGGTTTGTTGTTACTCCACAGACACAAACATGATCCAAACTTTTTCCGCAGTGGTTCCGATGATAATTGCGCAGCAGCTGGAGAATTCACCTCATCCGTTTTGACGAGATAACAACATTCTAAAATGGCCAAAATCACACAGGAGTCATTTCTGCGTAACATTTTGCCGACCTTTTGCTCATTAAAAGAATATATAAAGTGGGAATATTCAACAAAATCTCCCTGTGAAATCACTCCCAGCTCCTCCGGCTGGTGTTGGGACACAGCCTTAGTCTAATCATACATCTGGTTTAAACTTTGGTGAGAGTCTGGGGACTGGCCTCAGGCGTTTTATCACAAATATTTTAGGCGCACACCTGGGCTCTCCGAATTTTAACACTTCCGCACATGAAGCTGGTGATTCAAGTGAAACTTTACAAAACCCTCCACAGCCCTGCAGCCTGACCGGACCACTCTCTGCACATGGAGGCTGGGCTGTGCTCCGACACACATTTCCGGATTCTCAGAGAGTTTTATAATTACATGCAGACAGTACTCAGCTGACTTATTTAGACCTAAGGAGCTGCTTTTTAATGCAATCAACACAACCAAAATGTATTTATTTATAAGTCTTTGATATTTTTTAGACCTTGCAAAAACATAAAGGGCCCGGTCAAGCAGAAGTAAACATCAAGGCCAAAAATTCAAGTTAATGCATCTGATATAAAAATGTATTGAACAGATACATATGTACTCTAGTTTATGAAACTGTTGACCTTTTTTCTGTATCATTTTTGGTTCTAAAGTTCCATATGTTTTAAACAGACCATGTATGAAACATGGAACAAAAATTATTTCCCAAATTTCAAAGACCTGCAAATCATGTCAATAAATGGATGTATTTCATCATATCTTGTGTTATTCCATCTTTGAACTGTTGATGAAGGTACATGATTTAAAAAAAAAAAAAAAGTATTTAAAATTATAAAAATTTGCTTGGAAGGACTGACATATTTGATAGAAATAGTTTCCTTTCATTTTGAAGTAATATTAAAGTATTCGGAAGAAAAAAGCGACAAATTATGCAAAATCCTGCACCTTCTACTTGTTCGCACAATTTTCCCTCCGTTACCATGACGTTTCTTAATAAAAAAATCTCATTACTCAAAAAGTAAGAGGTTTTTCAACCTAATCTTGTACCATATGGTAGAAAACTATATGAAGCAAATATTCAAACCAGTTTGTTAAGGATATGGAAGTGAGAACCAAGAGTTATCACTGTTTGGATTTATTGCCCAAAAAGTGCTGCATATTTCATTCCCTCCGTTACCGACATGAGTTTTTACATTTTTTATTTTTTTTTAACTTGACCCTGTTGGAGTGTAACTCTTTCCTACATTCTGATACTTTACTTATTTCAATAGTCCCTCTAGTTTCTGAATAAGAGACATTTGAATGTAAAAAATCTGCCCCTGTTTCCCTCCATTACCACTTGACCCGACCCATAAGCAAATGGTTCCTCTACAGTCCCTGACAAAAGTCTTGTCGCTTATCCATTTTGTAGAAACTAAAGTTTATAACCTGACTTTAAATTAATCGATTGGTTTTAGAAATGTTTCATATGAAAGCTAAAACCCTCCCAAATTATGCTCAATATACTAAAATAAATGTGCTTCACTGAAGAAAGATTGATCATTTAATGAACACAGAAAGGTCAGATTTTGGCAAGACAAAAGTTTTGTCGCCTGCAGAAAATTGAACAAATAATTTACTTCAAATACAAAAATATGTTGCATAACATGTCAGTGAATGAAGTAGTGGTGCTGTGAGATCCAGATTTAATATCTTGTATGACGTCCATGAGCTTGAAGGACGCATCCATGCGGTTTGAACAATGATTCATACAATTTGTTGATGAAGTCATCAGGAATAGCAAAGAAAAGCGTCTTACATGCCTCCCAGAGTTCATCAAGATTCTTTGGTTTTGTCTTCCATGCTTCCTCTTTCATTCTACCCCAGACATGCTCAATGATGTTCATGTCTGGTGACTGGGCTGGCCAGTCCTGGACCACCTTGATCTTCTTCACCTTGAGAAACTTTGATGTAGAGATAGAAGTATGTGATGGAGCACCATCCTGCTGCAAAATCTGACCCCTTTTATGGTTGGGAATGTAAGAGGAGCTAATACTTCTTGATATTTTAGGTTATTGATATTTGCCTTCCACCCTGCAAATGTCTCACACACCCCCAGACTGGATGGAACCCCAGACCAGGATTTTTCCACCACCAAACTTAACTGTTTTCTGGGTGAATCTTGGATCCATGTGGCTCCAGTAGGTCTCCTGCAATATTTGCGGCAACTGTGATGTAATTCAACCGAGGATTCATCTGAGAAATCCACCTTCTGCCACTTTTCCAGTGTCCATCCTTTTAGCAGGCTGTGGGCCTTGGCAAATGCCACACGGTTTTTTTAATTGCCTTTTGTTTAGTGCTGGTTTCTGTGCACTGATTCGACCATGGAGGCCATTTCCAGACAGAATTCTACAAACTGTTGTGGTTGACACAGGGACTTGAGGTGACCAGGCCTGGTGGAGTCTGCTGCAGTGGAAAAGGGGCCTTGGATTTTCCAATCAACAAACGGTCCTCCCGAGCAGTTGTCTTGCGGCGTCTGCCGGACCTGGACTTGTCAAAAACATCTCCAGTCATTTCAGATCTTTTTCTTATTCTTTGTACTTGACGCTGAGACACATTGAAGGTGTCACCAACTGATAATTAACGCTTTGGTCTCAGGGTGGATCTTAGGCATGTTGTCAGAGGTCAAGTTGCAGTTGATGTGAAGGTCTGGTGTGCTGGGCTTCTTTTTATACACACCCACTAATTGATTGATCAGTAACTGATCACAGGTGAGGCTGTAATCTAGGATTGGGTGCATCATATGACAAGGCCACAAGACTTTTGTCTTGCCAAAATCTGACCTTTCTGTGTTCATTAAATGATCAATCTTTCTTCAGTGAAGCACATTTATTTTAGTATATTGAGCATAATTTGGGAGGGTTTTAGCTTTCATATGAGACATTTCTAAAACCAATCAATTAATTTAAAGTCAGGTTATAAGCTTTTGTTTCTACAACATGGATAAGCGACAAGACTTTTGTCAGGGACTGTATTATAATTATTATAATGATGAGGAAAACTGCATTTTGTTTTCTATTTTGCTGATTTTATTGCAGGTCTTTTGTTTCCTTGCATATCTGCATGTAAAAATGTTACGTGTTAGGTTAAAAAAACAAATTTAATTTTAAACTACATTTTTAGGAGTCATGATTGATGAAAGTCTAAACTGGAGTTTGTCTCATATAAATGACACTAAAGGCAAATTTTCCAAAACAATTGCTGTGCTGCATAAAGTCAAGTTCTCACTAAATCGTGCAGCATTATGAACCTTGTATAAGTCTATAATTGCACCGGATCTGATGGACTGTGTGGAAATTTGGGGGTCAACATGTAACCTGGTGCTCAAAAGGAGTAGGATGAAGTTTAAAAAACAAAAACATAGAGTCCTACTCCAATTGTTTTACATAATCATGTGGTTCACTTTTTTTTTTTAGTAACACCTTTGGAGTGTTTACCTGTCATTATGCAGAAATATACCCACATATATAAAATGACATTGACACCTCAGTCACAATATTGTCTCAAATGGTTCGACGTGTCTGAGGCTTTGGAGAAACACTGACCTCTAGTGGACAAATTTAACATGTATGCTGTAAATAAGAAAAGAGGTGACCTTGTTAGGTGGAATAAGATCAAAGTGATCCCAAACCATGGATCACTTCTGTCCACTTGCAGATGCCATTGAAAATGAAACAAGTGCCAAAAGTCGCCAAAATCACCACTAACGTCACACAATCCTCCTCACTACCCAACATTTTTAACAAATATTGGTGCATCTTTTATACTGTAGCAGTTTAGCGCTTGTCAAACCACGGAAGTGCACTGAACCAATCGCTAAGCGGAACATTCGCCAAGCCAATGAAACGCTTCGATACACTGAAGCGATCAACACGCAGAGTGAAGCAGTAGGGGGAGGGACCGACACTTCCACACTTTGGTCACGTGAGCGGCTGCTGCGAGACGAGCTACGAGGCAGAGCTTCAGAGCAATTTGTTTCAGAAAGAACGAGACGTGCTCCAGAGCTCCGTCTCATTTGCTCATCACTACCGCACATACATACATACATACATACATACATACATACATGTGCACACATATGTACATACATATGTGACCGGTGTGTCTTGCCCTCTCTTTTGATTTCAATGACCCACGGAAGCTGCTGGAGTTTGTTGTGACAGCAGTTCATTCTGCACAGAGTATAGAAAACAGTTGCTGTGAATTGATTTGTAGTGGACAATCATCATGTGTTTCATCTCGTCTAGAGTTTTCCATAGCAATGAGTAGTACATGTAATAATATTCAGGTTATTACAACATTTGAGTCTTTTACAATATTGTAATAACAAAAATAAAACAGCATTACTCAATAATGTGTAAATAGTTCTTGTGACTGTATAGTGGATTTTAATATAAAATAAAATTTTTTTTTTTTTTTTTTCCCAACGGGCAATTTACCTTCAATGCAATTTGCCTGTCTGTCACGTTTTTGTTTTTTTATTTTATTATCTGTAATGTGCAACGCACTAAGAATATAACCAAATGTACATTAACATAAAACATTTGTACCTTATGTACCTGCACAGAATATAGAAAACTGTTGCTGTGAATTGATTTGTAGTGAACATTCATCATGTGTTTCATCTGTAGAAAATCATTCAGTCATATATTAGTAGCTAGCAAAACTGAGAAAAACACAGTCAATTCAAATATACTGTAAACTGACTTCAGCAGATCATGGCCAAACAAACATAAAATATGTCCAGTACAACACACAACTGTCAGCTGAACAATTAAATAGCTACACATAAGTGAATGAATCATTTTTGTCCGCACAATTTCACAGCCACGTTACCTCGTGTCTGTTGAAGCCCTCGTGTGTTGTGTAGGTCACACTGAAGGATTTGATTGATTGCTGTTGCATTTATGTAATGCAAAATAGTTGGCTAAAGATGCAAATATAGACGTTACCATAATCCAGACCTTGGTGGAGGATCACTTTTAGCGTCTGACATTCTCCATCAGAGCCACAGTGGTCCCAGAGCACAGCTGTGCAGCTCCACTCTGCTTTAATCCTGCAGCGTCCTACAGGGCCCACATCAGCACTGCTCTTATCCTCCTGCTCTTCAGAATGTGCTCTACCTCATTTTGACTGTTTTAAAAATGTCAAAAACAAGACTCGTTCATTTGAAACAGTTTGTGGTCGTCCAAAGCTTTTCCTCGCGCACCTTATGTATTCAGAACATCCTAACTATTCACCATGATGAGTTTATAAGCATTTTTCACAACTTTACCTTGATGGAAAACATAGACTGGACATATGAATGGACATAGCTCGATGGACATAGCTGTGTGTCAAATAGGAAGTGCGTCAGGAGGCTCTTCCGGCTCCTTCTGATTCTGGCTCCCATTGATTTACATTGATATCTTGTGGCTCCTCTCCAGTGTTGGGGAGTAACAGATTACATGTACCGGTGTTACGTAATCAGAGTACAAATTATGAGTAACTGTATTCAGTTAAAGTTACTGTTTCAGTGAGTGGTAATTGGATTACAGTTACTTTGTTGAAATAAAATGATTACATGGTGGTATTTTCCTGTTTTCACATTTTGGGCTAAACCAGGACTAAAACCAGGTCTAAACCAGGACTAAACCAAGACAAAACCAGATCTAAACCAGGACTAAACCAGGACTAAACCAAGACTAAACCAGGTCTAAACCAGATCTAAACCAGGACTAAACCAGGTCTAAACCAGGTCTAAACCAGGATTTAACCAGGATTTAACAGGACTAAATCCTGCTGTGTGGATGTGTCTCCTCCTCTTCTATCAATAATATTTTTAATTTGGTTCAATAAAGTTTGGGCTTTTTATTTTCTTTTAGCAAACAAAACATCTTATGTTACGATATCCTCGTCTTTGCTTCTCTACAGCAAACCAAGTAATCCAAAAGTATTCAGATTACATTACGCACTTTAAGTAATTTAATGGATTATGTTACAAACTACATTTTGGGGTGTGTAATCTGTAATCTGTAGGGGAATACATTTTAAAAGTCACCTTCCCAACACTGCTCCTCTCTCTGTACCTGCTGCTGTGAGCCTCATCATTTTGCTCTTAAATGTTCGTATTAACTCGCTCTACATGACCCTGAATTTTTCATCTCGCCATTTTGTCCCCAAATCAAGATCTGAACATAAATAACGGACCAATCAGACGCCTTCATTCCCCGAGGTCCCTCCCGCTAACGTTAACAACAGGTTTGATTGATAGCTAGTGTGTTTCGTTGCTCAGTAAGCCCCTTTCCGCTTTCTGGTGAGAAGGCCGGGCACATTTAACAACCTCGATCATGATTAGCTCTTGTGGTTGCTATGATACACGCGGTCGGATTTCCAAATATGGAGCCAGTGATGATACAGTATCGATATTGCGGGCTGCTGTATCGAGAGCTACAATTTTGATAAGTGTTTAGAGGAAGGAAACTTACGACGCATTTGACCTTTTCACTGTTTTGATGATTAAAATGTTTGTGTTTCATATGAACTTTGCACAACCATCCACCCACCCGCCGGTGGGCGATTTTCCAATAAAAAATGTTCACTCTGTATATTCACCTTCATTATTGTTTTCACTACTGGCCATACATCGTTTGAAAGCTTAATTTCTCAATAAAACAACCATATCATTCATTCTATGCCGTACAACGAGCCCAAAACACGATAACTTAAAAATTCACATCATAATCAAAGAATAAGATACGGCGTTTCTTACCTTTGAGCCGGTTCTGTCGGTCCAAAACGCGTTCAATCCATGAAAAGTTGTACTCAATAAGTCCGTAATAATCCACAGAAAAAGAATATTGTTTTTTCCATAAAATAATTCCATGTGGGTAATAATCCAGAAAATCCTCGTCCGTATGAATGGATGAATGCGTGAATGAATATGATATGTTGCCTTTCCGAGCCTTCTCCCTCTCTGAGTTCCGTTTCTCTTGGCGCTCTTGGGTGCGCTTGTTTTCCTCACACTCTTAGCTTCAAAATGAGACCCTCCCCGCTGTTGTCGGTGCCGGGGTTTAGCTGGGACAAGCCGCTGAAGAAGCTAACGTACCCATATACTTCCTGGCTTTACGCATGTCATCAGTTTGTTTACGGGAAATCTCTTCAGTCATTGGATCTTCCAGAAAGTGATTGACATATTGTTTTAGCCTATCACCAGAGCTTTCAAACGGTGGGTGGGACATGCAGACAGTCTTTGAAACAGGCGCTGTGTTTACAAGCGCAACAAGAGAGACACAGAGAGCAGTGCGAGAGGGACCTTAGAGGGCAGATCTGGCACTTGGAGGACAATTTTGGCTACTTTTAGTTTTTTTTCTTGAGAAAACATGCCTAAAGCTCAGAAGAATTAGTATTATAATAATAACAATTATTATTATTATTATTATTATTATTATTATTATTGGCACAAATTTGGCAATCTTGTGCCGAATTGTCATTTTGTTTACACAAAAGGCTCACAGCATCAAAACCCTTTGTCCTAGAGATCTGAAATTCTACACAGTTGTTGCCAACAACTTGAACAATGAGTGTAGTGAGTCACAAATGCCTAGCATGAAGTATGACCAAGCTAAGGCCTTTATTTTTTTCAATTTTTTTTTTTTCGAAGAAAAAAAAATACTATTTTTAATTGACTGTACTGTAGGTTAGGCAGCACTCACAGTCTTCATGTACATATCTACAGAAACTAGAAGGTCTAAGCTTTAAAATGGTGCCTCACACAAGCATGTGGGTTCTAAGGTTTTCTTTTAATAAGCTATGGCACTTGGGTATGTAGTGCTATTGTGCACACGCCAAAATTAGGTGGATGGTAACAGGTTAACAAAGACTTTTAGGATCACAGACACGATTTAACCAGTATTTTTACTGAACCATATCGAATCAATTTGAAATATATCATATCGAATTGAAAGTGCTCTGTATCAAGGTATGTATTGTATCGTGGCCTATGTATCGAGGTATGTATCGTATTGTGGCATGTATCGTATCATGGTTTATGTATCGAGGTATGTATTGTGACTTATGTATCGACATAAATTTCGTATCGTGACCTATGTATTGACATATGTAGCGTATGTATTGAGGTATGTATCGTATCGAATTGAAAGTGCACTGTATTGAGATATGTATCGTATCATGGCCTATGTATCGAGGTATGTATCGTATCATGGTTTATGTATCGAGGTATGTATTGTGACTTATGTATCGACATAAATTTCGTATCGTGACCTATGTATTGACATATGTAGCATATGTATCGAGGTATGTATCGTATCGAATTGAAAGTGCACTGTATCGATATGTATCGTATCATGGCCTATGTATCTACAGATGTATCGTATCGTGGCTTATGTATCGAGGTATGTATTGTATCGGCAACTTCTTAATGATACCCAGCCCTAATGCTAACCACCCACTTCCTGATTCTCTGAAAACAAAAGGCTTTATAATTAGATGCAGACATCAGCTTGTTTCGAGCTCAGGAGCTGCTTATACAAACCATCTGCACTGGGGCAAGACACAGTTTGGTCAAACACAAAATAATGATCAAACAGAGTGTGTGTGTTGGGGAAAAGTTCCCTCAAGCATTCCTTCATTTCTCTTTTGTATTTTTAGATTTAGCTGCTCCTCAGAGAAGGCCACAACTTTCAAACAGATTTATTTGGCTTTTTCAGACTTCAACAGATGAGTTTGTAGTTAACTTTTACACACAACAAAAGAAGCTCCAGAACAAGAAGAAGAAGAATCCGTCCTGGTCACTGGACAGATATCATGTCCATGCAGCGTCCATGTGGTTTCTGATGGACATGATGATTTGCTGGACACGCACACGAGGACGTCCGATGTACAAGAGAACTGCCACGGTCTCCAAGGCCACAGCACTTTTATTACCATTTAAACATTTTCTGTACTTCTTATGATCTTGTTCTTCTACTTATGGACTTGTTTTTAAATCTGATTTAATCTACACACTGCAGCACGTTATTTATTGGATTTATCTAAAATGCAATATAAATCAAATATTGTGAGCTTTCTTTTGTTTCATTCACAAAGGAAATAGTATGGAAGCCGAGAGGGTTACCACAAACGCAAATGCCGCAACAAATACAAATGCGACAACACAACAAAAAGCCACAACACACCAAAAAAAGCCACAACACCAAAAAAAGCCCCAACGGAAATGACAGCGGGACTCTATTTTAATGCACACGCCGCAACAAATACAAACGCCACAACACAAACGCAGTTGTAGTTCTTCTTCTTCACTTGCCGCTTGATCGGTTTGTCGGAAAATAGAGTCCCGTGGTCATTTCCATTGTGGCTTTTTGATGTGTTGTGGCTTTTTAATGTGTTGTGGCATTTGCATTTGTTGTGGCGTTTGTATTTGTTGCAGCGTTTGTATAAACGAGGACTAAACCAGGTCTAAACAAGGACTAAAACAGGATTTAACAGGACTAAATCATGCCGCGTGGACTGTGTCTCCTCGTCTTCTTTATCAATAATATTTTTAATGTGGTTAAGTAATGACTCGGTCTTTTCATTTTCTTTTATCAGAAAAAAACATCTTATGTGAAGATTTCCTAGTCTTTGCTTCTCTACAGCAAATCAAGTAATCCAAAGTATTCAGATTATGTTACTGACCTTAAGTAACCTCATGGATTCCGTTACAAACTACATTTTGGGGTATGTAATCTGTAATCTGTAGGGGAATACACTTTAAAAGTCACCTTGCCAACACTACTGGTCAAAATATAATATAGATAGATTTAATCGTCAAAAGTGAAAATGTCAAACGTGTCACATAAACGGGTTTCATTCCTCTAAAAAAACAACAAAACTGTAGGGCTGTAACAAAATCATTCAGTAAAATATACAAAAAAAAAAAAAAAAAAATACTTGTGCACATTCCTAAGTATATAACCACACCTGCACTGGGGAAGAGTGATGGACGCGAGGTTGTCAGTCTGAGCACCACTAATCACACACACACACAGCCTAAGGACACAACAACAAAACCTGGTGCACTTGAATCGATCCTCCTGTCTTTGGGTTGGGGACCACGGCTCTAACCACTGTCACCAGAGAACCACGCTGAATACAGATGATTAAGAATGTCTGACTGGCCCTGCTTCCACAAACAGACCACAGAACCGTTTTAATGGACTTCTCAGCTTTTACCATTGGGTGCAATTGTATTTATTTATTATTTTGAGCTGTTGTAATGAATTATCCCCTGAACTAGCCTGACTGTTGCGACCCAGCTCGTTTGGGGTAGGCCTGGGCGATATGGATCAAAAAATATATCTCGATATATTTTGCTATATCTCGATATATATTTTCAAGAAAAAAATAACCCCCTAAAACTGAAAACTGCAAAAACAAATCTGCCAAATTCCACAAGGTCTTTTTTTTTTTATTTTTATTGACGTGTAAGAGGTCAGCAGTTCATATAGGAACATTTAAGATTACAAAAAAACATAATTACATAAATAATAATTTGACTGTAAAATAAAAGAAAAATACATATTTCCTTTTCATTCATAAATAAAACAACTCAACACAAGCTCATCTTTGCATTAACTCTGTTATCCAGACCATAATCATAACCATGAGCTCCTTCAGCAGAAGAAGCTCAAGAGGTTCATTATTTTAATAGATCCATGTTATTATCCAGCAGTCAGGAGCTCTGAAGTTTCCCACAATCCACTGCAGATCAAACCCAACGTTTCCAAACACTATTGTACAAGTGACACTGCAGCAGATTATTCATTAAAATCTTCTGCATAAATAAACTTTACATTGCTAAACTTTACAACATATAAAACATAACGACTCTAGAGCCACATCAGCCCGTTTACAATAATAATATGTTTAATGCAGTTTTGTGCACGTGTGTTTACATTTTACAGAAATGAAACTTAAGCTCATGGCTCATTTGCATAAACAGCACTTCTCGTGCAGCTCAGCTCGTTGAGCTTCTTTCGGGCTAAAGGACACGGCTCGGTGGAATATGAGGATGTGCTGCTGATGGTTTTGTCTGTAAATGGTGGAAAAGGTTCGTGGTGCTTGAAGTTTTTCACTGGCAGCAAATTTCGGCGTTCACGGAAGGAGACAACGAACAAAATCAAGGAGGTGGAGGCGATGAGAGAGAAGGTAAACAAGCGATTGAATAAAAGCATTATATCGATATATATACGATATGTCAGAATTCATATCCAGTTTTAAAAATCTCGATATATTTAAAATATTGATATATCGCCCACCTCTAGTTTGGGGGTGAGGGAAGTAACAAAAATAACCAAGATGGAAAAATTGAATAAATTAAATAATGTTTAATTAACAGGAATGTAAAGGTAAATTAACACAACAGACTAAAATATATACAGAAAATAACCTAAACTAAGAGACAAAACAACAGACAACGAGTTTTGTGCCACAATAGGAGTCACGCAGACTTACACAAAACGAGTGGTAAAACTAAGGGACACACACTAAACTAACACACAGGTTCCCCAAATTAAACCACATAAACCCACAAACAGAATCGAGTGACCAAATTTTAAAAAGGCACAAAACAGAACTACACACACAAAACCAAAATGGCAGACTGGCCACCAAGGCCAGTAGATCCGAACAGGTGCTCAGGCCAGGGCTCCCACAGCAGGAATCAAGGTGTGTCAGCAGAATCATTTATAACACACAAAACAAATTACAATCTAAGTCCTGGGGCCGTAACACTGATTCATCAATCGGTTTCACTTCGTGGAAACTGTCTGACCTCGCAGCATTAGGATTTGTTCACTCGAAGGTAGGCGTGTACTGTTTTTATTTAACCGATTGCTGATATTTGGTCGTGACGTTTGTAATGCGCCAAATCCCGTAGGCAAATGGACAATAATGTATTTCCCCTTGATAAAAGTCATCAAACTTCCTCTTTCAACACAGAATGTCTGTCTTCGTCTACATCCATCTCAACACTTTGTTTACTGTTGTGCTGTTCCACAAAAGGGACCAGACAGATGTGACAAGTTTGACGTCATGGCTTCACAGCTCTTCTCTTCTTTTTTTACTTAATTTTATTTGCAAACTACATAGATTACAACAAATAGGAACCAACTAACATACAAGATACAAGACAGACATTACGATCGAAGATTACACACAAATAGGGACAAAGGTGACAGGGGTTGGTGACAGTGTGGTTATGTGTGTGTCTCTGTGTGTGTGCATATGTGTGTACGTGTGTGCATATCCGTGTGTGTGTGTGTGTGTGTGTGAGCACGGGGGGGTAGACAGGTTATGCGGATGAGTTACTGTTGACCTGTATTATTGCTATTTAATTTGGGTATTTAAATGTGTTGGAGTTTTGCCTCAAATCCTCAGGCTGAGCCACACCCACGCCCCCCATGGAGGGTGCAGAGGCCACCCCAGCACCCCGCATGCGGCTGCCCGTCGACCAGGCTGCCCAGCCCCCCGATGAACCACCTCCTGGTCTGAATGTTCCCCTCCCTGATATATATGTACATGTGCATACATTCACACGCACACATGCATGCACGCACCTGCCTGCACAGGTACGTGCACACACATCCACATACACACACGCCTGCACACACACCCACACACAATTCACACACATGAACCCACATTCATCCATGGTTGACTTGTGATGCATTAAAAAAAAAAGTTGAGTGTGATGCATTAAAAGTATGAGGGAGGTAAGGAGCTTGGGGTTAGACCAGAGACTGAAGCAGCACAGAGCACAGAGGGGAGGCCCTGAGGGGATGGGAGAGCACGCACCCGGGCACCCGTAGGCGGACCCCCACACCCAACAACCAGGTGACAGTAGAGAGGGCCCAGCTCGCTATGGACCTGAGGCAGACAACTTCCGCGCTGTGTTCCTAAGTCTGTTAAAGTAGTGTTTTATACAGCCTGTCTACAACTTCTGGGGTTCTTGCAAACCGTCTAGTGTATTCTGATTCCTGACCTAGTCACTGGAGAGAAATGAAATTGAGGGGAGGCACTAGGTGGCACCAGCCTGGTTAGAAAGTCTTAGCTTTTTGAGGGGGGAAAAAAGTATGTTTCTATCTTTTATGGTTGTAAAGTTATGTGTGGTTATATAAACCATATTCTCAGGTTTCATATACAATACCATCAGTCTGGAAGGGTTAAAAAGGGGTATTCTGCAAAATCGACTTTTTAGAGCTTGTTATAGCATGGTTTTAGATGTCATCCATGCATGTTTGGGTAATTTAGCGATCTCTCCCGGGCCCTTTTCGAATCCTCCTTACAGTTAGCTGTTTGATTTTATGTAATGCTCCATCCTTGAGCCTACGCCGCCCATGCTCCCACACCACAATCCTCCAGAAATATACAAAAACATGATTATGTTGAGATAGTGCTCTGAAGGGGGAGTGACTTATGAAAGTTTGAAGAGTAAAAGTAGGAGCTCTCACCTGGGGTCTCAGGTGGTGAGACTGAAACATATGTTGTTTTGGGCGAATATAACATTTTCAGAACAATCAAAGTTTCCATGGTGATCGAAATGTCCACAGTGTAATACTCCAGACAAGTGTAATACTTCCTCTTTAAACTAGGTGGCGTGGCTTCCTTTGTCGTACATGTGTGGTTATCCTGTAGTTTCCAATCTTGTGCGGCGATCACGTGACCACTCTGACCTCCGCCGGTGACAGGCTCGACCCCGCCGCCCCTGGGGTCAAAGGTCAGGCCGCAGGGAGGTCATTAGTGTTACAGAGCGAGCCGAGTCTGGGTTTGTGTTGCTCAATAATTGCAACCAGCCGAGCATGATGGGTAATGGAGAGATCTGACCTCACGGTGAGCCCAATTAACATCAACGGCAAAGTGCGCTGAGGCTGAAGGTTCAGTTCCCAAGCACCATTACACATGAAATGAGTACAAAATTCAGATTACAATCAATTCTACTCTGCTAAGTACAGACGAGTGATTGGACAGAGGCGCTCGGATTCACAGCTTTTGGGACTCTGTTGACAGCTACAGAACAGACAGTGGACACCTTGTTATCTTTGTCATCAAGTAGCAAGAATGACAAAGAAAAAAAAAAAAAAATGCAACTGCTTTATAATCACTTTTTGTAAACTTCAGTTGATCTGATGTAACCTGAGCTCTCACTGTTTTAATAAAAGAACTACAATCACAACTGCAGATAGAGACACATCCAAGTTTGTCGCAATTTCAGTAGATTTCCCAGCAATTTCCCAGCAGATTTATACAAAACCAGTGATTTCTCCCAGTTTGGTATACAGAATGTCCCAGGTGTCCTTATTTTTGACTGATCTGAAACCTGCCAACAGTAAAGAAAGACATTGACTGTATTTTTCAGATTATAAGTCACACTTTTTTCATGGTTTGGGTGTTTCCTGTGACTTATACTCAGATGTGACTTATATATTAACATTTTCACAATGACCCTAATACGCCTAAGCTATAACATTTAAATTGCTCATTCAAGTGCCAATATTAGAGTATTTTCTGGTCTATATTATTATGTAGTTTCCTCATCACAAACAGACCTGGAGTTGTGTTTTATTTCATCCACGCATGTTTAACACACAAACCTGCACATTTAGTTCTTCTCTCAAACTGAAAACACTCTACTTCACCTTGTTTAGTTTATTTACCGTATTTTTCAGACAATAATTTGCACTTTTTTTTCACGGTTTGGATGTTTCTTGTGATTTATACTCTGGTGCAAATTATAACATTTTCACAATGACCCTGTGAGAGGTTCTAGTCTTGTGTGTGAGTATCTGCTGCTCCTGTTCCTCCTGTACCACTGTCACTTCACTCTACTGCACATGTCTCCTGCAGAAAGAGCCTCTGTTCTGTCTGTATCATGTCAGTCGATCGCACCATTACTTCTGCACCACTGAAAATGTAACATTTAAGTAAACTTATAAAGACACTGAGAAGACTGAACACAAATGCCCCCAAAAACAAAATCAGATTTTGCAGATTACAAACTGCAAGTCGTGAAATCTGCAGCTGAAAACAGTAATCGAGCAGCAGAAAGAAAGTTTGGAGTGAGAGAGAAACTTGTGACACCAGGAGGATGCACCATGAAACTTTCCTGAAGTCACTGGATGGATGGACAAAGTCTGGACTTCAGTGACACTGAAACCATCCTGTCGGGATTCAGAAAGACCCGAATAATTCTAACTGGAACTGATGCTGAGTCTGACGACAGCGACACAGAAGAGTTTGCGGCGCTCTGTTTACCTCCGGAGGTCGAGTTGTTCAGAAGTGACACCGAGGATGAAGAATTGAATGGATTTAGTGATTTGGAGTGAGATGGAGAGTTTGTTAAACTTGTTCTGTTGTTTATGTTATAGTTTATCTGAAGAACTGTTCATATGTGACGTTAACAGTCTGTTCTTCTCTCTTCTGTTGTTTTTAGAACTTGACTTTACACATGTCGATTCAGAAAGAACAAAAATGTGGCTGTTTGCTGCAAGTGTTCCAATCAGTGGGAGCAGGTAGAGGGCGCTCTTGGAAAAAGGATTCCAGGCACTCTAAAAAAGTAGAAAAAGTTTAAAAATCGCACAAGGAAAAATATAGTTAAAAGGCCTTTATCAGAAATGTAAGTTTCTGCTCTCTGATTTTATAAAATATATTTCCCAAAATAGTGTGACTTATAGTCCGGTGCGATATATATGTTTGTTTTTGGGGTTTTTTTCCCCTTCATCACACGTTTTTTTGCTGGTGCAACTTATACTCCAGAGTGATTTACAGCCTGAAAAAAAAAAAGTAAGGTAATGTCATTTGTTCAGGTAAAATACAGAAAAGCTCCTTAAAAATGACCAAAACACAAAGAAAATGTGACTATACTGACTCACGTTTTTTCCCTAATTACACTCGTTTCACAATTTTATTTTTACCAACCACCACAGACCAGGGATGTCCCAGTTTTTTTGTTTTGTTTTTGTTTTGTTTTTTTTGTTTTTTTCATCTGGTCACTCTAGTTTAAACCAATTGGACTTCAGCACTGAACCTTGTTGTAGGTAAAAGCAATAAATGATTTGTTAACATGATTTGGACTTGAAGATCAAAACTGTAAAAAAAAAAAAAAAAAAGAATTCATTCACAGTGAACACATTGCTTCTTACAAATTAATATATAATATAATATATTCAGCTCTTGAGGTCAATTTAAGTCCGCTGTGTCTAATTATAAAGTGTTTTGAAGTGTGTGTGTTAGCATGCTAGTTGTCAGGTGTCTGAGAGTTGTGAAAAGCTCATCATCGTGGTGAATAAGTAGAATGTCCAGAGTGCATGAGGGAAGTGAGGAATAACTTTGACCACTGCAGTGTTGTTGCTTTAATAAAGTACTTACATTTATTTATTTATTTTTTCCCCATAAACTCTTTGTTCATTATAAAATCTGTCATCACACTTCATTAAGAGTCATTAAGGTGTCATTATTATAAAGTGGTGCCAGAAGATTTGCCTATAGTCTCAAACTTGAACACATTAACAAGATTATGAAATGCTACGACCCAGCCTCCTGCAAATGACATCTCTTCAGCTTCAGTAGTGTTTACAGACCTGAGTGACTGGACTGATCAGGATTGATTGACTGAGTATTGGCGTAGTCTCTGGAGTGTCCTCAGGCAGCCTTTTGACAGATTGGTGTGTTGGTGTGATGCTGTTCAATAGTAAAGCTCCTGCTCCTGATCATTCACTCCCACAACGTGTTCATCATGGAGACAATTTGGCTGAAGTCATAGGCTACGTTCAGACTGCAGGGCTTAACGCTCAATCCGGATTTTTTTTTTTTTGTGAAATCTTATTTTTTGCGAGCTCATTCACATTTCTAATTAAATTTGACTTGTATGTGACTCCAGTGTGAACATTAAACGGCCCGAAAGTGTCCCACATGTCCCACACTGGAGACACGACGACGTCAACCGCAGTGAGCGTCTCTGTGTTTACTGAAGTTGTCCAAACATGGACGCAGCATTGAGCACCTGGAGATTTTAAAGTTCCTCTCGTACCGGAGCCAGAACATGAACAACTTACTTGTTTAAAGGAGGAGATTGAGAAGGAGAAGGACGAGGTTTTTGGCCGTGGTGTTTTGTGGGACAGCGGCAGCGACGTCCGTTGAAAGGAACGTGTGGATGTGGAGACGGAGCCAAGAGTGGTGAGTGGTGATGTGCTTCACTTCAGTGACATGGAGTTCATTAACAATTTTCGCCTACTTCAGTGCAGAATAGTGACGTTTGTGTCTTGTTGATAACGTGTAGGTGGATGAATGCACTTTGGCCGTTCACACTGAAGTCACATGTCAAAAGATCAGATATGTATCAGTTTCAGGAGCACATATCCAAGTGTCCTGGGTCACATTTGAAAAAATCAGATCTGTGTGGTTCAGACTGTCATTAAAAGATCAGATACAGGAACATAGAGGCCAAAAAAATCTGATTTGGGTCACTTCAGGCTGCAGTGTGAACGTAGCCATAGTTGGGTTACGGTCAGTCTGCTCTTGTTCCACGTGCTCTAAGTTTTAACCTGAAAGAAAGAAACAGTCAATCTTCAACCTTTCTAGATTTATATGGGAAACAGTAAAATACATTTTCTCACAAGACAATAAAACACTTTATAATGAGATGCAGACAGTACACAGTGGAATTATTTGACTTGAAGAGCTGAGCGTACAATATATCTGTACTGGAGCATTTTTACTCAGATACATAACAATGGGTACAGCCATTTATATATTTATGTATTTATTTATTTATTTATTTATTTGTTATTTATATTTTATTTTGTTTATTTTTTATGTATTTTGTTTATGTATTTATTTTTCATTTATTTATTTATTTATTTATTTTTATTTATTTATATGTTTTATTTATGTATTTTTAATTTTTTTTATTTTTTTGGTTTAGTTTTGGTCATGTCTTCAGTCTTCCCTGGGGTCTCCTCCTGGTGATACATGAAGACCTCCCCAGGGAAGCGTCCAGGAGGCTCTTCTGGAACAGATGCCCTTCCCTCAGCTGCACCTCACCCGGCAGAGCAGCAAACTGTGACTGAAAACCTCTGTTCAAACTGTTTCCCTTCCCAACGGAATTGAAAAACAATGAAAGGTGAAGGCGATGGTCAGAATTGATCCACGGGAAAGACGGAAAAGGTCATCTTTGACTGTCCAATGAGATTCATTTGGTCTTCCGATATTCTATGTTATTAGGTTCTTTTTTTCAGACCTAGAGTGTTATTTCATACCTGATAGTTTGGACTGCTCAAAGTGGTCACGTGATGTTGCTGTGACATGTCTGGTCAGCTGATTTAAACAGGTTTTGGCGCTGTCTTCCTACCGGTGGAGGCAGGACGACAGCGCCATCTGCAGTCCCACTTCCTCAGGACACTATCCCAGGTGTGTGAGAGTAAAAAAGCCCCTCGTCACCGTTTACAGTCCTGTGGGCACATTTCCGTATTTTGATGTTTGTTTTCCTCTGCCCCAATGATGTTTGCTCCATCCCAGTCCATAACATGGTTTTCTCTTTTACAATGGTCAGAAATGGCCGATTTGAGTTGTTCCTGTTCTGCTTTGTGTTTTGCTGCTCGTGTGCACACCTTCGCTGTTTGTAAACCGGGACGAGGGGGCTTTTTTTCTCTCACACACCTGGGATACTGTCCTGAGGAAGTGGGACTGCAGATGGCGCTGTCGTCCTGCCTCCACCGGTAGGAAGACAGCACCAAAACCTGTTTAAATCAGCTGAAAAGACACGTCACAGTAACATCACGTGACTCTGAGGAAGACGCTAGTGAGCAGTCCAAACTGTCAGGTATGAAATAACACTCTAGGTCTGAAAAAAAGAACCTAATAACATGTAATCTTTTACTGCCTAAATCATCACGAGTTTGCAGCAAACATTTTGTATGTGTAAGTTAATTTTCTCCACCCAAAATACATGTCAGATGTGTTGAAGAGTACAGTGTTTATATCTGAGATGTTCCTCAGTATTATCCCACACACTGCACCTTTAAATAATGAAAGGCTGTTTGAGATTTGACCAAGATACTCTCTTTGAAGTTACAGGAATAACTTAAAAGCAAATGGTTTTCTGAGAAGAATCGACCCACATACACAAACCCCTCGCCCCTCCCCCTGAACACATACTCTATATACTACAGGCAAAATACTTCAAATACTCACAGCCGATTCATGTAGTACTGAACAGAAGGCAAAAAGGAGCTGTTGGTAATGAAGCTACAACTTCATGACATCACAACAAGCATTTTGAGCTTTACACATGTAGACAGACTAATAATGAAGGATTACTTAAACATATGTGAATGAAAACAAACAAACAAAAAAAAGACAAAAAACAAAACACTGCACTTAGAAACTAGAAATAGAATTTGTTGGTGATTTATTGTGCTTTGCTTGAAATTTTAACTCTCTCAGGCTCAAATTAATTTTTAGTATCAGGAAAAATCTGATATTTGGGGAAAATGATCATATGGGGTAGTAATATACAATCCTGACTTTTTTTTGGAGAGAGACCTTCACATCCAGTGTGTTCTGGGATGTTGCAGATTTGCAGCATTGGTCTGGTGTGGTAAATTATCACTGAAGACTGAAAATGATATGAACGCTGACTTTATGTGTACACCACTTTTCATAACAATGAAAACATAAAGCACAATGTAACAGCTTTACAGTGGGGTCTGGTCAAGTGGTAACGGAGGGAAACAGGGGCAGATTTTTGACATTCAAATGTCTCTTATTCAGAAACTAGAGGAACTATTGAAATAAGTAAAGTATCAGAATGTAGGAAAGAGTTACACTCCAACAGGGTCAAGTTAAACCTGTGATATTCTTTCAAGTTGTTGACAAAAAATTTAAAAACTCATGTCGGTAACAGAGGGAATGAAATATGCAGCACTTTTTGGTCAGTAAATCCAAACAGTGATAACTCTTGGTTCTCACTTCCATATCCTTAACAAACTGGTTTGAATATTTGCTTCATATAGTTTTCTACCATATGGTACAAGATTAGGTTGAAAAACCTCTTACTTTTTGACTCATGAGATTTTTTTATTAAGAAAGGTCATGGTAACGGAGGGAAAAGTAACGGAGGAAAAAGTGTGCAAACAAGTAGAAGGTGCAGGATTTTGCATCATTTGTCAGCTTTTTTCTTCTGAATACTTTAATATTACTTCAAAATGAAAGGAAACTATTTCTATAAAATATGTCAGTCCTTCCAAGCTAATTTTTTATCATTTTAAATACTTTTTTTTTTTTTTTTTAAATCATGTACCTTCATCAACAGTTCAAAGATGGAATAACACAAGATATGATGAAATACATCCATTTATTGACATGATTTGCAGGTCTTTGAAATTTGGGAAATATTTTTTTGTTCCATGTTTCATACATGGTCTGTTTAAAACATATGGAACTTTAGAACCAAAAATGGTACAGAAAAAAGGTCAACAGTTTCATAAACTAGAGTACATATGTATCTGTTCAATACATTTTTATATCAGATGCATTAACTTGAATTTTTTGCTGTTTACTTCTGCTTGACTGGGCCCAGTTGCAGAACATCACTTTTTCGTGTGATACTCCAAGAAACAATTTTTATCCTTTGTAAACAACAAAAGTACTTTGCACTTCTGGCAGGCCGTTTGTGTGTAGCCGTTCTTGCACAGTCTGCATTGTCCACGTTTATCAGCATGAATGTGAAAAAAGGCTCTTGAGTAAAAAAAAGCTCATAAAATATGGATGTGGAGTAAGTAGGTAATTGGCATTTAGCTGTTGCAAATCTGCAACTTCTGCCTGGAGAGGGTTAAATGACATTTACTAGACAATGAACTAAAACCCACAACTGATAGACAGTCTGATGAAGTCATTTATAAATAAACTCATGGAAAATGATGAGGGACATGTGTTCTGAGACCTCCATCCTGCCTTCCTCGCTGTTTCTCTGCACATTGTCCGTCAGAAGCAGAAATCCTTACATGACATGTCGATAAGTGAGAGCACGCAGCAGCTGTCGGCTGAGATGGATGGAGCATCTCGCTGGAGCTCGCAACTGAAGCACGAGCTGATTTATTAACATGTCACAAAACTGTCCAATGTTAATTCAGTTCAGACCAGTGACCAGCTCGTCATTTAGAAAAGAATTCACTCTGAACAGTTATGTCCAAATGACCATAAAACACACATATGACCAGTGTTGGGAAGGTGACTTTTAAAATGTATTCCCCTACAGATTACAGATTACATACCCCAAAATGTAGTTTGTAACGGAATCCATTCAATTATTTTAGGTGAGTAATGTAATCTGAATACTTTGGATTACTTGATTTGCTGTAGAGAAGCAAAGACGAGAAAATCTTCACATAAGATGTTTTGTCTGTTAAAAGAAAATAAAAAGCCCAGACTTTACTGAACCAAATTAAAAATATTATTGATAGAAGAAGCGGAGACACGTCCACCCAGCAGGATTTAGTCCTGTTAAATCCTGTTTTAGTCCTGGTTTAGTCCTGGTTTTAAACCTGTTTTAGTCCTGGTTTAGATCTAGTTTAGACCTGGTTTAGTCCTGGTTTAGATCTAGTTTAGAGCTGGTTTTAGTCCTGGTTTAGTCCTGGTTTAATCCTTGTTTAGACCTGGTTTAGTTTCTGGCAATGAGTGGAATTACCATGTAATTCATTTTATTTCAACAAAGTAACTGTAATCCAATTACCACTCACTGAAACAGTAACTGTAACTGAATACAGTTACTCATCATTTGTACTCTGATTACATAACTCTGATACATGTAATCTGTTACTCCCCAACACTCATATATCCACAGTTTTCATGAAGGACTGTGTAGAAAACAACAGAAGTTAAACCGTACAGCTCATTGTTCTAGCTCGTCACACTGTTTAATTGTGGTGATATGTCTTGTTAAATGGATTTAATTATGAATGAGTGTGTGTGTTCTGAACAGTGGCTCCGTCTACACCAGAGATTTCTTATTTATTACAAAAGAACCTGCTTACAAAATTGTGAATATGCTATGTTTTTCCTCTGAAAAACCTTAAAAAGCCTTTGGTACTGTTATTATGAAGAATTAAGTTTTAAAAGTGCTTGCATCAAAAAGTCACTGGGGAGACGAAACACACAGGCAAAGAAAAAATAACAGTCCACATGTGTACACATCTGCAGCAGGATTGATACTGGTCATTGTGCCTGCGTGTATTTGCTGTAATGCATCATTTTCTGATTCTATCTCAGCAGAAATCAGCAGTAAGGGAAGAGACAGGACCCAGGAAAAAACATAGGAAATATGATCCTGATCATTTAAAGTTCAGTTTCACTTGTTCGGGTTCAGTCTGCACCTCTGCTACAGTGTGTGGTCTGCAAAGAGGAACTGGTGGATGACAACATGAGACCAGCAAACTTCAGTGTCACATTGAGACAACCCATATGGAAAAGGTATAGACAAATCATACACCATTTGAACATGCTTCATATGAATCCTAAAAGATTTGTATAAGACAGTGAAAACAGTTACAAGATCTTTGGTAAATATGTGCAGCATGAAACATATCAAACTTTGTAACCTGCAAGAGCTGAATATGACACTAATCCCACACACAATGTCCTCACAAGTGTTGGACAAACGTCATTTATTTCATAGAAAAACAAGTGAAATGATGATTGTTTCTTTAAACTCGATCGGTGTGTTGTGTGTGTGTGAGAGTGAGAAAGAAAATTATTAGTCTGTGTCTGTGTGTGTCTGTGTGTGTGTGTGTGCGCGTGTGTGTGTGTGTATGTGTGTGTGTGTGTGTGTGTGTTGGGCAGCATGGGGGTAAACACAGTAATGTAAATCTTGCATTATAACCTTAAAAAACATAGTACACACACTCTTCCACTGATCTCACAGTGAACATACATCAGGCTGTGAAAATATTGGTAGCATTTTATAATAACTCCTCCTTATTAAGCATTTATTAAGCATGATTTAACACATTTGTTAATCATTAGTAAACTGTCAACTCTTAATTATTTCTCATCAGTTAATCATTTAGAAATATATATGTTATGCTCAGTTTAGGTTTATTTCACTTGTACTTAATACATTTGTTAATCAATGCAATGTGCTACAGGAGCGACTGAGGACCTCGCAGCAGGAGGTTGAGCAGGAAAAACTTCACAGCACAAATTGACTAAAAGACAAGTCCGTCATGTTGACGAGATGTAGTGCACTAGAGCAGCTCGTGGAGAGGTCGGAGGACGAGCACTTCCTGCTGGTTGAGAGGATCTGTGCTCTAGAGCAGGAAGTGCAGGCGGAGAAACATGGCAGAGCTGAACTAGAGAAGGAGAAGGCCGCCATGTTGAGGACCTCCGAGCAGCTGAAGGAACAACTGAAGAGGTCAAAGGAAGAGCTCCTCCAGCTGGTTCAAAGAAACAGTGCACTCGAGCAGGAGGTGGAGGACGAAAAACATGGCAGAGAAGAACTGGAGAACAAGATGGCTGCCATGCTGAAAACCTGTGAAGACCTCAAGGCACAGCGCTCCCTGCAGATGGGGAGATGTAGTGCACTGGAACAGAGATTGACAAGAACAGAGGAAGAGTGCTTGGTGCTGGTCAAGAGGAAAAATGCACTAGAGCAAGAGCTAAAAGAAGAGAAACAGATCAAAACTGCACTAGTCGAGGAGAAGACTTCAGTGTGTTCGATCTATGAGGAGCTATTGAAAGAACAGTACAGGTCGAGAGATGCAGTGTGTTGAAGCTAATGACAAGTGTGCTACAGGACGACGTGGAGCAGGAGAAGCAAAGGAAAAATGCACTCTTAAAGACCTGTGCGGAGTCGAACACGAAGCACTTCCAGCAGTTCGAGAGATGCAGTGAGTTGGAGGAAAAGCTGAGACACACAAAAAAAACAGTGCTCCCTGCTGCAGGAGATGAACACAACAACGCTGATGCAGGAGAAGGACAAGAAAAAGAGGAAGTGGTACAGGAGGCGATGGACCGTATGTTGACCTAGTCACTGGAGAGAAATGAAACTGAGCGGAGGCACTAGGTGGCGCCAGCCTGACTAGATTCTACCAGGGCGACGGAGGGATTTTTCATACATCTTTTTTTTTTTTTTTTTTTTTTTTTTGGTAGCACTTTATAATAACTCCTTCTTATTAAGCATTTATTAAGCATTATTTAATACATTTGTTAATCATTAATAAACTGTTAACTCTTAATTATTTCTCATCAGTTAATCATTTATAAATGTTTATGTTAATGCTTTGTCCATGGTGAAGAAGTCATCTTACAGCCATTTGTTAAGCATTATTTAACACATTGGTTAATCATTTGTACACACTTACCTCTTCATTTTTCATGTGATTTAATCATTAGTAAATACATTATTTAATGTCTTTGGTCATCATTAGTAAATCATTACTAATTCATTACTACTCATCAACTTTTAATATGTAAAAGCATTATTACACCCAAATTTATCAAATTCTTAACCCACATACTCAACTAATGATTTGTTACTCATTTCTTAATGGGGTTATTCCCCAGTATTGATCAGTTATAAGCACTTGTACATGGTAGTTAGAATAGGTTAAGCAGGGGGTGTTTACACTTACCACATGACGACCACCCTTCATGGACACAATATGTTCTTCTAAAGAGAGACTTGTCTATGCTCTAAAAACCATTTACAAATGATTTGTTAAGCCTTACTCATGATTAATTGATCAGTTATAACTGGTTAATTAAGTATTTTGTGGGAGCTATTCTAAAGTGAAGCTTGTTTATGCTCTTCTAAACATTTACAAAGGTAATGTAAAAAGTTGATTTAAAGAAAGTAAAATTGTCTCATTATAAGAAATTTTTTTTAATTTTTTTGTCTAAAAAGGAAAAATATCTTGTCTAGCAAAATTTTCTTAAGAAAACATTGCTTATTTTAAGACATTAAACCTAGCAAGATTTTGTTGCTAAAAACTTTTTTTTTTTTAACAAGATGCAAATATATTTTGAATTATCTTCAGCTTTAGACCAAGAACATTTTTCTTAATTTATGAAATAATAAAAACCAAAATCTTATTATAAGAACAGGCTTACACAGATAGTTTATCAATACCAACCATTTATTTTCTCAAAGAAAATGCAAAGCATTATATCAATGGAAGCACAATCCACCAGATCAAACTGTATAAGATGCAATGACGTCACCAAGATGATATTTCAAAGGCACATAGGTCACATCTTTGTGAACAAAACTGTAATATGGAGTATAGTCTACAATGTTTTCAGATGAGATCAATTCATTGGAATTTCAATTAAATATGCCATATAATCTCTATCAACAGTGATATATTTGGATTTACAACAAATATTTTTGTAAGTAGTAAGTAGTTTTTTAATCAGTCCAAACTCAGGTAGGTCACCATTAACTGTAATGATAATTACACTTTTACCAGATATGTATTTATTCCCGTTCAGATTTAACCATTTAACAGACACTGCATGACTGATGTGATCATTTCCATAATTTTTTTATTTTTTTATTTCTCTTTAAGATGACATGTTTTTCACTTCTGATGTGGGTCCTAATGAAAACATTTGGGTTTAGTGGACAGAAGTCTTTTTGCTCCTTTTTTTCAGAAGCATGCTGTATACCCCACTGTCACTTTCTCAGGTTCAACAAAATTAAAAGTTTTTTTGATCACACTGTCCTGTCTGTATGTTGTAGGAACTGTAGCAAATGGATCCTCAATCTGGTCAAACATTGCCATTGTTTCCCCCTCAAGTTCATTTTCTGGATGTTGCTGGAAGATCCTCTAAAACCGACTCTTCAAATTAGACACCAACATACCTTGATACTGCAGCCACAACATCATTCACGCCAGTCTAAAAAACAACCACAAAGAAAATGTGTTAATTATATATATATATATATATATATATATATATATATATATATATATATATATATATATACACATCCCAACTTTATAAAGACACATACCTGTGAAAGATGGTGCTTTTCTCTTGAACACAAAACAATTGAAGTAGCTTGTCTGGTGAGACTGTCAGCGCCACCCTTTAAAAATAAAATAATAACAGACATTTAATACAAATAAACATAAACTTACAAGCTACAAAAGTCTCACCAAACATTACTCTAGCTTACAGATTGGGATGTAGCTCCACTTTTAGCATGTTTGATGTTTACCCTTGTTTCAAAGAATTGGACCATGTAAGTACAACTTCCTTAAACTAGTTACTCTACTTTTACTGTGCTTTAAGCAGTTTGCATTTTTTTCCAGAGACTAGGAACAGATGGAAAAACATTTTTTTCAAAAGTCAAGTTCTATGGGGTAATGAAGAAAGCCATGAAGCCTCCAAAGACACTCAATAGTGGTGAGATAACACAATTATTAAACTAATGCACCAATGTTATAGCAGATGGTAACTTGTTTTGTCTTTTGTCTGATCATGCCTTAGCAGTGTTTGCAGCTCTACCCCTCCTTTTTCCAATGCACCACCATCAAAGAAATTAGGCTCCTGCGGTGAAGCTTTTTTCACGCACTTAAGGTGAGAATAGCTTTGTGTATGTTATTCTTTCGAAGTAGGATGTTTCAGTGTTTTATAACAGTGGATACTTACCCTTATCATGTTTTGTATCGCAGACATCTGAGGACCCTGAAGGCTATCTTCAGAAGCGGCCACTATCGTGCCCAGTGCTGCTCTTGAGCAAGGACAACTGCATGATCACAATTGGCAACACACCTGTGACCACCTTTGCACGTGACAAGCTGAATGAAGGACTAGTGTACTGACCTGATGACCTTTTACTACGCCTTTCATCTCACTTAACCAAAGTGTATTTCCACTCTGCTCTCAGTCCTACAAACTTTGTCCATCAAGATTCCATCCATGACAAAGATGCAACATCAAAATACAAAAAAGCCATAACAGAGTGGAAGTCCATCACTGAGTGAGTGAATGTGCAACTATTTTAGTTCATTATTTTTATTATTTAAAATGTACAAACACATTTTCCAAAACACTTGTGTTGTGCTACCAGAGGTTTTAGCATTTACAAGAAGGCTCTTACATTTGGTTTTCCTTGTAATATACTACTTTGTAATTTAATTAAGAGTGTTTTACTTTTTATTTTAGTTATGTTTACTTAAATCTGCTCTACTGTAGCTATTGTGAGCCATCTGTATTTGATACCATGTTTTCATGGATAAATAAATTAGGAAAGACTTTTGGGGGTTGTCTTGTTTTAAAATTACAGCTTTGAATGGGCATAATTTTAAGATTTTTATTTTTTTTTCTAATTTATGACTAAATTAAGGACATGCATATAGGTAAATTTTGCTTAAATCTAGCAACACTGACCTGAAATTTGAATATAATGAGAAAATATTGCTTAGATTTTACAGTATATGAGCAAGTTTTGCTTAAATCTAGGCTAAATTTAGAAAAAAAAATTGCTTATTTTGAGCTACATTTAAGCACATTTGTCTAGAATGTTTTTTAATAAGAATTATTTTCTTAAATTTGACCATATACTGAGAACATTTTGCTTAAAACTAGGCAAGAAAAAATTCTTACCCCATAGGCAGATTTTTTTTGCTTAAAACAAGAACATTTGTGTAATTTTTTTTTTTTTTTTTTCTTGTTTCTAGTCAGGCACTTTTTGCAGTGTAAGGCTCACCCATGATTAACTCAAGCATATTCTATTCTTCTCTGTTGAAAAGAGTGTTCAACACAACCAGTTAAATATTTGTTATTTTCTTTCCCTCTATGGTGTGGTTTCATGACATGTCCATTTTTTTTTACATATTCATACAAATCTTAATAAGTAATTTGTAAATGTTTAGTAGAACATAGACAAGCTTCACTTTAGAATAGCTCCCACAAAATACTTAATTAAGCAGTTATAACTGATGAGTTAATCATGAGTAAGGCTTAACAAATCATTTGTAAATATTTAGTAGAGCATAGACAAGCTTCACTTTAGAATAGCTCCACAAAAATACTTAATTAACCAGTTATAACTGATCAATTAATCATGAGTAAGGCTTAACAAATCATTTGTAAATGTTTTTAGAGCATAGACAAGTCTCTCTTTAGAAGAACATATTGTGTCCATGAAGGGTGGTCGTCATGTGGTAAGCGTAAACACCCCCTGCTTAACCTATTCTAACTACCATGTACAAGTGCTTAGTAACTGATCAATACTGGGGAATAACCCCATTAAGAAATGAGTAACAAATCATTAGTTGAGTATGTGGGTTAAGAATTTGATAAATTTGGGTGTAACAATGCTGTTACATATTAAAAGTTGATGAGTAGTAATGAATTAGTAATGATTTACTAATGATGACCAAAGACATTAAATAATGTATTTACTAATGATTAAATCACATGAAAAAATGAAGAGGTAAGTGTGTACAAATGATTAACCAATGTGTTAAATAATGCTTAACAAATGGCTGTAAGATGACTTCTTCAACATGGACAAAGCATTAACATAAACATCTATAAATGATTAACTGATGAGAAATAATTAAGAGCTAACAGTGCTTAATAAATGCTTAATAAGAAAGAGTTATTATAAAGTGCTACCAAAATATTTTTACTCTGCAAAATCCTAATTATTACAAAGGTCTATATTGACTTGTAATATTCCAAAAAGCAGCTACACACTTATGTTTTTTTTTCACATGTCTCAACTGACAAGACTTCATCAGTTACAAATACCAAGGTACTTGTAACTGTTACTGCTATTGTTCCCACTGGACTCAGCAGTTTGTTATCTCAACTGGTGAGTCACTGGATCCACATGGTAGATCTGGGTTCAAATCCCCTTCACACTCTGACTGTTTTTTTCTGCAACATATAATTAAAGAATACAAACATTACATGGAACATACAAAGAAAATGTAGTTTATCATGCACATTACCTGTAAATGTCATGCAAAATGTTCACTTTATCTTTACTAGTTTTTCATAATATATTTTTATGAGAAAAATGTAAAAGGGGGCGACTTTCAGGAGTAAACCACACATGACACTTATTAACCTTATATAAAGATTTACTACAAAGACAGTGGTCAATTCTTTTTTTATTTTTTTTTTTTTTCAGTTTTTTTTCCATATGGGAAAGCACGCGAATTTAGTGAACACTTCAGTTGAGTTGTTTGAGAGGTGGAGGAAGTGTGATGATTTGTAGTCACAGTAAAAAACATTATGCAGTTGTTTGGCACTACTGTAGTAACATCAAGGCAACGAAAGTATCTTATGTAGTGCCACGTATAGTGAGGAAGGTGAGCCCCATAATAACAGAGGTACAACTCCACCACTCCAAAAGACCTCCACTCTGACATTCCATCATTCTGACAACTTTCCATAACATTGAAAAAACATTGCTCCCTGCTATTTTGTTGGAGACCATGTGCTTAATATAAGGTCCATGTGCTGATTTCAACATCAGGTGTCTTCAGCGGTTTGGGCATCGATTACAAATGTTAAGCATGTTCTGTTGATTTGGATCAACATACTGATGTTCAGTGATGTTAAATGTCGCCTCAGTTAGGCCCTGCATGAAGTTGGAAATGATTTGCTGTTGCACAAATAGTTTTTTTTTTTTTTTTACCAAATGTTTATTGATTTTTAATATAACAAATAAACAATACACAAACCAACATAACAGGTCCAGGACAAAATTAAATAAATGAAAGTTTAGTGCTCATCAATATCTACCACATTAAACTTAGACAAACTTAAAACAACAATATTACTTAGCCGCTCAGTGGTCTAATACAGGGGTGTCCAAACTTTTTTCATCAAGGGCCACACATCTAAACACAGACGAAGCAGAGGGCCGATCGACCGTAGAATGCTGCTCAATACAATGAATTATTAAAATATGTGCATGTTTAACACAAATAGCATGAATAAATACTGATGGCTCATGCTAAGGTCCTTAAAACCACACACTAAATATTAAATACTCACTTTATCAAGGTAGATTTTCCAAAAACTTGCAGTAAGAAGTTAATTTTTAAATGATATAAGGTAATTTGGGCCAATTCACCTGAGAGCCTGAGGGCCAAGAAAAATTTGTCTGAGGGCCGTATTTGGCCCACGGGCCGTTGTTTGGACATGCCTGGTCTAATATATACCTCATAACAAGGAGGTTTTAAGAATCAAAACCAAAGGTGAACAGGGAATATTAGTAGATAGTAGAAGAGACAGACTAATGCTTATTACCTTCCAAAAGTAAAAAAAAAAAAAACCTGGGCGTTCCCATACCCTGTGGAAATACCTAATGAATTTGTATGGCAAAGAGTACAATTTGGGTCAGTTCTTCACTTCATATTGAAAAGTGTGTGGGGTGTCTGTTGCACAAATTGTTTATGAATGCACTAACATGTCTGTCAACCACTGGACACTGCACACTACACCGCAGCTACAGTCTTGGAGTCAACTTCCACTCTTCACAGACCTGTGCAACGCTCACGACGTTGTGCTGTTGAATTTTAGAAGTCAGGAGTGTTACTTGTGTATAAATGTCCTTTTGCTCTACAGGGATCAGTCTTGAGACTAATTAAAAAAAAACATTTGAAAATGATTTAAAAGTCCTTGTAATCACGTGGCAAATTAGGATTGATTGTGACCAAAGAATTTCGGCCCTTCGACCTTGATCAGGACAAACCCTGCAGAGTGTGTGTGGCACAGTCACCTGGCACACGATGCAAAATGGACGAGGAGGTTTTCAACACTTGGACACCTTCACCAAAGCTTTGCCAATATTGTCAGAAGAAGCCTTGACCTCGGGCCTCGTGATCAGCTGAGCCAACACAAAAATGTAATCACCATCCACAAGGAGCAGGTCAAGGTGGATGGACAGTTTAATAATGATGCACTTTATTGAATAGCAATTTTCAAGACTCTCAAGGTCATCTTACAAGTTTAAGGACTGTCAAATCACAAAATGAAAGGCAAAAAAACTAAACAAAACGATAAATTACACAAAGGACATAAAACTTAACAGTCAGTGGATGGGGCAGGTGATTCATGTCATAAGCCCGTCTGAAGAGATGAGGAAGGATTTTAATGTCAATACAAAATTTGTCTCTCCAAGATTTACAGGTCTTGCTTTGGTCCCTTTGGTTGTCTCCAAAGCTTATCTGCTGGAGTTGAAACTTAAAACTCCACCTATATCCACACAGTGTTGGGGAGTAACAGATTACATGTACCGGCGTTACATGATCAGAGTACAAATTGTGAGTAACTGTATTCAGTTACAGTTACTGTATCAGTGAGTGGTAATTGGATTACAGTTACTTTGCTGAAATAAGTGGATTACATGGCGGTATTTTCCTGTTTTCACATTTTGGGCTATGTAACCGACTGTAATCAGGGCAGTGCTGTGTGATGTCACCAAGTACTTTGAAAGTGCAGTGGTAAATGAGTAGTATCAGTTAGACAGTGCTTTTACAACTCAATATGCTTAGAATAGCAGCAAAATAATGTAGATTGAGTGTTTAGTTTCACTTTAAAGACTTGCATTTTCACGTGTTGCGTGGTCCCAGGCTCCTGAACGGATCTGAAAACCTCACACAAGCTTCTGCACACTTGAAACTTTCCACAGAACCTGCCTCTGGAACACCAGTTACACTAATAATGAGGGCTACACGGCTGTTTCCCAGCCATGTAGCCACAAAAAACCCAGCAAACAGGTCCTCTTGGACGCAGATGACGTCATCCAAACCCCTGGTGGGCCTAATCCCCTTTACCCGGGACCACATGACCTCCACAGTCACTTAGTGCGGCCAAGAGAGGAGAGCTGTAAGTAATGCATGGGAGTGTTTCTAAGCCACAATGGAATTTCTGTCTGTTTTGTGTCTGTATTGTTGTTAATTCCTCTGTAAAAAATATGACCGTGAGAACTGGAATGATCCAAACATGAAGAGAATACATGAGAAACACAGTTATACTTTTTAGGTTTAAAGCATTCTACCATGTTATAATGTTCTCTTATCAAAAACATGAGGCTTTAGATGTCGTCCATGTATGTTGGAGTATTTTAGTGTTCTCTCCCAGGCCTTTTTCAGACCCTTCTTGTACTTAACAGTATGATTCTGTGCAAACCTCTGCCCACAAGTCTACATCACTCATGCTCACACATGACAATTCTTCATAATTATACAAATGGGTCCGGTCAAGTGGTAACGGAGGGAAGCGGGGGCAGATTTTTGACATTCAAATGTCTCTTATTCAGAACCTAGAGGAACTATTGAAATAAGTAAAGTATCAGAATGTAGGAAAGAGTTACACCCCAACAGGGTCAAGTTAAACCTGTGATATTCTTTCAAGTTGTTGACAAAAATTTTTAAAAAAAAACTTGGAATGAAATATGCAGCACTTTTTGGGCAATAAATCCAAACAGTGATAACTCTTGGTTCTCACTTCCATATCCTTAACAAACTGGTTTGAATATTTGCTTCATATAGTTTTCTACCATATGGTACAAGATTAGGTTGAAAAACCTCTTACTTTTTGAGTCATGAGATTTTTTATTAAGAAAGGTCATGGTAACGGAGGGAAAAGTAACAGGAGGGAAAATTGTGCAAACAAGTAGAAGCTGCAGGATTTTACATCATTTGTCAACTTTTTTCTTCTGAATACTTTAATATTACTTCAAAATGAAAGGAAACAATTTCTATAAAATATGTCAGTCCTTCCAAGCAAATTTCTATCATTTTAAATAAATAAATAAAAAAATCCTGTACCTTCATCAACAGTTCAAAGATGGAATAACACAAGATATGATGAAATACATCCATTTATTGACATGATTTGCAGGTCTTTGACATTTAGAAAATAATTTTTGTTCCATGTTTCATACATGGTCTGTTTAAAACATAGGCAAGGCAAGGCAAGGCAAGTTTATTTGTACAGACAATTCGTACACAAAGTAATTCAAAGTGCTTTACAGAATAAGAAATACATTAAAATCATAATAAAAACAAATCAAAACATAAATAATCATGAAGATTAAAATTAAAAAGAGAGGAGAGAAGAGTGCGGAATGAAAACCTTTCAGTTATTTGCACAGTTAAACAGAAATGTTTTGAGTCTGGATTTAAACAGCGTCACAGAAGAGTCTGTCTCACATGTTCAACTGTTCCAGGTTTTAGCTGCATGAACCTGAAACTCTGACTCCCCTTGTTTAGTTCTGACTCTGGGCACCAGCAGGAGGCCGGTCCTGAGGTCCTCAGAGTGCGAGATGGTTCATATGACACTAACATGTCACAGATGTACTTTTGGTGCTCGGCCATGGAGAGACTTGTACACAAGCAGAGCTGCTTAAAGTCTATTCTCTGAGGCACAGGAAGCCAGTGCAGAGACCTGAGCACAGGACTTATGTGCTCGTACTTCCTAGTTCGAGTAAGGACCCGAGCTGCAGCGTTCTGGATGTTCTGCAGCGTCTCACAGCTTTTGGAATATATGGAATTTTGGAACCAAAAATGGTACAGAAAAAAGGTCAACAGTTTCATAAACTAGAGTACATATGTATCTGTTCAATACATTTTTATATCAGATGCATTAACTTGAATTTTTGGCCTTGATGTTTACTTCTGCTTGACCGGGCCCAAAAACAAACCTGATGCAATGTGTAGTAGTTGCATTAGCAGGGTGCACTCTGAAGGGGTGTGACTTAGCACAGAGAGCAAAGGGAGGAGGAATTCAGAGCATCAAAACTATGGCATTTTCAAAACACTGAACAGTAACATGGTGATATAAATATGTTATGTGCAGTGGTGGAGCGTGCATTTCACTCCTAGCAGTGCTCCGTCTGAAACAATCCTCAATACTCCTCCTCAAGAACTATTTTATAGTTACATTATACACAGAATAAAGAGCCGTGGAGATTCTCTGCACGGAGAAGTGAAGAGAGGGGGGTGCTAAACCAGGACTAAACCAGAACTAAACCAGAACTAAACCAGGACTAAACCAGGACTGTTTGTTCGGGACTGGCACGAAGATGCGCCCGCGTAGACTGTCGGGTGACTGCAGACGAAAGGACCACGACGGGGCTGGATCTCGCTTTGCGGACATTCTCTCACTCACTCAAGTCCAAGATTAGTCCTGGTGTAGTCCCAATTTAGACCTGGTTTAGACCTGGTTTAGTCCTGGTGTAGTCCTGGTTTAGTCCTGGTGTAGTTCTGGTTTAGTCCTGGTGTAGTCCTGGTTTAGTCCTGGTGTAGTCCTGGTTTAGTCCTGGTTTAGACCTTGTTTAGACCTAGTTTAGACCTGGTTTAGTCCTGATTTAGACCTGGTTTAGATCTGGTTTAGTCCTGGTTTAGACCTGGTTTTAGTCCTGGTTTAGACCTGGTTTTAGTCCTGGTTTAGTCCTGGTTTAAACCTGGTTTAGTCCTGGTTTAGACCTGGTTTAGACCTGGTTTAGATCTGGTTTAGTCCTGGTTTAGACCTGGTTTTAGTCCTGGTTAGACCTGGTTTAGACCTTGTTTAGGTCTGGTTTAGTCCTGGTTTAGACCTTGTTTAGTCCTGATTCTGCTACAGATGCAGTTTGCTGCTTTGGCTGGTCCGCTCTCTGACAGTCCAATCAGCGGGTCTGAATCCAGTGACGTCGTTCGCTGCTAAAGGTCCTGGTGATACCAACTGAAAATCTGATTGGTTGAAGCAACAGTTTCATGGACATTTATTTAGTGTTCGAGTTCCTGCAGAACAGATTGTGAAGGCCTCAGGGACACTTCTTTGACTTTGACTCTGCCTAGCAACAAGTGACGGCTGAAATGTGATTGTTCAAATGCTTTAATATGAAAATACACGTGTGGAAGCAGCACAAGCATCGGAAAAGCTCTGAATGAAAGCGGACAGACCATTTGGAATTATTTAATAATAACATAACTAACATCACCATTAACATCATGCATAGCTTTCCAACCATGAAAAGATAGAGGAGAACAAAAATGTGCCTGTTCCAATCAGTGGGAGCAGGTAGAGGGCACTCTTGGAAAAAGGATCAAAATTAAAACACAACAGACTCCAGGCACTCCAAAGAAGTAGAAAAGTAAAAAAAAAAAAAAAAAAAAAAAAAGTTAAAAATCGCACAAGGAAAAATATAGTTAAAAGGCCTTTATTTGAATGTCGAATCGACGGAGACAACAGGGGAAGCGACGCACACAATAAGGGCTGTGATTGGTCCTCTCTACCATTGCGCCCAGCCACCCTGCAGAGGAAAATCTTTTCAAGCGCTTGTATCTGCAATCTCATCCTTTCAGTCATTACCCAGAGCTCATGACCATAGGTGAGCGGAGGTCTTCAACACAATGTCTTCACCTGTATGGTGTATGGTTCATGTGAAACTTTTCAGAAATGATACGTCTGCAGGTCATACACACAGACCGTATATATGAATGGACATATATTCTAGCCCCCTAGCGTTTTGGCGGTGAATTACTTTGCGGCCCATAAACCTTGACGTAGATCCATGATGACGGCGACAAGGCGACGGCGGCAGTGTGTGTTGAGTCGACGTGCAACTGTACATTGCCCTTAAGGGAGCACCCAGCCACCCTGCGGAGGAAACTCTTTTTGACCGCTTGTATCTCATGCTTTCGGTCATTACTCAGAGCTCATGACCATAGGTGAGCGGAGGTCTTCACCACAGCGTCTTCAACTGTGGTGGTCCTAATGGTCCGATACAGCGACCGCATCACTGCAGACACTGCACCGATCCACCTGTCAATCTCACGTTCCGTCCTCCAATCACTCGACAACAAGACCCCGAGATACTTGAACTCCTCCACTTGAGGCAGAGACTCTCCACCCGCCACCGGTGTTACGCCATAAAAATCTCTCCTACCAGAAATATTCTTCATTATCAAGTAAAAACATACAATAGTATCAACCCGTATTTGCACGGGAATGTCAGGTAATTTGCAAATTACCGCCCCACCTCTGTGTTAATTGCAGCGACTTCAGACGAGATAAGATAAGTCCGTAAATGAAAGGCAAAATTTCATGTGTTTGGTGAAATATAGTAGGTCATTTGCAGCAGAATTTTTACTTTACAAGTTACAGCCATGGCACATTCACACGGGATTAAGATCTCAGACATCTTCCACAATTATTACAAATCACCACAGGTCCACAGGTCAAACTAATCCTGTGTGAAAAGGGCTTAAGATGCAATCTGCTATTTTCACATGATTTCAATTTAAAGGTCCAATATTACGCAAAACTGACTCTTGTGAGCTTTTTGACATTTTAGAATGTTGTTTCCTCATCAGAAACACACCGGGAGTTGTGTTTTGTTTCATTTCATTCAAAGCCGCCATGTTTCAAGCTTACCTGGTCTTCCATTAAGCCCTGATGAAGACTAGTTAAGATCGAAACATGTCAGCTTTGGTCATTCAAATAAAGGTCTTTTAACTAGATATTTCCTTGTGTGATTTTGTACTTTTTCTACTTCTTTGGAGTGCCTGGAGTTCGTTGTGTTTTAGATAGAGGCTTTCCTTGAAAAGGTGTATAAAAGGTGTATTTCCGGCATTATCCTACATCAAAAGCTGCGTGATGATGTAGGTAATACAAGTGTCCAGTAGGAACTTTGTTTTCTGCCAAACTCATGTGCTCCCTCCATTTTGATTGGACCAAACTTTGTCAAAGAGTGTAGTGAGTCAAAATGGTCGATGCTATGAGCGTCTGTGATTAGAACAATTGAAAAGTCGCTCTAAGTGCACTTATTTCTCAAAGAAATGGTAAATTATGCGTCTTTGTCTGTGTAATTGTGCATCACTTGCTATTTTTATCTGAAATGTTATTTAAATGGAAATGCAGGAAGTGATGTGGCTCTGTGCCCCTGTTTCTATCACTGGCACCTGGGAAGTCATGGGGCCATTACACCCCTTTTTTTGTTTATTTGTTTGTTTGTTTTGAGGACAATAAGGATATATTTAGTTTGCTAACAGAGCTGATATTTTGCACTTTTGTAGCTAAGGCCCCGAAATTAAAGGTTGTATAGAGGATTTTCCAAGGAATGAGAAATCCAGCGACTGTTTGTCCTTTTTCAAATGTTGCGCATGCGTGAAACCACCCCCCCTCCCCCACAGCTCCTACGTAGAAACACCTCCTCTCGCCTCCTCCTTACGCCAGAAACAGGTTTGTTTCTAGAAAACAAGTACTCATCGCTGCACATGACTTGTAAACAACTAACTACAGTGTTGGTTAGGCAAGACGGAGAAGTGAGGAGACATTTCATGCATGGAAAAGAAGTGAGGAGCAGTGGGAAGAGCGGAATGGGGAGCGGGGAGAGGAGCAGGAGGGGGTGCAGAGAGGGGTGCGCGGAGATTCGAATGAACTTGCTACTACTACAACACGCAGCAGCAAGCGGACTTTCTTTGCATTGAAAATGATGTTTTCAGACATAGGATATCACATCTGTGTCCTGAAAAACGTTTGTCTAGCTCTTGGAAATAAAGTACGTTTTCATAATAAGCAGAAGTTTCCTGTCCAGGAGTAATTTGGCGACCAGTGCGTCAGTCTTTAGACAGGATGTCAAACTCATTTTGGTTCGGGGGCCGCATCCAACCTATTTTGATCCCAAAGGGGCTGGATCAGAAAACTCATGACATATAAACCCCAAAAATAACAATAAGTTCAAATATTTGTGCAGAGAAACACAAATCTATTACAGAAATCTTTTTTAATTGATGAACTCTTTCTTTTACAAAATATTATAATATTATGAACAACCTGAAACTTTAAGAAAAATACAATTTCAACACAAAGTTTTAACATGAACTTGTTTAATATTAACTTGTAAAAATAGGAATAAGTAAATTTTTTTTTGAAAATCCTGCACTCGGCTCCACTTTTCTCATGTTGGACATTTTTCTGATGAGGGTGTCACGGTCAACAGTCAAAACAATCGTCCTTTAAGAGCGTTTGGAAAGAGACAAGTCTTCATTTGTGCTGCTCTGGTGGGAGGGGCCACGTACAGAGACGCTGGAGACACTGTTGTGATAAACACAGAAAATTAACAATGTTTTAATAAAAAATAGTATTAAAATATTTTAGTAGAAAATCAGCCGAGGGCCAGATCTTGGAGGGCCCCAGGGCCACATGTTTGACACCTGTGCTTTAGACCCTGCGTCTGCTTCAGTTGCGCCATCGCTGGAATGAATCTCCAAGAATCACCTTAGTTTGACTTCGCTGCTTTTCCCCTTGTCTTCTTCTTTCAGTGACCTCGAAAACGGACTTTTTCTTGTCGCCATTGCAACAAACTTTGTGCAAACTGCGAGGAAGATATAGGTCAAAAAAGCCGCTAAGAACTGTTGCGTTGGCGGAGTAAACAGCGTCTTGCGTCTGTGGACTGCGTGACAGACGTACGTAAACCACGTACCGGCGGCGCGCAGGCAAGTCAGTTACGCTAGAAACGTAGGGAGATTGATTGACAGCCTGTCAGCTAACAGATAACGAGGCAGTGTCGTTATCTATTGGCAAATGTTTAGCCCCACCACGTCCAGAGCTTGATGAATTTTTATTCTCTTTTTTTTGGTCATCATAATTACAAGGCTACTGCACCTCTATAATGCTATCATTGACAACTTGAAACAAATACAAAAATCCTCCATACAACCTTTAAGCATTTTTTTTTTTTGTCCAAAAAGTTGTTTATATATGTTTGTGTGTTTTGTATGAAAGTGAGTGAACTTTATTTTCAGTTGTATTTCTGGTCCTATAGGTTTTATTACAGTCATATGATACAACTACAGCAGCAGATTGTGAAATAAGAGGTTGTACTGAAAAAAAAAAAAAAGACATATGACACTTCATTGGCAGTAAAAGGTTGTAATGGCAAAATTGCACTAAAATGGCCCTTAGGTCTTGAGAGGTTGAGCATTCACTGTAAAATATTGATCGCTGTTATCGGTTTACAAGAAGTTCAAGCTCTGGAGTTGTGTTTTTGGTTGTTCTCTCAGTTTTTGAGGGCTAATCTTGTCCACATATTCACTGATTTGAAAACGGACAAATCAATGGGCCAAATAAACAGTGCTCTTTAACAATCCGGAGTGTATAGTACTTTATGTCCCTGAAGCAGAAAGGGAAAAAAAAAAAAAAAAACACTATTAATCAAATATACACACAAGTCAGAGCATTATTATTTAAATGATTCATAGATTAATGTTGACATGAGGCCATTTAAAAACAGAAGATGATGAATTACAGCTTGATTAGCGGATAATGGGAGAGATAAGCATTTGAATAGGCTACACGATAATACAAAAGGAATCTAATATAGCAGCAGATACTATAAACACATATACAGATTTACCTAACATCATGTGGAAAGATAAAGCAATGAATCATCTAGATTTTATTTCTCAATTGCCACGGTTACATGAGAGCTTTAATTCTGAATAATTCCGCTTTAAAGAGTCCATGTAAACACTTCCTAATTCCTAATGAAAATTATTATTTGGAATTAAACTTAATTCTGAAGTAAGTGGGTTAAGCCAAATTAATTTATTCCTCGATCATCCATCCATTTTCTTCCGCTTATCCGGGGTCGGGTCGTGGGTGCAGCAGTTTAAGCAGGGACTCCCAGACTTCCTTCACCCCAGACACATCCTCCAGCTCCTCTGGGGGGACCCCGAGGTTTTCCCAGGCCAGCCCAAAGACATAGTCCCTCCAGTGTGTCCTGGGTCTTCCCTGGAGCCTCCTCCTGGTGGGACATGCCCGGAACACCTCCTGAGGGAGGCGTCCAGGAGGCATCCGGAACAGATGCCCGAGCCACCTCAACTGGCTCCTCTCAACGTGGAGGAGCAGCGGCTCTACTCCGAGCTCCTCCCGTGTGACTGAGCTCCTCACCCTATCTCTAAGGGAGCGCCCAGCCACCCTGAGGAGGAAACTCATTTCGAGCGCTTGTATCCACAATGAAGTTTTTAAAAGTAGTTTTGACTCAACATAAATTAAACTACAACTGCATTACTGGAATTATACTCATAGGTTTAAAAATGTACTTACCTCCCCAAAATCTACTCAGTTACAGTAATCTGAGTATTTCTCATGAGTTACTTTCCACCCCTGGATTGGAGCAGTAAAAACATCTGTACTTCGATGCATTATAGTGTATAGTATAAGCAGGTGCAGACGCTCCACCAGAAAAGATGCACAGTGCAGCCTTAAATCAATAGCTGTCAAGAGTGAGTGTGTGTGTGTGTGTGTGTGTGTGGGGTGTGTACATGTGTGTGTGTGTGTGTGTGTTGGGGTGTGTACGTGTGTGTGTGTGTACAGCTGCTCGTCTTCACTCCAGACCAATAAACCAATTGGTCCATCACAGATCAACCGCGGCTCCTACATTCATTTGTGTATCTGTGAGTGTGTGCATGTGTGTGTGTGTGTGCCTGTGCATGTGCGTGGGTGTTTGTGTGTGTGTGTGTATGAGTGTTCTCACTCAGAACGGAGACCACTCCTGACTGACCATCATGTGCCATCCATCCAGGGACTCCCAGGCTTCCTACACCCCAGACACTTCCTCCAGCTCCTCTGGCGGGACCCCGAGGTGTTCCCAGACCAGCCCAGAGACATAGTCCTTCCAGCGTGTCCTGGGTCTTCCCCGGGGCCTGGTGACATGTGCCTGGAACACACCCCAGGAGGCATCAGAACAGATGCCCTCCCCTCAGCTGCTCCTCTCAACATGGATGAGCAGAAGCTCTACTCCGAGCTCCTCCTGTGTGACTGAGCTCCTCACCCTGGTCCAGCGTCAATCCGTCTGCGTCACAACGCAGAGAGTCTGCGTCACAACGCAGAGAGTCTGCATCTGTCAACCCCCTACGCAGAGCCTCTGCGTCGACCAACAGAGCGTCTGTGTCAAGTCGAAACGACGAGATACTTGATCTCCTCCACTTGAGGCAGAGACTCTCCACCTGCCACCGGTGTTATGCCATAAAAATCTCTCCTACCAGAAATATTCTTCATTATCAAGTAAAAACATAAAATAGTATCAAGCCCTATTCGCACGGGAATGTCTGGTAATTTGCAAATTACCGCCTCACCTCTGTGTTAATTGCAGCGACTTCAGACGAGATAAGATAAGTCCGTAAATGAATTCATGTGTTTGGTGAAATATAGTAGGTCATTTGTGGCAGAATTTTTACTTTACAAGTTACAGCCATAGTGCATTTGCACGGGATTAAGATCTCAGGCATCCTCCACAATTATTACAAATCACCACAGGTCCACAGGTCAAACTAATCCTGTGTGAAAAGGGCTTAAGATGCAATCTGCTATTTTCACATGATTTCAATTTAAAGGTCCACTATGATGCAAAACTGACTCTTGTGAGCTTTTTGCCATTTTAGAATGTTGTTTCCTCATCAGAAACACACCTGGAGTTGTGTTTTATTTCATTCACACTCTGCCCCACCTTGTGATGTCTTTAGTTCATTAGAGACTGGTAATTCCAGGGCTAAAATTCATAGTCATAATAATACAAGACGTCCCAAAACATTTGACATCATTTCATAATCTGACATAATCTAGCATCATGGAATACGCTCACAAAACTTCGCACCTGAGGAAGGTCTGAGGGACTGAAACGTCGTATCAGTAAAAGAAAACCAGGAGTGAGGAGTTTTTCTTGAAAACAGCTAAGTGTCTCTCCTCCAACGCACCTGAGTCTACACAGAAGCAAGGACAAAACTTTAACCATAATGTGTTTTCCAGATGTTGCATTGAAGCTGCATAGTCTTGGGTGAGTGTGTGCAGCAGATTTCAAAACACAAAATGACTTCTTTTTGGGACTGAACAGCTCAACCTGAAAACAGAACAAAAAAATAAATAAATAAAAATAAATAAATATAAAATCTAGATCTGTTTCTGTACATTCTGTGAAAATTTGAGGTTATTTCAACAACTGCCAAAATGAATGGCCTGTGAAACGATGTTAAATTTTTTTGGGGACCCTCTGTTTACATAATTTCACTGGACAAACACACCCTCACTCTTGGGCTACATTCAGACTGCAGCCTGAAGTGACCCAAATCCAATTTATTTATTTTTTTGGTCCCTGTGCTCCTGTATCTGATCTTTTAATGACAGTCTGAACCACACAGATCCGATTTTTTCAACTGTGACCCAGGACACTTGGATATGTGCTCCTGAAACCGATACATATCTGATCTTTTGACATGTGACTTCAGTGTGAACGGTCAGGTCACATTCATCCACCTACACGTCAGGCTCGGAGTCGCGTCAGTGGAGGGAAAGTGAGGTTAGAGAGTTCATACGTATTTGGAGAGATCGCTGTCTTCAGGCCAAATTGGAGGCCACTTATTGGAACTGGGCATGTCCACGACTACAGACTGTCCTGGCTCCAATGTCAATGAAGAAAGAGCCTGCAGATAAATACAAGGAGGATAAAGACTCAAACAAACGAAGCGGCCGTGGACGTGTAACCTGTCCATTTTACCAACAACTGGATCAGATTTTAGGAGACAAGCCCAGCGTTTAGGCAACTTCCGTAAACACTGAGAACACTTGCTGTGTGATGTCCTCATGTCCTCCAGTGCTCGTGCGGGACACTTTTGGGGCGTTTAAAGATCACATACAAGTGTAATCGGGTGTTTGGACTATTCGGACCATAGTGCGTCTGTGAAGGCGTCCACCTGTGCGTCGCCGTGCGTGGCTCCCGGTCATTGATTAAACGATTAGAAAAGGCTGTGCACGCCTTAGTGGGGCAGTCGGGGCTTTCGTGGCTTGCAAACGCAGCGCGTGTAAATACCTGGAGTTGTTCCTTCAGTGTTTCTTAGAACTCGTTTTAATGCCTTGTTTCTGATTAAATCTAAAGGTGTTGTCTGGAGCAGGCGGATACGGCGACCGCTCCTCCCGGCCCCCATGTAGAATACGCCTATTCTAGAAACCAGGTAGAGGCTCTGGGTGATGCATGTTTGGGGGTGGTGGCGTTTGTTGGCGTGTATTAATTGATGTATCTCTGTGTGGCAGATTACGCAGCTGCTGCTAGATTCTGCTCTCAAACTCTCAAATTCTCAAAGTCCAACTCCCTTGGTAATAGCGGATATTGCACATTAAAACATCTAAAGTCCTAACGTTAAAACCAATCACTCAGCACTTTGCATCTAACGCAAATACTATAACACCTTTTTAATTGTTGTGTTGATTGTGTATCTTTTTAAAAGAAAATGTGTAAAATGAGCTCTTAATATTAATTAAAATAAAGAACAGTATATTTTTCCACTTTAATGCCTTTGTCCTGTGTTTAAGCCAGACTTACCTGTGTTGTAAATAATTGAATAAATAAATAGAAGTGTGGGAACCCCTTTTGAAGCCCCCTCTCTGCTATACAAGTCACATTTAATTGGAAATGTGAAAGACCTCGCAAAAACATTGGATTTCGCAAAAAAAACCCAAATTGACCATTAAGCCCTGCAGTCTGAACGTAGCCTTAGTTTGAACCATTTTAAATAAATCTGAGGCTTGGTCTTTCTCTCTGTGATTAGTTCAATATTAAACCTTCCAGACCATCTTAACCCGACCGACATAACTTTCCAACCATAAAAAATAGAAACTTACTTTTTTTCCCTTGAATAGCTGACAGTTTCCGCTTTCTGAGTTTATTTCCGGCATTATCTTACGTTGTAACACCCACACTGAGTGCAGGAGATTACCAATCAAAAATTATCTGGGTAACTGATTGTTTTTTAAAACTATTGCCCTTTAATAGTCTACTTGTAATAAATAAAATTAAACAAAGGCAAAGGAAAGGCTGCTTCAATTTGAAATTATATTAGGCCACTTATATCACACACTGGTAAATACAAAGTTCATCAGCGCACCTCTTTATCGTTTGTCCACGCCCCAACTATAGTCTTTCGTCTGAGGGATTTATTTAATCCAGAGCCACGCCACGACACTAGTCTTTTTCTTACAGTCATATGACACAATTACAGCAGCAGATTGTGAAATAACAGTTTGTACTGGAAAAAAAAAAAAAAAAAAAAAGGATGTACAGTGGTCCCTTGTTTATCGTTGTGCGTTTAGTATGAAAAAAGTCCATTTTCGTTTTTTTTTTTAATTTGTATTTCTGGTCCTGTAGCTTTTATTACAGTCATATGCAGTGTTGGGGAGTAACAGATTACATGTACTGGAGTTACATAATCAGAGTACAAATTATGAGTAACAGTATTCAGTTACAGTTACTGTTTCAGTGAGTGGTAATTGGATTACAGTTACTTTGTTGAAATAAATGGATTACATGGTGGTATTTTCCTGTTCTCACATTTTGGGCTAAATCACTTTTATTATTATTATTATTATTATTATTATTATTATTATTATTATTACTACGGTAATTCCACTCACTGTCGGAAACCCAAACAGTCTGTGGGCAATAAGAGTTACGTAAACGTCTTGTTAACGTTGGTGGCGTCAGTCACACAGTGGACAAGGTCGTTAATAATCATTGTTGTTAATAATCTGATTCTGCATCATTTTGAGTAAAAAACATCAAATATTACTGATTTTTACTGGGCTGGCACCTTTATGTTTGTACTGAAAGTGATTTTTTTAAATAAAGAATATGACACTAACAGTAGTGTGGACATAATTTAAAGCAGCAGTGATCTCATATAGAAATCAATTCTCTATCAATAATATTTTTAATATGGTTAAGGAAACACTGGGGTTTTTATTTTCTTTTAGCAGATAAAACATCTTATGTGAAGATGTCCTAGTCTTTGCTTCTCTACAGCAAATCTGTTCATGGAGACTTGGGCTCAACAGACAAGTTGAAGAAAATAAACTTGAATTTGGAGGATGTGGTTCATGTAGTTTTAAAAAAAAACATGACAATATCAAGTAATCCAAAGTATTCAGATTACATTAAACTACATTTTGGTGTATGCAATCTGTAATCTGTAGGGGAAAACATTTTAAAAGTCACCTTCCCAACACTGGTCATATGACACAACTACAGCAGCAGATTGTGAAATAACAGGTTGTACTGGGGGAAAAAAGGATGTATAACACTTCATTAGGGGCTAAAAGGCAGAGTTTTAATAACAAAATTAACATAAAAAAATCCAGGCGAGGAAACATGTATGAAAACTGCCTTCAGGTCTGAAGAGTTAAATCAGTTAACTGGCTTTTAAAGTATAAAACGAGACACTCTTTTGAACGGATCCACATTCAACTCTTCTGCTTTTACTCACATCACCAGAGAAAGTACGGAGAAAAAAATCGCAAACTTTGTCAGAGTTTCGTGACATTTGATCGATCGCGGCGGCGGTTCGACTCTCGTGGCTCCTCCCCCCGTTCACCGTCACACACGAGGAGCGCGCAGAGAGAGAGAGAGAGAGAGAGAGAGAGGAGGAGAGAGGAGAGAGAGAGGAGAGAGGGAGAGAGGGAGGAGGAGACGCGGCTGGATGCTACTCACCGCTGCCTGCGCGCTCGGCTCACACGGGCAGAGCGCAGCGCGGAGCGGCCAGAGCGCAGCGCACACGGAGGCGCACACGGAGGCGCACACCGGGAACCACGCGGAGCTCCGAGGACCGGAACATGCTCCTGTGATTTTGGATTAACACCTGCACCTCCATCACACGGTAAGTGAAGTGCAGCCTGTTACTTCTGATCACGTGTCTCCTAACGACAGTGTTGGGAAGGTGACTTTTAAAATGTAATCCCCTACAGATTACAGATTACATCCCCCAAAATGTAGTTTGTAACGTAATCCATAAAGTTACTTAAAGTGAGTAACGTAATCTGAATACTTTGGATTACTTGATTTGCTGTAGAGAAGCAAAGAAATCTTCAGATAACATGTTTTGTCTGATAAAAGAAAATAAAAAGTCTAGTCTTTACTTAATCACATTAAACATATTATTGATAGAAGAAGAAGACACGGTCCACACAGCAGGATTTAGTCCTGTTGAATTCTGTTTTAGTCCTGGTTTAGACCTGGTTTTAGTCCTGGTTTAGTCCTAGTTTAGACCTGGTTTTAGTCCTGGTTTAGTCCTGGTTTAGTCCTAGTTTAGACCTGGTTTTAGTCCTAGTTTAGACCTGGTTTAGACCTGGTTTTAGTCCTGGTTTAGTCCTGGTTTAGTCCTGGTTTAGTCCTAGTTTAGACCTGGTTTTAGTCCTAGTTTAGACCTGGTTTAGACTTGGTTTAGACCTGGTTTTAGTCCTGGTTTTAGTCCTAGTTTAGTCCTGGTTTAGACTTGGTTTAGACCTGGTTTTAGTCCTGGTTTAGACTTGGTTTAGACCTGGTTTTAGTCCTGGTTTAGACTTGGTTTAGACCTGGTTTTAGTCCTGGTTTAGCCCAAAATGTGAAAACAGGAAAATACTGCCATATAATCCATTTACTTCAACAAAGTAACTGTAATCCAATTACCACTCACTGAAACAGTAACTGTAACTGAATACAGTTACTCATAATTTGTACTCTGATTACATAACTCCAGTACATGTAATCTGTTACTCCCTGACACTACATAACGATGTGTTTACGTGTTAATTACGGGATTCATTTACGATTTCATTTATTTTAAAACATAAAAAAACAAAACTACAAATATTTAATGTGGATGGTTTATTGTAGTCAGTGTTGGGAAAGTTACTTTTAAAATGTATTCCCCTAGAGATTACATACCCCAAAATGTAGTTTGTAACGTCATCTATTAAATTACTTAAAGTGAGTAACGTAATCTGAATACTTTGGATTACTTGATATTGTCATGTTTTTTTAAAACTACATGAAAGTAACAACCACATCCTGAAAATTCTTGTTTGTTTTCTTCAAATTGTCTGTTGACCCAAGTCTCCATGAACAGACTTTTGTTTTACTGTAGAGAAACAAAGACGAGGATCTGAACATGAGAAGTTTTGTCTGATAAAAGAAAATAAAAAGTCCAGTCTTTACTTAAACAGATTAAAAATATTATTGATAGAGAAATGATTTTTATATGAGATCACTGCTGCTTTAAATTATATCCACCCTAATGTTAGTGTCATATTGTTTAGACCTGGTTTAGTCCTGGTTTAGTCCTGGTTTAGTCCTGGTTTAGTCCTGGTTTTAGTCCTGGTTTAGTCCTGGTTTTAGTCCTTGTTTAGTCCTAGTTTAGACCTGGTTTAGTCCTGGTTTTAGTCCTGGTTTTAGTCCTGGTTTAGTCCTGGTTTTAGTCCTTGTTTAGTCCTAGTTTAGACCTGGTTTAGTCCTGGTTTTAGTCCTGGTTTAGTCCATATTTTAGTCCTGGTTTAGTCCTGGTTTTGTCCTGGTTCAGTCCTGGTTTTACTCCTGGTTTAGTCCATATTTTAGTCCTGGTTTAGTCCTGGTTTAGTCCTGGTTTAGTCCTGGTTAGTTTGGTTCAGTCCTGGTTTAGTCCTGGTTTAGTCCTGGTTTTAGTCCTGGTTTAGTCCTGGTTTTAGTCCTGGTTTAGTCATGGTTTTGTCCTGGTTCAGTCCTGGTTTTACTCCTGGTTTAGTCCATATTTTAGTCCTGGTTTAGTCCTGGTTTAGTCCATATTTTAGTCCTGGTTTAGTTCTGGTTCAGTCCTGGTTTAGTCCTGGTTTTAGTCCTGGTTTTTAGTCCTGGTTAGTCCTGGTTTTAGTCCTTGTTTAGTCATGGTTTTGTCCTGGTTCAGTCCTGGTTTTACTCCTGGTTTAGTCCATATTTTAGTCCTGGTTTAGTCCTGGTTTAGTCCATATTTTAGTCCTGGTTTAGTTCTGGTTCAGTCCTGGTTTAGTCCTGGTTCAGTCCTGGTTTTAGTCCTGGTTTAGTCCATATTTTAGTCCTGGTTTAGTCCATATTTTAGTCCTGGTTTAGTCCATATTTTAGTCCTGGTTTTAGTCCTGGTTTAGTCCATATTTTAGTCTTGGTTTTAGTTCTGGTTCAGTCCTGGTTTAATCCTGGTTCAGTCCTGGTTTTAGTCCTGGTTTAGTCCTGGTTTAGTCCATATTTTACTCCTGGTTTAGTCCATATTTTAGTCCTGGTTTAGTTCTGGTTCAGTCCTGGTTTAGTCCTGGTTCAGTCCTGGTTTTAGTTCTGGTTTAGTCCTGGTTTAGTCCTGGTTCAGTCCTGGTTTAGTCCTGGTTTAGTCCTGGTTCAGTTCTGGTTTTAATCCTGGTTTAGTCCTGGTTTTAGTCCTGGTTTAGTCCATATTTTAGTCCTGGTTTAGTTCTGGTTTAGTCCTGGTTTAGTCCTGGTTTAGTCCTGGTTCAGTCCTGGTTTAGTCCTGGTTCAGTCCTGGTTTAGTCCTGGTTCAGTTCTGGTTTTAATCCTGGTTTAGTCCCGGTTTTAGTCCTTGTTTAGTCCTGGTTTAGTCCTGGTTTAGTCCTGGTTTAGTCCTGGTTTTAGTCCTTGTTTAGTCCTGGTTTTAGTCCTTGTTTTGTCCTGGTTTTAGTCCTGGTTTAGTCCTGGTTTTAGTCCTTGTTTTGTCCTGGTTTTAATCCTGGTTTAGTCCCGGTTTTAGTCCTTGTTTTGTCCTGGTTTTAGTCCTTGTTTAGTCCAGGTTTTAGTCCTTGTTTGTCCTGGTTTTAGTCCTGGTTTAGTTCTGGTTCAGTCCTGGTTTAGTCCTGGTTTTAGTCCTGTTTTAGCCCAAAATGTGAAAACATGTAATCAATTTATTTCAACAAAGTAACTGTAATCTAATTACCACTCAGTGAAACAGTAACTGTAACTGAATACAGTTACTCATAATTTGTACTCTGATTATGTAACGCCGGTACATGTAATCTGTTACTCCCCAACACTGATTGTAGTTATAGTTACATTACATTACATCTATTTCATTATGATAAAAATAACAAGAAATCTTATTATTATTATTATTATTATTATTATTATTATTATTATTATTATTATTATTTTATTATTTTTATTATTATCTTTTTAACTTTCCAATAGACGGGTCCGCCACCTGCTTTCTCCATGACGTTATTGCTTTTCCAGGAATGTTCCACAATATGGCATTAATGCACAGACAAAAAACAAACAAACAAACAAAATCTGTGTAACAATCACCTGGGAGTGTTGTTGCCTTTCCACTGATCTGACCTTTAGCTCTTCTGGACAAGACACCTGCTCGTCCCCACGGTGACAGAGGCGCTAAATGCCTTATTGTGCAACATTCCCTGCAAGACAATCACATCTCCATGGAGACAGTTCACCAGAAAAGTACCACAGTGCACCTTTAATCTATAAATGATCCGCTTCAGCACATTTAAAAAAGATTGTTCTGCAAAATGATGATGTAGTTGAACGAATTAAAGCTGGTTTCTGCACATAAAGTTGCTGTGATTCATCATCGTCAACATATTTATGAGTTTGGAAGTATTTTTAAGTGATATGTTCATATTAAAGGTCCTATATTATGAAAAACTGACACTTGTGAGTTTTTAGTCATGTTAGAATACGTTCCAGCCTCAAAAACAGATCTACAGTTGTGTTTTGTTTCATTCACATGTTTGATTAACTTTATTATTAGTCCGTCTAAATCTAAAGCTCAAAATGCTCTGTTCCACCTTGTGATGTCATGGAGCTGTAGTTTTTAAGTGAACATCTCCTTTTACCTTTAGTTCAGTGGAGATTAGAGCTGCTTGATGATGGTAAAAAATCATCATCACAGTTATTTTGATCAACATTCAAATCACCATTATTCAGACGATTATTTTTTTAGTTACAAGATGCATTTATTCAGCATCATTTCTCTCTCTCTCAGAGAATAAATAAATAAATAAAATAAATAAATACATAAATAAAATAAAATAAAAACTTTATTTAAATGCTTATTGATAATTTACACAAAACTTTCCAATTGAAAATAGATAAAGGCTACAAATATGAACCTTAGAGCAGTTTTGTGATACATAAAACATAAAATGAGTCAAAAATTGTTTGAAGATTAAATAAGGTGATTTACCGCTCAGTCTATGTTCCTCCCCTCACCTCTGGTCATGAGCTCTGGGTAGTGACCGAAAGGACAAGATCACGGATACAAGCGCTCGAAATGAGTTTCCTTCGCAGGGTGTCTGAGCGCTCCCTTAGAGATAGGGTGAGGAGCTCAGTCACATAGGAGGAGCTCGGAGTAGAGCCGCTGCTCCTCCTATGTGAGTGGAGCAGTTGAGGCATCCAGGAGGCATCAGAACAGATGCCTCCAATGGGGCCTCCCTTGGGAGGTGTTCCGGGCATGTCCCACTGGGTGGAGGCCCCAGGGAAGACCCAGGACACACTGGAGGGACTATGTCTCTGGGCTGGCCTGGGAACACCTCAGGGTTCCCCTGGAGGAGCTGGAGGACGTGTCTGGGGTGAAGGAAGTCTGGGAGTCCCTGCTTAGACTGCTGCCCCCACGACCAGGCCCCGGATAAATGGAAGAAAATGGATGGTATCCAAAAATAAACTATATATCCAGCTGTTCTACAATCACTAAAATTAATGTACTTATTTATATGAAAAATATCCCAAAATAAACTCACACTAGGATGACTGCTGTGGGTTCTATGTTCACACAATGTCCTGCACAAACAAACTGAGCCACATCATCACACGGAGCTGTTTGTTTATGTGGCAGCAGAGTGAACGCTTTAGCCGAGAAAATAAGTCCAGCGGCAGAAATATCTATGAAATAGTGATACAGACATGAGTCCTACAGCGATACTCTCCTCTGTGAGTTTATGGAGATAATCAGTACTGTAGCTCCACATTATGCACAGAGTGTAGGACACCAGGTGCTTGCGGGGGCACCATGTAAATCCTGTAAAACTGTAGTTGTCACGCCCCAGTCCTCACTTTCAACAGCACGTAAATCATTTCAAGTCAGTTATATGAGTTTGAGACTGTGTGACACACAAATCTAAATCACGTTCAAAATTCAATTAATTGTACAGCCTTAGTAGATTCACAATTCCAGAGCTGAAATCATCCAAATGATTCTAGTGAAGGTGTGTGGAGCTGAACACAGCGGCGCACTTCCTGTATTACCATATGATGTCACAAGGTGGAATAGTGTTGTTGTTTTTTTTGTTTGTTTTTTTTTCTGTTTGGGAGAAGAACTCAGCCTAAATGTGCAGGTTTGTGTGTTCAACATGTGTGAATGAAACAAAACACAACTCCAGGTGTGTGTGTGATGAGGAAACAAGATTAGAACATGACTTCAAGCTCACGGGAGTCATTTTTGTGTAATATCGGACCTTTAAGACTAAGACAGGGGTGCCCAATACGTCGATCGCGATCTACCAGTTGATCGCCAAGGTCGTGTGGGTAGATCTCTGTGTCTTGTCTCGGACTCGTGTTTGGACTCGGTCTTGTCTCTCACTCAAGGTCTGACACTCAACAAGTGTGATCATATTTCATTCCGGCCGCTGCTGTTGGTAATAAACTTGTAGCGGGTGCAGGAGCGTGTGGGGCGTCTCAGTGCAGCCTGTGCGCTCATTTGAAACCCGCGGAGACTCTACGGCACATCACAAACACACACGCTCCCTATGCACGGCTCGTCTGCAACAGCGTGTGCCCTCGTGTACCAGCGTGCATCACAGGGCAGGTTCAACTTCCTAAACATCCTACCTGTCCATCTGCCTCACGTCAGCACGCCGCCCCTCGCCTTTTCACGCTCTCACCTTCCTGCGTACAGCGAACACAAGCCCCTCCCACAGTGCGGCTGATTAGAAGAGCAAGACCAAACGTGAAGCAAAAACCAGTCTAAATTTGTGTTCCAGTGTTGGCACAAAGCAGGTCTACAGCATAGAGCAGATCTACAGAACAGACCTACTGCCACATTTGGCTGAAGTTTGTCTAACAAAAGTGACAAATGCATCTGTGTTTGTCACGATGTGCGTTTGGTTTGGTAAACGTGCAGAGGCTGGTAAATATCACTGCAAAACCAGAAAAGAATGAAACTCCAGTTTGGAACTTTAAAAAACAGGTTTAAAAATCTTCCTTCACTTTTTTCACAGTTTTGTGTAAAGTGCCAGAGGAAGTTCTCTTAAAGAAGAGGTTCTCAAACTGTGGGTGAGGGTGTCAGTGCAGTTTGCTTGGCTTTGTATTAGGTCAATCATTTTGACTTGGTCATTTTGTAAGTAGCTCGCATGCTGAAAAAGTGTGAGCCCCCCTGGACTAAGAACTACAGTTTTCTTGACAGACGATTGGCTGTGGACCTCCCTTTTAAACACACTCTCTGATCCTTGTCGTCCATCGCATAGCTTTAACGTGTGCAGTGACTGGTTTGTAATTAAGATGTGACAGTCTGAGTAACTTGACATAATGAAGCAAATATTGTTACTGCTTTACCTGGAATGTTCCACAGTCTGGCATTTAATATCGAATTTGCATTTGTTCGAGAGCATCTGTTTTTTTTGCTGAAATGAAATCCCCTGAGCTGGGTTGCCTCTCCACAGATTCGAGCTGTAATCTCTGCAGATGGTGTTGCCTGCACTGCAAGATTTTAAAACTGATATCAAGTTTGAGTTCTTGTTTTCAGATTTATGATCTACTTAATAATTCTGAGTCTGCTTCATTCTAGTCTAGACGTCGTTTATTTTATGAGAACTCGTCAAGTAAAATGATCTGTCCATGCAGCATAAATAATTTCACTACTTTTAAGTCATTTTCTGGTAGATTTAAGTGTCTATATCTTAAGCTTTTTTGCAGTGTGCTTGTCTCCATTGAGACAGATCCGTGCCTTATACTGTTGGGCAAGTTACTGTAAAACTGTAATGTGTTATTTATGATTTGTTACTGTCATTTCAAAGTCATTCGTTAAAATGTAAGACATTACATTACTATTGCAGCACTTTAAGTTACTCTCACCAAAATAACGGTAAAGATGTTGAACTTTTGCGCTGTGTATGGACTAAACCAGGACTAAACCAGAGCTGAACCAGGACTAAACCAGGACTAAAACTAAACTCGGACTGATTCCAGGACCGAAGAGGAGGACTAAACCAGAACTGAACTCAGACTAAAACAGGAGTCACTGTCGGGACGGGCTCGAAGGTGACCGCAGGACAAAGGACCAGCTCTGCTCTGCACCTCACGGAGGGACACCCTGCTGCGGGGGCTCGTGGTCCTAATTTCAGCAACTAGACTCTGCTACAGCGTGTAACTTCTCTCTTCCTTCAGCGTGTCCAGAAGTCCAACTTTTTGTGCAATGGTTACATCTTCCTCTGCCTTTTGAGTGCGACCGCAGGAGCTTTTGTCAGTGCAGAAAGTTTCGTCGACATTGTGGATTTTGTTGGGGAGAAAACTTGTAAAAAAAACAGCACTTCAGAATCACACTGATACAGATCCAACATTTATGTAAGTTTGGCAGCTGAACACATTCTGTACTGTACAGGAGACAGGAGTCCCTTAGCCAATCAGGATGCAGCGGGAGGAACACAATGCACGTTCATACACTGTAAAAACAAAAGGCATGCAAAATTGCACACAAAAAAAATAATAATTGTGAAACAGCGAGACCGCGAAAGGTGAACTGCAATAGAGTGAGGGGCGACTGTAAACCAGGTCTAAACCAGAACTGACTCAGGTCTAAACCAGGTCTAAACAGCGTTGAGTCCTGCCCCAGTCCTTTCGCCCACGTTCACTTGACGGTCTACATGAAAAAAAAATATATATGTGTGTGTGTGTGTGTGTGTGTGTATGTTAAGACGTGTTTTGTATCATTTCCAGTCTTTTTGTAATTATTTTATTGGCTATTTTGTTCCAATATTGTTGGTTCAGTTGAATGTTGAAAAGAAAAAGAAATGTTCTACATTTAATGTCCAAACAGGCGACTTCTGGATCCTTTTATTGTTGCTTCAGTGACTGTTTTTCATTCTTTCAAACTTGAGTAATACTGTTCAGAGACTCAATCACTCAGTCAACAATAAAATATCCTCATTAATGTTTAATAATGCTCAAATCCAACTTTATTTTGTCTTGGGTCACGAAGGTGTGTGACTTTTAAAATATGGGAAAAATTTTTTTAGGAAACACTGCTGTAGAAGCCTTTAAAAAGAGTATAAAGCGTTATGTTTTGAAAGATATAAAGCTCTGGAATGAATGAATTATGCATAAACATTTACAGTAAGTCATAAGTGAAATTGTAAACTCCAACTTGCTGTTCATACGTTGCTTTTCTTCCTTGGTATCTTGTCATTGTTTAACAGGGTTTGGCGTTAGAAGTATTTTGATTTCAGTCTAAACCCTTTGGTCATGATCCATGGAGTTGTAGTCTGTGTTTTGTTTTGGTGACTGATGATGAATTGTTCTGAAATTGCATCAGTTACAGAAGCTTCAGAGCGTCTGAGCTGCCTATAAATATTCATGTATTTTCATAAAACTTTAAAGACACAATTTCTTCTCAACTGGAACATTTTGGGAAGGTCAGACCAAGTTCATAAATAAGGAACACCATACTGTACAGTACAGTTTTTGGCTATTCCATCCACCAGAAATGTTTCATAATGGATCTTTAAAGCTTCTGTATTACACAAAATTGAATCTTGAGCTTTAAGCCATGTTAAAACGTTGTTTCATCCTTAAAAACAGACCTGGAGTTTTGTTTTGTTTCATTCACACTTCTTTATTATTAGTCTACATCTCCAAAGCTCAAAATGCTGTTCCACCTTGTGATGTCATGAAGTGTTAGTTTTCAAGTTAACAACTATATTTTACCTGTGTTCAGAAAGTTCATTTTCTACATGAACTAGCTCAAAGTTCAGTTCACAAATTTCAAAATGAACTAGTTTGCTCATATTTCATAATTATTTATAGCAGCCATGTCAAACTCAGGCCCAGGAGCCAAATTTGGCCCATAACCTAATTATATTTGGCCCGTGAGATCATATCAAATATGTATTAGATCTGCCCACTGGCTACAGATAGACTATAGAGACATGATTTATTTAAAATATTGTTATTATTTTATATTCTGCTTGTTCTGGATTCAATGTTATTATTAAACATTTATTTTAAGAAAAAGGTTTAATATTACATACTTTGAAAGAAGAGAAAAGATGCAGATGTTGTTGATATTTTTCAATCAATCTTTAGTTTGATTGATGGATTGATTGATTGATTAGTTTTTATTTCGCGTTTGGGCCAAGAGAGAAACAATAATCATATATACTACATAAACATTGTAAACAACAGAAAAGCACATTTCTCGAAAAGGAGCGGGAAGAAGAAAAACTTATATGAACCCGCCCCTAGTCATGACATAGTTTCAAAAATGATGTGTTTGCTTCTGTACATTGATCACAGCCTGAATATTCCCTTTCCCACAGCCTTTCCCAGCCCTCAGTTTATGTTGATGTTGTCTTTATTTGTATATTATGTGTTTGGACCTGTTGCACCACCCTCCACCTCCACCTACCTGATTTCTGTCTGATTTCAGACACATAGCTGTGACCTCTTGTGTGGGGAGGGGATACGATACTCCGCAGTATTTCATATGTGATTGCAGTACCAGTTTGGCCACAAATTTACTTGCTGTTCCTTTAATACTTTCAGATTTATTAGTTGAATTTAAAGTGTCACACTGTGTCACACTATTGTAGCCACAGCTGCCCTGGGGCAGACTGACAGAAGCGCGGCTGCCATGCCATCACTCACGCACACACCGCTTTCATACCAAGCAATGTGAGTGAAGTGTCTTGCCTAAAGACACAATGGCCCCCCACTGTGGCACCTGACTCTCCCAGTGTCTCCATCCAAGTACTGAGCAGACCCAGCCCTGCTGAGCTTCTGAGATCTGACGAGATCAGGCTTTTACAAGCCGGAATGATCACATGGGGTGATTTTATGATTAATTTACAGTTATTTCTTACATACTGTTCCTTCAAATCACAGGTGTCAAACATAAGGCCCGGGGGCCGGATCCGGCCCTCCAAGACCTTTAATGTGGCCCTCTGCTGATTTTCTACTAAAATATTTTAAGTATATTTTCATTTAAAATATTGTATTTTCTGTGGTGCTTAGCACAACAGCGTCTCCAGCGTCTCTGTACGTGGCCCTCCCACCAGAGCAGCACAAATGAAGACTTGTCTCTTTCCAAACGCTCTTAAAGGACGATCGTTTTGACTGTTGACCGTGACCCCCTCATCAGAAAAATGTCCAACATGAGAAAAGTGGACGCAGAGTGCAGGATTCCCCCCCCAAAAAATGGACTTATTCCTATTTTCATACAAGTTCATGTTAAAACATTGTGTTGAAATTACATTTTTCTTAAAGTTTCAGGTTGTTCATAATATTATCATATTTTGTAAAAGAAAGAGTTCTTCAATTAAAAAAGATTTCTGTAATAGATTTGTGTTTCTCTGCACAAATATTTGAACTTATTGTTATTTTTGGGGTTTATATGACATGAGTTTTCTGATCCGGCCCCTTTGGGATTAAAGTAGGTTGGATACGACCCCCGGACCAAAATGAGTTTGACACCACTGGTTTAAATGATATTAAGAAATTATTATTACAATTGTTACATTATTGGCAGCAGTTTTTAAATGAGCCAATAATGTAATAACTTATTACATTATTGGCATCAGGTTATTATGTTATTGGTTCAGACATTTTCTTACATTATTGGCAAGTTATTACATAATTGGCTTTATTATATAAAAATTGTTATGTTATAGGCAGTTATTACATTATCGGCTGCTACAAGGTACAACACTGCCTTTTACATTTACTTCAGTAGACACTGGCAATGCAAGGCTGAAATGATCCAAAATGATTCTAGTGAATGTGTCTGGATGTGTTTAAAAGCGCAGTGGAGCACTTCCTGTTTAACCACATGACATCACAAGGTGGAACAGAGTGTTTTCGGTTTGAACTCAGCCTAAATATGCAGGTTTGTGCTTTAAACATGTGTGAATGAAACAAAACACAACCCCAGGTCTGTTTGTGATGAGGAAACGACATTAGAACATAGAAAATAGCGTGATATGAACCTTTAAAAATGAAAAAAGAAAAGAGAGATGCTCGATTGAAGGAGAGAATAAGAAAGGGCAAACCGTGTTATGACCAGTAATAAAAAGGATTCTACAATTTTGTGCACCAGAAAATGCCAAAGCAATTCTACAGTCTACCCAAATGTGCCACTCATTTCTTTTCTCTTATTCTTTTGTTGTCCGTCTGCTTTTCTTGTTGTTTTGTTTCTGTCATTTTTTAATTTCTCATCCAAACACTGCGTCTAAAAAGCGTGTGAGACGGTGAGTGCTGGAGCTCAGGGTGTATGTGTGGCGATTCTTCTCAGAAAATTGTTCGCTTTTAAGTTATTTCTGTAACTTCAAAGAGAGTATCTTGGTCAAATCTCAAAGAGCCTTTCATTTTTTTAAAGGTGCAGTGTGTACGTTCATATTGAGGAAGGTTTTAGATATACACATTATTCTTTTCAACACGTACATGTATTTTGAGTTACGTAACAGAAATGGACAGACTAAAACCCTCCTGCAGTGCTTCTTTTGTATCCAAAACTGGCTTTCTGAAAACTTCTTGCAACTTCATGATGAAAAAACAGAAACTCTTATTCTGGCACCAGATGAAAAAATTCCTCAAATTAAGGATCACCTCACTGAGCCCTCAGTCCAATCCAGTGTGTCCCTGCTCCCACTCACCTGTCCCACCCTCCCACCCCTGTCCCACCCTGTCCCCGTCTCCACCACCTCACCCTCACCTGTCCCACCTCACCTGTCCCTCACCTGTCCCTCACCTGTCCCACTCACCACCCTGTCCCTGTCCTCCACCTGTCCCTCCCTACCTGTCCCGCTCCCTGCTCCCACTCACCTGTCCCACCCTCACCTGTCCCTGCTCCCTGTCTCACCCTCCCTGTCCCACCCTCACCTGTCCCTGCTCCCACTCACCCTGTCCCCTCACCTGTCACCTGTCCCTGCTGTCCCACTCACCTGTCCCTTGTCCACTCACCTGTCCTGTCCAACCCTCACCTGTCCCACCCTCACCTGTCCCTGTCCCACCACCTCACCTGTCCCTCCCCTCACCTGTCCCTCACCTGTCCTGCTCCCTCACCTGTCCCTCACCTGTCCCACCCCTGTCACACCTGTCCCTCACCTGTCTCCCACTCACCCTGTCCCCTCCCTGTCACCTGTCCCTGCTCCCACTCACCTGTCCCTCACCTGTCCCACTCCCACCTGTCCCACCCACTCACCTGTCCCCTCCCTCACCTGTCCCTCCTCCCACTCACCTGTCTCACCTGTCCCTCCCTCACCTGTCCGTCCCTTTCTATTTTTGCTTTGACTTGAATGTTCTGCACTGTAGGACCTACTATGTTATTTATTGAATAGCAGATGTGTTAATGTTGAAAAATACATTTAAAGCTTGAGTTTAAGCTGTCGTTATCAGCACCCTTGGGTAAAGTTGATTTGCGGAGGCGGAGGCACGTCACACATCTGCACACAACCGACTGACAAAAAGTCATCAAACATTTAGCAGCACTGAGTGACCTTTTTCAAACATACAACAGCTGTAGGGACGAAACATGCATTCTTACTTTAAGCGGGGTCAACCTCTTCACAGCTCTGACATGTAACTCCACCTGCTTGTCTCCACAGATATGTCTGATGTTTCACTGTGGAACATTCCCACCAAAGCAACATCAACACATCAGGTTTATTTGGTCAAAGTAGTAGTATTCGCAGCAGTAGTAGTTGTTGTAGTATTCATATTTTTATAATAAGCTGAGCAGAAAATGGATGACCTTGGATGTTGGAAGTTTTCTTCATTATTTGTCTCCAAAACCAAAATAATAATAATAATAATAATAATAATAATAATAATAATAATAAAAAATGGATAACGACTTGTTTTGACGAGTTTGTGTTTAAATGTATAATGGAAAAAAAAAAAAAAAGATAACCGTTTCCTGTTTCTGTGACTTAAACTGCGATGCCAGACATTTGCGCCGCATACAGACAGATCCTGGTTTGTATGGTCTCTCCTGGTCTAAACCAGGAATAAAACAGGTCTAAACAAGGACTGAACCAGGCCTAAACTAGGACTAAACCAGGACTAAACCACGACTGAACCATGTGTAAACCAGGTCTAAACCAGGTCTAAACCAGGACTGAACCAGAACTAAACCAGGACTGAACCAGGTCTAAACCAGGATTGAACCAGGACAGAATGTCAGGACGGGCCCAGAGGTGCGCCTGCGTAGACTGTCAGGTGATCAGGACTGAGACTAGAACCAGACCAAGACTGACAACGGAATGAGACCGGTTTAGTAATGGTTTAGTCCTGTTTAGACCTGGTTTAGTCCTGGTTCTTTTTTGGTTAAGTCCTGGTTTAGTCCAGTTTTACCTGGTTTAGTTCTGGGTCAGTTCTGGTTTAGACTTGGTTTAGTCCTGGGTCAGTCCTGAGATAATTTCTGGTCAGGTCCTGCTCTCAGTCCTGGTTCAGTTCTGTTTTGTTTGTTTTTTTCATGTTCTTATTTTTGGTTTTATTTTGAAAAACAAATGAACGAATGACACACAGATTGTAGTAGTATTCATCCCGTTCTAATAAGCTGAGCAGAAAATGGATGGTGTTGGATGTTATGACCATATGAGGAGACAAATTACAAACAGGAAGCTGGACCATTTATGGTAATTATCAATCAATTAGTTTCCTCTCCTAATTATGTCAAACTCAATCGATCATTTTGATGAAAAGCCGAGTGCAGTGCCCCTTCACAAGAGTCCAGCGTTTACTCCAGCGGGGTTGATCTCAGTGTTATAAAACTGTTACTTCATCAAAAACAGACCTGGAGTTGTGTTTAGTTTGATTTGACACATGTTTGAGTAATCCTGCATTCCACCTTGTGATGTCATGAAGCTGTAGTCTTGAAGCAAACAGCTCCTTTTACCCTAAACATTGACATTTCCATCCCAAAATGATCCAAATGATTCTGGTGAAAATGTGTGGAGTTTAGAAACACAGTGGAGCCCTTCCTGTTAGGCCTGTAATGATTTACTGGACGATTCATTGACCAAAGAATGATTGCGATAAATTAAAATATTGACACTATGAGACAATTTTCAACTAATATAATGACAATGGAATTAAAATACAAATACAGTAACACTTCATAATAACTACACCTTATTTAGCCTTAATAAAGCATAAACAAAGACTTAATTAATAATGATTCACGCTTAGTAACTACTTAATTACTACATGAATTATCACTTAACTTGCACTTACTTCGCCTGTGCTGTAAATAGTTACTCAATACTTCTTAATTACTCATGAACTAACCATTTGCATGTTTACAAATGTATATTTAAGTACACATTTGAGCATTTATTAATGATTAGTAAGTTATGAGAGAATGATTTACTAATAATACAATGCAATGATCATTCAGGCAGCTGTTATCTGTTAGTTAAGTCTTTCTGAGAGCTTTTCTAAAGTGAAGACTAATTATGTTTATTAAGCATTTGTTAAGGTTGATCAAATTCCAGAGAAACAATAATGCATTACTAGTAAATCATTCTCTCATGGCTTAATAATCATTAATAAATGCTCAAATTTGTACTTAAATATACATTTACAAATGCACACACAAATGGTTAGTTCATGAGTAATTAAGTAAGAAATACTTATGAGTAACTTTTTACAGCACAGGTGAATTAAGTGCAAGTTAAGTGCTAATTCAGGTAATAATTAAGTAGTTACTAAGCAAGAATCATTATTAATTAAGCCTTTGCTCATGCTTTATTAAGGCTAAATAAGGTGTAGTTACTATAAAGTGTTACCCAAATACACCATTTCAAAGATCAATAAACTTGACTTTCTAAAAAACATTTAACACAGGAACTTCAAGACAAACAAAAACAACAGGCCTAAATAAAATAGACTTGTTCACATAAGAATAGTCTAATGTAGTCTGACTCACAGCGAGGAAACAATAATACAATGAATTATTAAATATCTAACAAAATTGCCCTTAAAAATGATTTTAGTCATTAAGTCCCATTGGATTATTGTGGCTGCTGCTGTTGCCTCATCATTTTGGCTTTGAAGTGTTCGTATTAACCACAGATCTACATAGTTTATGGCAGGGCTGTCAGGCTCAAATTCACAGAAGGTCGAAATTTAAAAAACTGGGACTAAGCCGTGGGTCAAACTAAATATTTTTTGAACAATCTCAACAATATCTGCATGTTAAACCCTTTCTTTTTAAAATAAATGTTTAATAATAGTTTTGCTTAAACACTAAATCCAGAACAAGCAGAATATAAAATAATAACACATTTAAAAATAAATAATGTCTCTATAGTCGATCTGTAGCTCGCTGGCAGCTCTAATACATTATCTCGTGGGCCAACTATAATTATATCATTATATATCGCGCCAAATTTGAGTTTGACATGTTTAGTCTATGGTATTAACAGCGAGGAGAAAATTCAGTTTGTCGACTGGACAAAAGTTAGTTTGGTTGAAGACTTTCACAGCTCATCCAAGCTGCTTCTTCAGTTCTGGTCAGACGCTGGTGGACACTTCCTTATATCTGCAGGGAGGAGCAAACTACACTGAAACTAACACACACACTTGTTTACAGTTTGTGTTTGTTAGTTCGGTCTATTGACCTGTACAGGGTGTGGGGGTCTAATTAACATAACAATTCTTGGCCATAATGGATCTTCCACACCTCTGGACCTGACCTGACTACACCTGTTGTTCTCTTGTTTGTTTTGATTTAGGTTTGAGGATGGAGTTGTAAATAGGAGATCGATGGTGTCTGAGTCCATTTCTGTTTAGAGAAGGATTCTCTTTCTTAACAAAAATGGATTCTTTCACTTCCCTCTCAAACCAATTATTTTCTCTGGCTAAAATCTGTACCTCACTGTCCTTTTAAGTGGAGATGTACAGCAGACTGAGGTCCACTGCTGCTCTCTCATCTGTGTTGGTTCATCCTCTTGTGAAGTGTCTGTTTAGTTTCTCCAGTGCAGCGTTCACTACAGTCTTCACTGCACTGAATGGAGTAGAGCACATTGCTTTGTTTGTGGCTCAGTGTTTTGTTCTTTGGGTTGGACTAGTCTCTGTCTTAGAGTGTTCATAGGTTTGAAATAGACCGGGATCTCATGTTGTCTGAAAATCCTCTGTAGTTTTTCAGAAACACCAGCCATGTACGAAATAGTTACCCCTTTCTCCTGGGGTTCTGATTCTCTGTTGTCCTGTTTTTTAGTTCTCTTGGTTTTGTTGAAGGTCCATTTAGGATCTCCACAAACAGAGAGGGCTTTCTGCACATGTTGTTCTTCTTTCTCCTTTCCCTCTGTGCTTGTAGGCACCACTTGAGCCCTGTGCTGTAGTGACTTTTGTCCAGTCGACAAACTGAATTTTCTCCTCACCATGGATTCTACCTGGACGACTGAGGGATTCTTCACACATCTATGGTATTAACCCACTCTACATGATCCTGTTTGGCTATGAGGGAGCTGCAGTGCTCTCTGGTATCATGTCGGTGTCTTGTGGGATTTCAGTGGGTTTTGGACTCTCCTGGGGGCGGGGCTAGTTGTGTGGATGGGGTATGGGTGAATGTTGGCTGCGGGCTCGCTGCATTTCACACATGACTGTTGAGACATATCCCACTTACTAGTGTTGATTTGGCATCGTGACTTGTTTTGTCACAATGAAATGAACTGTTTTGGTTGTGACGTCTGTGGCTTCATGTTAAGTGCACAGACAGAGGCACTTTCTCACTTTCTGCACTCAGGCTGCACACACATCCACCGCGATGATGAACTAATTATCCGTCTATACTATAGATCGTATACAGTCTATGCTGACAAGTTCATTCAAGCATCGTTACTCTAAGGAAACAACAGGAGTCAGTACAGAGCGATAGAAGCCTTTTCACATTCCCTCTCTTCTGTAGAGAGAGACAGAGAGAGACGAGGAAAACAAACAAGCATGTAAATAGAAATGATCGTGGCCAGAAAAGTCATTGAGCTCATTAAAAGTTATCGTGCAATTAAGTGATTATCATTACAGGCCTGCTTCCTGTGTTACAGTGTTTTCTGTTTGAGAGAAGAACTCAGCGTAAATGTGCAGGGTTTGTGTTCGGGGTGTGCAAAAATATTGAAATATCGATATATCGTATCGTTTAATGTGATGATACAGTATTGATATCGTGGACTGCTATATCGATACATCGCCAAGAGTATTTTTTGGTATATTTTACTCAATTATTTTGTTACAGTGCTACAATTTTTTTTACTTGTTCAGAGAAAGGAAACTTGTTTATGCGACACATTTGACATATTCACTGTTTTGATAATTAAAATGTTTGTGTTTCATATAAATTTTTTTACAAGAACTGGTTTAAAAAAGACTTTTAGTATCACAGCCACGATTTAACCTTTATTTTTATTGAACCGTATCGAATTGATTTGAAATATATCATATCAAATAGAAAGTGCACTGTATCGAGATATGCATCGTATCGTGGCCCATGTATCGAGATATGCATCGTATCGTGGCCCATGTATCGAGATATGTATCGTATCGGCAACTTCTTAATGATACCCAGCCCTAGTTTGTGTGTTAAACATGTGAATGAAACAAAACACAACTCCATGTCTGTTTGATGAGGAAACAAGATTCCAAAAGTGCAGACTCAGTGCTGTGAAACGCCTTGTATCCTGAGTGAAAAGTGTCTAAAGTGATATTTGCATCTAAAAAAGGCTGCAGCTGTGAAAGAACAGTTTTCTCCAAGATTTTTGACATGAAAGGAAGTTTGGAAATTGGTCGATAGTTTGATAAAATTGAAGGATCAAGACCTGTTTTTGTAATCAATGGCTCGACCACAGCTCTCCTACAAAAAGAGAGCACAATGCCAGAAGACAAACTGCGGTTAAGAATTTCTTTGACCAAATTGCCAATTGTTTCCCAAACCTCCTTAAAAAATCCAGGTGGGACTGGATCTGTGGGACAGGATAATGGCTTAAGGGTCATTCCACGCCATTTCAACAAATGGCCACGCACTTCGACTTCAAAAAATGTTGAAAAAATTACCAAATAGTTCCTTACTATCATTTATTAACCCTGTGAAGGTTTAGTGATTTTCGATCAATACTTTTCAAGTTACAGCTCATTTAGTGAGTGGAGTATGTGTCCATTTACCGGCCCAAAATGTGCATCATTTTTTCTCGTCCGTTTTCACAGGTCGATATTTCCGTAAGTATCACACATTGAGGGATGAAATGTTGTAGGCTTGTGCTCCTCTACTCTGTGTTCAAATAACATCTATTGAAAGTTTGGTATCTCAACTCATTGCCATTTTATATGAACTTAAGTAGGTTTAGAAAGGGGCTAAAAATGGTGCGTCACAGAAATTAACACTTTTTTTTTAATTTTTAAGTTCATATAAAATGGCAATGAGTTGAGATACCAAACTTTTGATAGATGTTATTTGAACACAGAGTAGAGGAGCACAAGCCTACAAAATTTCAGCCCTCAATGTGTGATACTTACGGAGATATCGACCTGTGAAAACGGCCGAGAAAAAATGATGCACATTTTGGGCCGGTAAATGGACACATACTCCCCTCACTAAATGAGCTGTAACTTGAAAAGTAATGATTGAAAATAACAAAAATTTCACAGGATTAGTACATGATAGTAAGGGACCAGCTGGTATCTTTTTCCAAAATTTTTTAAAAACCACGATGCGTGAGATTTTCTGGAAATTTGATAAAATGGCGTGGAATGACCCTTAAGCTTTTTAACAATCCCTGTCATTACAGACAATGACATAGGCTCAAACTGACTAAAAAACATTTAAACACTGAGTCATGGCAACATTAGAACAAGGCAGTGTAGTTATATTGGCTCTTGGATGGACTGGGACTAAGAACAGAGCAATTGATCGTTTTAAAAAGAAGATTAACTTTACTTAAAATCAGAAAATAGTGTAATATGAACCCTTTAGGTTATTTAAAATTGTATCCTGTATCATTTTGTGTCACTTCTTCTTGTTACTGGTGACTATAACCAACAGGATATCCACCAAACTAAAGAAGTCACAGTTTTAAGTGTGACTTTTGACCAATCTTTCAAAGCTCTGTAAAAACACTGAGATTAAATTAGGTGAGCGAAACAACATTCTTATAAAGCGTGCTGGTACCACAGGGGGATCCTCGAGAAAGGTGCTCCTCGAGAAAGGTGCTCCCCTGCAAAGCTGTCTGTGGACCAGTGCTTCATTATGCAGCACCCGTCTGGACTCCAAACCTGTCCACTCACTCACGGGGGTCACCTCCAAATCAAACAAAATACTGTCTGTAGACTCAGACAGACTTTATGGATCCATGAAGAAAATTAATTGGGCACAGCAGGTCACACATCACAATATATTATAATAACAAAATATTAGGGCCGGGCACGTTAATGTGTTAATTATGTGTTAACTAATAAATTCATTATCAATGACAATTACTTTAATGGCGTTAATGTAGTTTTTATTATTTATTTATTTATTGTAAACATCTGTAGCTCACTGGCTTTTATTTTGAAAAACTCCACTGCGAGCGTTTCTTTAAGTTTGACGCCTTTTCTCTACACTTTCTTCTGACCACGTGAGATGCAACGTGTCCGAGCCTCCGACTGGCCCGTGGGCTCTGGTTCATGGGTCTGAGGTGTCCAGTGCGGTTTTCATCGCTGCGGTCTCGCTTACATAATGCTATTACAGGGTATTCACGAAGGTGTATTCGCCTGGAAGATTTGTGATATGATCCTGACCATAACTCAATGAAATATGATTGGCTCAGACAACTGTCAATCGCAAACTCATCCCCAAACTGACTTGAGTTGCTCGGGTCTCAGTGTTGGGGAGTAACAGATTACATGTACCGGTGTTACATAATCAGAGTACAAATTATGAGTAACTGTATTCAATTACAGTTACTGTTTCAGTGAGTGGTAATTGGATTACAGTTACTTTGTTGAAATAAATGGATTACATGGTGGTATTTTCCTGTTTTCACATTTTGGGCTATTCCCTTGTTTTTTTCTATTTTTTCAGTAAGTGCACTCATTGCCAGACACTAAAGCAGGTCTAAAACCAGGTCTAAAACTAGGTCTAAAACCAGGTCTAAAACTAGGTCTAAAACCAGGTCTAAACCAGGTCTAAAACTAGGTCCAAAACAAGTCTAAACCTGGTCTAAAACCAGGTCTATAGATCTAAAGCAGGACTAAAGCAGAACTAAAGCAGGACTAAAGCCAGGTCTAAACTAGGATTAAAACCAGGACTAAACCAGGTCTAAACCAGGACTAAAACCAGGTCTAAACCAGGTCTAAACCAGGACTAAAACCAGGTCTAAACCAGGACTAAAACCAGGTCTAAACCAGATCTAAACCAGGACTAAAACCAGGACTAAACCAGGTCTAAACCAGGACTAAACTATGACTAAACTAGGTCTAAACCAGGACTAAACCAGGTCTAAACCAGGACTAAAACCATGTCTCATCCTCTTCTATCAATAATATTTTTAATTTGGTTCAGTAAAGTCTGGGCTTTTTATTTTCTTTTATCAGACAAAACATCTTATGTGAAGATTTCCTCGACTTTGCTTCTCTACAGCAAATCAAGTAATCCAAAGTATTCAGATTACATTACTCACTTTAAGTAATTTAATGAATTCCATTACAAACTACATTTTGGGATATGTAATCTGTAATCTCTAGGGAAATACATTTTAAAAGGAACCTTCCCAACACTGTCGGGTCTTCGTTCCAGCCACTGAAGGCCCTGCAGGTGTTTCTTTAGTTCAGTGCTGCAGGGGGAGTCACTGATTTACCCAGATACCACTGGAAGAAAAAATGTGATTGGTCCATTTCCATTCCATTATATTAACCCATTGTTTCTCAAGAAATATCAGTCCAAGTTTATAACAATGATCTAGAAATTATTACTAGTGTAGTGTTTATTACTCACTGAATAAAACATATTGAAAAAATACATTAGTAGTACAAAAAAATCATTCAATATTTTTTTCTTGAGCCTTCTGAATACGTTGAAAGCCTTGAGAGTTCTCTTCTGAAAGAAATGCTGTTTGCACAATACACGTATGGCTCTTTCATTTACATTTCCAATAAAAGTGCACTATATGCTACTTTTTAATTCATTAATTGGTTTTGCGTATAACATATGATTAATTGTGCATTAATCGCACCTGAACCCTACAATATATATATATATATATATATATATATATATATATATATATATATATATATATATATATAATATATATATATATACATATATATATATATATTCTATATATCTCAATAGTAATAAATTCAAAATAAGTAGCAAACATACAAGAGACTGGTGTTAATAAGATATAATTATATAAATGTAGGACAATAACTGTTCAGTTGTGGCTGGAGATGTGGTGAAGGGAGTGGATATCAAGCCAATCATTTGTATAAAAAATCATTCTGTACGTGTGACGAAAATTAATGTGCATCTGTTATCTGTTATGTCATTCGAACATGTTTTCATACCTTAAGCAATGAAATCAGATTACACCATCTCTTCCAGCCAGTACAGTAGAAATAACTATGAACACACAAATGCTGCAGTCAATTTATTCCAAATGAAGCAAGAAAACATTTAATACAATCTCTTGTTTTATCTCATCTAGTGGTGTGCATTTTTCATATATCCCAATACTAAAACAAACGATTTCTCAGTAATTCCTTCCTTCATTTAGTCATGTACACTTTCACAAGCACAACATTGTTTTACATTAACTTATTTATTTTTAAATCATGAGAACAGTAAATGGAACTCTGGAATTTTTGTAAAAAATATTATTTTAAGGCAGTGTCCACACTAGTTCGTATTCAAGTTGTTTTCGTTGTGGATGCAGTGTTCGTCCACACTACTTCGATTGAAAATGGCTCCAGAGACGGAACGATCTGGTGCCTCCAGCTCTCATGAATTCATTTGAGTACAGATCTGATCCAGCACTGTGTGGACGCTTGAAAACACTGATACTCTGATACTTCTGCACCACGAAGTACCATATTTTCCACACTATTAGGCGCTCTGGATTATAAGACGCACTGTCATACAATGGTCTATTTTCAATCTTTTTTTTCACAAATAAACTGCACCAGACTTTAAAGGAAACCCAACAGTGTGATGGGTGAGTGGTTTTGTTTGTTTGTGGCGTTCACGGTGACTCTGGGCTTTGTTCAGTTGTGGCGTGTAAGGAGGGTGCTGTCTGGGACCAACGGATTGCCGGCGTGTTCACAGTGACTCAGTTGTTCAGTCGTGTCTAGAAGTGGCACATTGTACTCGCTTTTTTGGTTCGTTCCTCCATTCCGTTCCTCGTCGGCGTGGAGTGATGAGTGTGTCTGTGGGTGTTTGTCACTGCATGGTCGCTGTCTGCTTTGTGTGTGTTGTGTGTTCTGTGGGTGTTGCGGCTTTGTAGTTTACTGAAGTTGTGCTGGGACACCTGAGTGGATTCGTGTATAGGGCGCTCTGGATTGTGGGGCGCACAGTCCTTTTTTGATGGGGTTGGAGCATGGAAAATACGGTAATTCACCACCAGAATGCTAAGAGGCTATAATATATGTCCATTCATATATATGGTCAATGCATATGACCTGCAGACGTATAATCTCTGAAAAGTTTCACATGAACCATCTCCAATGCGATAGAAGCACAGAACAGACTCAACATCAGCAGAACATCCCTCTGTCACAGAAAGAACACTCATATTCCACTGAGTCGTGTCCTTTAGTCCCACAGAAGCAGAACCGCATCAGCGCACAAGGAGCGAGCTGTTTTTTGAGCGCTGAGTTTATGCAAATGAGTTATGTGGTTTTAAGTTTCGTTTCTGTAAAACATAAACAAATACGCTCAAAGCTGTGTGGATAAGGAAGGCTTGTGGACACAGAAACGACATGTTTGGACGCAGATCATTTCTGATACGGTGATCAAGTGGAGGAGTTCAAGTATCTTGGGGTCTTGTTCTCGAGTGAGGGGAGGATGGAGCGTGAGATTGACAGGCGGATCAGTGCAGCGTCTGCAGTGATGCGTTCGCTGTATCAGATCGTTGTGGTGAAGAGGAGCTGAGTCAAAAGGCGAAGCTCTCGATTTACCGTTAGTCTTCGTTCCTACTCTCACCTCTGGTCATGAGCTCTGGGTAATGACCAAAAGGACGAGATCACAGATACAAGCGCTCGAAATGAGTTTCCTCCGCAGGGTGGCTGGGCGCTCCCTTAGAGATAGGGTGAGGAGCTCAGTCACACGGGAGGAGCTCGGAGTAGAGCTGCTGCTCCTCCACGTCGAGAGAAGCAGTTGAGGTGGCTCGGGCATCTGTTCCGGATGCATCTGGGCGCCTCCCTCGGGAGGTGTTCCGGGCATGTCCCACTGGGAGGAGGCCCCGGGGAAGACCCAGGACACGCTGGAGGGACTATGTCTCTCGGCTGGCCTGGGAACGCCTCGGGATCCCTCCGGAGGAGCTGGAGGACGTGTCTGGGGTGAAGGAAGTCTGGGAGTCCCTGCATAGAATGCTGCCCCTGCAACCCGGCCCTGGATAAGTGATAAGTGTTTAAGGTTTCGTTTCTGTAAAACATAAACAAATACGCTCAAAGCTGTGTGGATAGGGAAGGGTTGTGGACACAGATCATTTCTGATACGGTGATACAGTGATACGTGGATTCGTTTCAGTGTAAACATAGTCTAGAAAAATTGATCGGATACATTTTGAATCGATTCAAGACTTGTGCAATGTAGTATCACAATATATCACTGCATCTATTTTTTCTTACACCCCTAGTCCTGTTGTGTGTTATAGTGCTGCCAAGAGAGACCCGGACAAACTGCAGATGGTTCAGAATCGAGCTGCAGAATCAGCTCTCAGATGCCCTTCCATCACTAGTGTTCATGTTCTGCAGAAGAGACTGTCACGGATGAAGAGTCAAAGAGAGACTGACGTGTAGTTCGGTTCTGTCCTTGCACAAAATCTGGTCGACACACAGACCTCAGAGCCTCGCCGCTATATCCCACCTCCACCTGCAACAGACACGAGACTTTGCCTAAACCAAGAGCTAATGCACTGACAAAAACTTTTAGATAGAGAGCCATTTCTCACCAGAATAAGCCGCCTCTAGAAATGCTGCTGATACACGATCCATCTTGAGAAATCAATGTTATGCAAACTGTGATGAAGTGGTATATGTGTTTTCTGCCGAGTCCCCTCATGATAGAAGTTGCTGTTATTTATTTTACTTTTGTCAGTGTGCGGTCAATGTGTTTTTGTGTGATTTTATGAAGAGAGTGGACCCCAGGAAGAATAGTCTGTCCAATTACAGAGACTAATGGGGATCCTGAAATAAACGAATAACACGCTGCTGTGAGCTGAGGTGAGGTTTGGTGATTTGTTTTTTTAAAGGGTCTATATCTTGCTGTTTTCCTCATCACACACAGACCTGGAGTTGTATTTTCTTTCACTCATACATGTTTAACACAGAAACCCTGCAGATTTAGGCAGAGTTCTTCTCTTGGACAGAAAACGCTCTGTTCCATTTTGGGATGTCATGAGGTAATACAGAAAGTGCTCCATTATGTTTCTAAACTCCACGCACTTCACTAGAATCATTTGGATCGGTTCAGGCCTGGAATAGGTGGGTTTCACGTGACGTCACAGGGCTACGTTTGTCAGCGCGCAAAATCACATGGAGGGCAGGAAGTGAACTGACTGGAGGAAAATGCCCATGTGTTGTGTAGTTTACGGCTGTGGCAATCGTTCTAACCGAGAGAAGGAAAAGCTATTTTTTTAGAGTACCGAATATAGTGGTCCACAAAGGTCAGAAATGGGAAAAGCCGGAAAAGTGGATTATAAACCTGTTTGCGGTTTGGAGGAGCAGAATTCGCTAATGCTAGTGTCTGCAGTGACCACTTCGTCAAAGGTTTGTTACAAAGCTAATTTGTTTTTTTGTGGTTTACCTAAACATAAACGAATCATTAACGACTAATGGCTAACGACGTTTGTTGACATTAAATAGTTCAGATAGAGGTCACTGCTGATACACTGCCGTTTTTCCCATAACAGTCTATAGAGGCTTTGCATCGTCACGTGACTCCTATAGCAACGGTACCTACGCCGCCATGACACTGGATACACTATGTCATTGACTTCAGTAATATCGGAGAAACATGGGCAGGTTTTGTTGTGTATTTGGTTGTTCTAGATGCTCTTAACGGGATAAAACGATTCGTTTCTTCACTGTTCCTCTGGAAATGACTCATCAGGAGCTCAAACAAGGAAATTATGGGAAAAAAACGGGAATTATGGTTAGAGAACATAAACCGTGAAGAGATTTCCTATGGTACCATTAAGACACACTCACGTCACTTTCATCAAGGTATTTGCTATTTAAATTGTTTCATAGCTTATTTAATGAAAGAAGCACATTTACTGAACTAAAATGTAAAAAGAAAACATTTGCAGTGTGAGTGGCAGTAGAAACTGGATCTTCCAGCGCACATATAAACATGTCACTCGTCGTAGGACCCATGTTTTCTTTATTGCCTTGCTGAACCACAACTATGTCTTCTAGATTGAATCACTTTTTGTGAGTGGATCTTTCTAACGTTCGCGAGGATCTTTTCATGGCCGATTCTTTTGAGGTTCGGCTCACAGACTCTTTGACTCGTGCTCCATGTTGATCAGAGGAGCCCAGTGTGGGTTCGTTGAATCGTAAACTAGTGCAGGTTTTCCTGGATAAATTAATGAAATTTTTGTTCAGTAAATGTGCTTCTTTCATTAAATAAACTTTTAAACAATTTAAATAGGAAATACCTTGATGAAACTTCAGGTGTCTTGATGGTACCATAGGAAATCTCTTCGTGGTTTATTTTTGCTAGCTATAATCCACATCTTTTTTTCGATAATTCCCTTGTTTGATCCTGATGAGTCATTTCCAGAGGAACAGTGAAGAAACGATTCGTTTTACAGAGCAGTTTCACAGGAGGTGAGCAGGTCTGTGTCAGGGCAGTCTGAGGAGGGGAAGAATCAAAAGTGTCCCTCCTGTGTGTCCTGCAGCATATTTAGCGCGTTATCGTTTTTAATTGCCTTAATCTTATTTTTAATCTCTAACTTTACTGTTTCTGTATGCGAGTTGCTTTATTATAAAATCTGTTTTTATGTGTTGTTAGGACACAGTCCCGCACTGTGCAGTCCTGCTCCGCTCTCTCCCGCAAAGACTTATCATTTTCATTCCCGTTCTCGCCGCATCTGTGATAAACCTGCACATGTCTGATCTCTGAAAACATTGCGACACAGACACAGAACAGACTCACCTTCAGCAGAACATCCCTCTGTCACAGAGAGAACATCTATATTCCACTGAGTCGAGTCCTTTAGTTCGACAGAAGCTGAACCGCATCAGGCACAAGAGCATTTTTTTTTTTCTTCACTTAGTTCATGCAAATGAGCCATGTGGTTTGAAGTTTTGTTTCTGTGAGACTTGTGCAAAGCTGAATTAAACACATGATAATGTCAAACGGGCTGATGTGGCTCTAGAGTGGTGATGTTTATATGTTGTAAAGTTGAGTTTATTTATTCAGATTAGTAATAGTAATAATAATGATGATACTTATATAAAAACATTAATGATAGTATGAAAACAATGTCATAATGAATTCAAATGAAAATACCTCAAATTGAGGTCTTTTATCAGCAATTTTTCGATGAGATTTAAAAAGAGATTAGTTAGATTAATTAATTACAGATCATATTTAATCAAATTAATCTCTCAATTTTTTTTATCGCTTCACAGCACTAAATGAAACATGTGGGAAAAAACAAAAAAAAAACAACAACAAAAAAACACAATACTTGGATGTTTTTGATCAGGTAACAACAACAAAAGCTGACAAGTTTGATTAATTCAAGACATTTAAGCACTGGAGAGAAGTGCGTTTGACAGTTTACAGCAGGGGTGTTCAAACTTTTTTTTCATCAAGGGCCACATATCTAAACACATCCAACCACTCAATGTTATCTATAAGAGTCTGTGCAGATTCATTTTCTGTTGTCCCTTCAGAACTCACCACTGTACGATGTATCACCAAGTGTCCTGCTCACTCTGTCCTCCCGACGTCAACTTCACTGCTTATTATTTATCTTAAAATGCATTCATCTCAGTTCTCCTGAATATCTCAAGTATTTAATTATGTTAAGATTCTCTTATAGTTTACGTCACGCTGATCAGATATTTTTTTGTTGTCCCAAGAGTCAAAAAACAAATAGGAAAACACTCATTTAAATATAAAGCTCCTTCTGATTGGAACAATCTTCTTCATCGATTTGTGCTTTAACTTCAGTCCCTTCGTTTAAAAAGGCTCTGGTTCAATATTTACAAAACCCATGTCATTGTTTTTGATCATTTTGTCGAATTTTGTTGTTCATCTTGTACTCTGTGATTATCTTTGAACTCTGTTTTATTTTTATGTATTTATAATAATAATAATAATAATAATAATAATAATAATAATAATAATATATTATTATTATTATTTATTTATTTATTTATTTTTCAATTTTGTTTTATTATGTGTCAAACAGTCAAGCATGAGTGAGTGAGTGACTGTGTGTGTTTGTGTTTGTGTTGATTTTGTTGTTTTGATGCTTACTTGAATGTATGTATTCTACTCTATCTGTCTCTTGTCGTTGTATTTATGAGGACTAGGGATGGGCATGATTAGTCTGTCTGTTTGTGTCTCGCTCCTTCTGATGCAGAGAGACACATGTACAGACCCTGTTTGGTCACGCTACACACAGCAACCTACATTCGGTTTGTCGATTAAAATGAACGTAATTGATGAAATTCTTAATGATCAATTATCGATTAATCGAATAATCATGCCCATCCCTAGTCTGCAACGTACTGAAGTGCAAATGCGAACGATGTGCAACGATGACTTGTACAAGAAATTCCGTGCTTTGCGTTCCGGTCGGGACAAGTGAGTCCATGTGCACAGTGAACAAAGCAGCACATATGTTTCGGTGTCCAGTGGGAAAAAGCTTTGCCAGGTGAGAGTCGCTCAATGTCGATGACGAGGCCCCGCCTCCTGTACGGTGTCTTGGTTTTGACAAAGGCAAATCTGGTCACACTAACCTGTATTCACCTGAGTCGTGTCTTTTAATCTGACAGAAGTTGAACCGCATCAGCGACACAAGAGCTGGAGTTTTATCTTTGCTTAGTTTATGCAAATTAGCGATGCGGTTTTAAGTTTTGTTTCTGTGAGAGTTGAACAAAACTGAATTAAACACATTATAATGTCAAACAGCTGATGTGGCTCTAGAGTGGTTTCTTTATTTATTTCTTTATTTATTTATTGGGTCCCCATTAGTCTTTACTCAGGTAATGACTATTCCTCCTGGGGTCCAAGTTGGCATAATTTACAATAAAATGTTCCATTTTAATAATAAAGTTCACACATAAGTTCATACAGTCCTGTTCCAGAGTATACTGCACTACACAACACTACTACAATTAGAATATATCCAATAAAGACAATGCATGACTAATGACTAGATATGATTATATACAATTTCCAATATATGTCTTTAACAATTTTTTAAAACTAGGTTCATGCTTGTGAACAGTTAAGGTTTTGGGGGAGCATGTTCCAAAGCTCTATCGCCCTGTACAGAACACTTCTTTTCAGAACATTAGTCCTGGGCAGTGGAAGTATAAATTGTCCATGTGAAGCTCGTCTTGTGATACGGTTTATATGTCGTAAAGTTGAATTTATTTATGCAGATTAGTAGTGCAGATAGTAATAATAATGATGATCATTTTAATATAAAAATGTTAATGATTAATCGATAATCGATTGTTAATTCTTCCGACGATTGATTAAGAAAATTTCATCGAATCAATTTCATCCTTGAAAACAAGATGGTGAGACATCTCAAGGGGCTTATTCTCCAAACAAATAAATTCAAATTCAAATAGCTGTAGATAGATACTGAGTAGCAGATTTCAAAACAAAAATATACCTAAATCACCGATAAAGAAAATAAAATTGGAGACTGAAGTAAGTACGTCACAGTGGGCGTGTAGGAGTGGCGGTGAAAACGGGAGTTTTCCACAATAAGCTCTTACAGTTGTCTCAAACATGCACCAGTCACTCCATATAGAAGTTCTAAAAATTTTGCAGAATAGATCCGCTTTGATCGCACATTCTCACATTGTCGTACCCAGACACCACTAGCTTCTCTCCCTTTTTGCATAATTAAAATGACCCGAGTGTTATGCGCTCGGCTGCGGTGTTCTGATGTACCTCTCCTTGTTTACTCGCCGTCTTTGTGTGTGTGAAACGACAGACTCGCCTCTGCACTTTGAGGAGAGCTGTTAAAAGCCTTTCCTTGTCTAGGAGCGCGCTGTCCCTCTGTCTCACTCCGCGCTCTTGCTGTGTGTCTGAGCAGATGTGAAAGGGGACACGGAGCTGGAGCCTGTTGCGCCGCGGAGGACGAGAGTGGGGCCCCGCAAGCGAGACATTCGGACCTCCGCCAAACATCACCAGCCCGGGGAGCGGGACGGAGTAACGCGGCGGGTGCGGTCCGTCGCCATGGGAGACCGCAGCAGCCGGGGGCATAGATGTCGTGGAAGTGCGGACCTGCTTCAGTTCCTGTTGGATTTTTAAGTGCAAACTGCTGATGAAGATGAAAGAAATGCTTGTTTTGGATCATAATTGCAATGGAACTTAAAAAGAAGTGGGACTACAAATCAGCGAGGACCACAACAAGCGAGGAACAATCCAGGTAAATTTAAAGTGGAACTAAACACTAAATCTATGTTTTCTGCTATTAAACTGTGTACATGGGGTGCTCAGACTTTTTCAGTATGTGAGCTACTTTTAAAATTATCGTGTCTGAAAGATCTACCACCTAATACACTGAAGAAAAAAAAAAAGGTTGCTGGATTTGCGTAAAAACGTTATAGAAAGCGGTTGCATGCAATAAAGTTATGTTTAGGCTTTGAAACTTATTTCGATCCCCTTTACGCACATTTTTCTCAGAACATGAACATCACTTTTTCATGTTGATGAAATTTGATCAAATCATGCTGAATATGCATATTTATCTTATGTTACCTTATCATGAAATGTATAAGTATGTATGATTTAATTTAATTGATCTAATTCTGTAAAAGAATACAAAAACAGTCTTTAGTTTTCCACAGTTCTGTTTTGTCTTAAACAGAATCAAACACACAAAGAGACACACAAGGGACAGAGACACACAGTTTGGAGCTGGACAGTGTGAAGATTTATTCCAGTGAAGAAGCTCTGGTCTCTGTGGACACAGAATAACACATGATGATCACATTCTGATCATCTACTCTGTTGTACATGTTTAAATACATTTAAAGTATCTATAATGGACCAGAACAGAATCACAAGAACATCAGAACTGTATCTGCAGAAACAAAACTCACCATGTGCTGCTTTTCTTCCCCTAAACGCAGTAACAGGGAGGGCATCTGGTATAATGTCTCCTAGTGCCACATCACCCTGTAGAAACACGAGAACTGTTTCAATAGGAAGTACATTTTGGAACATTTAAAAAAAAATCATTTTAGTTGGTTTACTTACTTTGTTCATCTGTGCTCTGTGTTTTGTTGGTTCTTAAACATCTTCCTTTTTCCTGAAACATCAGCTGTAACATTCATGAACTTCCCCACAGCTCCAGCAGAGCTCTGGACGTCACTCTGTGTTTGTAGACGACTCTGGAACAAACACATTTAAATCTTAGTTCAACTGTCACACTCTTGTAGATGGACAGTCAAATTCAGTTTGTCTCATGGAAACAGTCTTTACATTAACTCCAATTTCAAATAAAACACCACAAACATGTTTTAACAATGACGACATTCTAGGTCGGAGAAGCACATAAAATCTTTAAAAAGTCTCACCTCCAGATCAGCTCTGATAATCCTCCTGCTCCACACTGCGTGTCCTCTGCTCCTGGAACTGTCCTGTGTCCTGTTACATTTGAATTTTCCCTCCAAAAAAATTGGGGAGGAGAATTCCAGAGGGAGGAGCCTCACCACAGATTATAATAAAGTCATGTTTCCTCAACCTGATTAAAACATGCAGGTCTCACATTGACCACAATCAAGCGACCTTTGTAAGATTTAAACATGCTGGACAGAGAAACGTTAAAAAAGTCATGTTATTGTTGTCAAATTTGTTTTTGCAATTTGAGCAACCCCCCTCAGACCTTTTTTTCAGTGTACAAAAATGTTAAACATATAATTATTTGTAAATTAATTATGAATTCTTACATGTACAACACATTTTGATGTATCTTGCATAACGTCATGAGATAATACTGCCCAACACAATTAAACTTTTACATGTTCATAATTACTTGAATCAGAGGTGCCCACACTTTTTCAGCATGCAAGCTACTTATAAAATGTCCAAGTCAAAAATGATCAACCGACTACAAAGTCAAGTAAACTGTACTGGACTTAAGAGAACTTTCAATAGCACTTTACAGAAAACTGAAAAAAGTGAAGACAGTAATTAGGATTTGTAAACCTGTTTTTTGAAGTTCCTAACTGGAGTTACATGGTTAGTACAAGTTTTACAGTGGGATTTAACCTCTGCACATTTATCAAACCAAACACACGTCGTGACAAACACAGAACAGGCGGCAGTAGCTCAGCTGGTGGAGCTTTCGCCCACTGATCTGAAGGTTGGTGGCTCGAATCCAGTTCTCGACATAAACATCTCAGGGTGAGTGGTCAGATCCACTGACCCACAGGTTGCTGGTGTGATTCCAGCTCCCACAGGTGAATGCTGTTGTTGTGTCCTTGGGCAAGACACTTAACCCACCTTGCCCACAGTGTCTGTGTACACTGGTGTGTGTGTGTGTATGTAGGCATGTGCAAAAATATCGGAATATCGATATATCGTATTGTTTAATGTGATGATACAGTATCAATATCGTGGGCTACTGTATTGATATATCACCAAGAGTAGTTTTACATGTGTTTTACTAAATTATTTTGTTCCAATGCTACAGTTTTGTGGCTTGTGGAGTGAAAGGAAACTCATTTATGCGACACATTTGACATTTTGACTCTGTTTTGAGGATTTAAATGTTTGTGTTTCATATGAACTTTGGACAAGAAGTGGTTTAACAAACACTTTTAGTATCACAGCCATGATTTAGCCTTTATTTTTTATTGAACTGTATCGAATCGATTTGAAACATATCATATTGAACTGAAAGTGCACTGTATCGAGATATGTATCGTATTGTAGCCTGTGTATCGAGGTATGTATCGTATCGGCAACTTCTTAATGATACCAGCCCTAAATGTGTGTGTGAATGGGTGAGTGGTTCCTTGTTGTAAAGTGCCTTGAAGGTGAAAAAGCGCTATAGAAAAATGTGACCATTTACCATGTATTCGTGCACGTTTATTAGGCAAACTTCAGCCACATGTGGCGGTAGGTCTGCTCTGTGCTGTTGGCTCCTCTGTGCCAACACTCATACATTTAGATCAGTTTTTGCTTCACGTTTTGTCTTGTCCTTCTAATCTGCGCGTATTGTAGCAGGAGCCTGTGTGCACTTAACACGGGAAAGAGTGAGAGCGTGAAAAGGCGAGGAGCGGTGCGCTGACATGAGGCAGATGGACAGGTAGGATGTTTTTAAAAAGTTTAACCTGCCCTGTGATACACGCTGGTACACAAGGACTAACGCTGTTGCGGACAAGCCGCGCACAGGGAGCGTGTGTGATTGTCATGTGCTGCGCAGTATCTGCATGTTCCAAATGACACACAGACACACGCTCTGGTCCTGGACTTGGATCAGTCCTGGTTCAGTCTGTATGCGGTGCAAAAGTTCAGCATCTCAGTCACGGAGGTCACGGAAACGGGAAACGGCCGTTATCCGTTTTTTCCATTCTTCTTTTTAACACGAAATTGAAAACTGAAAAAATGAATTGTTAGCCATTTTTTCATTTTGGTTTTGGAGACAAATAATGAAGAAAACAGTTGTTTTTTCGTTTTCTTATTTTTGGTTTTATATTGAAAAATGAATGAACGAATGACACCCGGATTATTCACCATCATCTAAACTCTTTCACTCATCACTTGATTCAAATTAATTTCTGGCTCAGACTGTATTTTTTTTAACATTTAATCCGCCCTACCCCAAACTTTCAGCACTCTGAATTATCTGTTCATTTGGGTCTGACTCACCCCTCTCTCTCTCCATGTGCCTTTAAGCGACAGCAGCAGCAGCAGTGTCATGTGAGCGGCACGAACAGACGCACACACAGCCTCCTCTTCCTCACACTCTTCTGTCTTCTGTGACTGAAGCAGGAAACTATCCAAGCAAAGGCCATGACACAACTACAAAGTGTTGTGCCAATCCGTGTTTTCGGTGCATTGATATGCAAATGATCCATGAGCGTCTGTAATGACACTTAAGAGAGAATATGAAAACTAAGAGATGAAAACCTAATAGGCACTGGCAGAATGTGACCCTCATAGTCCTCCCAGCATCTTTTGTTTTGTCTCAGGGCTATTTCAAAGTCTGTCCTGGTTTTGCGTGGCCTGATTCATCAGACAGTTTCACTTCGTAGAAACCGTCTGATCTCGCAGTGTTAGAATTTGTTCACTCGACGGTAGGCAGGTACTTTTTTTTTATTTAACCAATCGCTGCTATTTGGTCGTGATGTCTGTAATGCATCACTAACAGAGTTAACTGGTATATTAATCTTTTCCCAAATCCCGTAGGAAGAAGGACAATAACGTTTTTCCTCTTGATAAAATTCACCAAACATTCTCTTTGTTCCGGCTTTAAATCCTCGATCTCGGGAATCGTTGACAACACTGAATGTCTGACTCTTCGCTGATTGGTTGGTGCCCGAACTTGCTCTTTCGGGATTTTTGTGAACCCTCTATTGGGTCCGGTCAAGTGTTAACAGAGGGAAACAGGGGCAGATTTTTGACATTCAAATGTCTCTTATTCAGAAACTAGAGGGACTATTGAAATAAGTAAAGTATCAGAATGTAGGAAAGAGTTACACTCCAACAGGGTCAAGTTAAACCTGTGATATTCTTTCAAGTTGTTGACAAAAAAAAAAAAAAAAAAACTCATGTCAGTAACGGAGGGAATGAAATATGCAGCACTTTTTGGGCAATAAATCCAAACAGTGATAACTCTTGGTTCTCACTTCCATATCCTTAACAAACTGGTTTGAATATTTGCTTCATATAGTTTTCTACCATATGGTACAAGATTAGGTTGAAAAACCTCTTACTTTTTGAGTCATGAGATTTTTTATTAAGAAAGGTCATGGTAACGGAGGGAAAAGTAACGGAGGGAAAATTGTACAAGGAAGTAGAAGGTGCAGGATTTTACAAATTTTATCAGCTTTTTTCTTCCAAAAACTTTAATATTACTTCAAAATGAAATGTAACTATTTCTATAAAATATGTCAGTCCTTCCAAGCAAATTTTTATCATTTATATATATATATATATATATATATATATATATATATATATATATATATTTTTTTTTTTTTTTTTTTTTTTTTTGAAATCATGTACCTTCATCAACAGTTCAAAGATGGAATAACACAAGATATGATGAAATACATCCATTTATTGACATGATTTGCAGGTCTTTGAAATTTGGGAAATAATTTTTGTTCCATGTTTCATACATGGTCAGTTTAAAACATATGGAACTTTAGAACCAAAAATGGTACAGAAAAAAAGGTCAACAGTTTCATAAACTAGAGTACATATGTATCTGTTCAATACATTTTTATATCAGATGCATTAACTTGAATTTTTGGCCTTGCTGTTTACTTCTGCTTGACCAGGCTCAATTGTATTTTGATTCTTAACCTAGTCGCTGGAGAGAAATGAAACTGAGCGGAGGCACTAGGTTGCACCAGCTTGACTAGGTTTTGCCGTGGCTCAATATGAAAACATGGGTGAATCTAAACTTTAGATTCACCCATGTTTAGAATGTTTAGATTCTAAACATATGGCAAGCTGAGGCTTCCATGCCCTTTGTTCATACCAGCTCCACACAGCGAGCAGGTTACAGAGTAAAGGTTACTGCACACAGAGGGGCTGATGTGACAGTTGATTTAGCTCACATCAGAGTCACCCTTAATGTTAAAAAGCATCAGAAAATGTCTACAGCAGAAGGGAAAAACAGCCTGATCTGATTTGAACATAACATAATAACGTGCCTTAATGTACACTTTTAAATGATTAGACTATTCGTTTTATCCAAATCATATTCTAACCTTTTGGTACGTGTCTGAAAGCTGTGACGGATAAAATAACATATGCAGGCCAAAGAGCACTGGCAAAAAGAAACTACTTTCTGCTCCGGGTATATTTACAGCTTTACAGTAGCCATTTCAAGTACTAGATGACATCACACAGGACTGCCCTGATTACAGCCAGGTGTTTGTTTAGTCCTCCAGGTACTGCCCAGTTTAGCAGCTCTATTTCAAATGTGGTTGTCCCCATAGAGAAACGTGTCCTCTGTATCTGAGCCAAAAGGCGTCAGGAGCAGCAGCACCACAGTGAACTTCTCATCTCCATGTCCTGGGCTGGTCTTCTTCAGGAGCACACTGCAATTTTATCTAATCTGGACAAGATTTTAAAACTTACATCAGAATATTCATCTTGTTTTCTGTTTTATGTGATGTACTTACTAGACCAGAGACTTTAAGTGTTTATATCTTAAATTTTGGAAACGTTTTTTTGCAGTGTAGCTGGATGATCTGACCCATGATGCAAGTTTTGCTTCTAAATCAGTGGTGGAGCGTGCATTTCACACCGAGGCCTTCAGTAGTGCTCCGTCTGAAACAATCCTCAGTACTCCTCCTCAAGAACTATTTTATAGTTACATTATACACAGTATAAAGAGCCATAGAGATTCTCTGCACGGAGAAGTGAGGAGAGGGGAGTGTGTGGTACACAGAGAAGAAGTGAGGAGTGCCAGGACTAAAGCAGGACTAAACCAGAACTAAACCAGGACTGTCAGGATGGCCCAAAGGTGCACCCGCGTAGACTGTTGGGTGACCGCAGACGAAAGGACCGTGCTGGGGCTGGGGCTCCGTGCCACACGGGACTAGGCGCCTCACTGCGCTCAGTGCAGCTGTCGTCCGATCGTGCTTTGCGGACACCCTCCTCCGTTGTTTCAGGAGTTCTCTCTCTTGCTCTTTCGCTCTCTTGCTCTCTCTCAAGTCCAAGATTAGTCCTGATTTAAACCTGGTATAGTCCTGGTTTAGTCCTGGTTTAGACCTGGTTTAGACCTGGTTTAGTCCTGGTTCTGCTACAGATGCAGTTTGCTGCTTTTGCTAGTTCACTCTCTGACTGTCCAATCATGGCTCTGAATCCGGTGATGTTGTCGTTCGATGCTAGAAGACCCTGGTGACACCAACTCAAAATCTGATTGGTTTAAGCAACAGTTTCATGGACATTTATTTAGTGTTCGAGTTCCTGCAGAACAGATTGTGAAGGCCTCAGGGACACTTCTTTGACTTTGACTCTGCCTTAATATGAAAATCCTTGTGTGGAAGCAACACAACCTTCGGACAAGCTCTGAAAGGAAGTGGACAGACCAATTGGAATGATTTAATAATAATAATATAACTAACATCAGTCTGTGATGCAGATTTTATTTAGGCCAACAGAGATGGACTTGCAGGCCCTGACGCTCCACCACTGTTCTAATTATTTATTTATTTTATTTATTTTTTTTTATGTCCCAGTTGCACTGGGGGTATGAAGGCTTCATTGTGATTTTTATTTATTTATTGTACTGATACAGTCTTTGTAAGGCTAAGTAAAATGTTTATCATACATATGTATCTCTATAGGTTCTGTTCACTTTAATGAAAGCGTGGGAACACATGGCTGTTGTTTTTGTGCTTGTTATATACACCAGTGACTAATACATGAATATGTAACTCCCAGCTCTGGTATCTTAATTTCGTCTTGTAGGAGTAGGACTTGTATTTATTTATTTTTTTTCCCCCCTTCAAAATATATAGTGATGATATAAAAATAATTATAAACTAAAACTCTTAGAAAAGTAAATACACAGGTGAAAGTGGATTAAGGTGCAGCTCTAAAGTTCTAAATCAGAATGTAAAAAATCATTATCAAATCAGTCAGAGTACAGTGCACATATTAAGCACTGAGAGTTACTGGGTGTTGCTGTCAGTTCTACTCTGGTTCATCTTGGTGGTGACAACAAGATATGAAGTCTGCAGCATCCCTGACAGACGCTAGAAGTTTCCTCAGGCTGTCTTCAAGTACGACAAATATCTTAGCCGAGCACCTCAGGGTGGGCTTATAGAGCCTCTTCATGACGTCTCAGTGCTGGTTGTGTTGCTCCATAACTTCAGGGTTGGGTTAGATGTGGACGGGGAAGTTCTTGTATTTAAGTTTGCCTCGCAGTTGGCACGCCGCCCGCACCGCCAGCTCCCGGGTTTGAAAACAGTGAAAACATGTCAGAACTTGTCGCGGCGTACCCGAGAGCTTCGGCTTAGCGGGCTGCGCTCACTGAGTCTTGTCCAACTCCTGGGGTGACGTTAAAAAGTTAGTACCAAGCACCTGAAAAAGCAGCTGTGAGAAGAAAGCTGTTGTCCTGGGGCCTTCAGTGTTTTCAGGGAGCCCAACAATTGTTGTTGCGATGGCTCCTGCCTTCGAGATGCAGTAGCTTAGCCTTAAACTTCTTGGTCCCCTCGGCTGTCGCTTTTAGCTCGGTCCATGTATCAGTTATCGGTTACTGGCGGTGTCTGCAGACCGCTCCAAACTAGCGATACACTCTGCATGGTCGTCAACGGTGGCCTGAACAGCGGTCAGCTTTGCCTCATATTTGGTGTAGGTGTCTCTAATCTCGGCCAACAGTTCAGATTTAGTTTCCACTAATTTAGTCTAATTTATTCTTGGGTCAGGGGTTACAGTAATCCGAAGAAGAAGAATCCAGATGCAGTCTTGTCTTCTTAATCGTCACACACACACACACACAAAACAACAACAACAATAACAGTATTATTATAGTATACAGCTAGTTGAAATTCATTTCCATTAATTTATCCTTGTATAATATCAAATAATGTAACTCCATAATTACAGCAGAACAGACATGCATGTTTTCTTTTTTAACCTCTTAGAATTCCAGGCCATTTTTGTGAAATCACTCTTGTTCTGACCTCTCCAAACTAAAATGATTGCCATGAGTGAACCCTCAGTTGCATATACACAAGTTTGGGGTTTTTTGTAAGGTAACACCCAATAGTTTCACCCACAGGTGTAAGAATCACTCTAAGTATGTCTGGTAGGTATTTATACACTTTGGCACACACCTAAAAAATTATTTTTCTCATCCTCGCCCAAATTTTTTTGTTAAAATTAAGGTGTAGAAAGCTGCAGTAGGTAGCTGGGGACTGAAACACTCTATATTTCTATTGAAAACCATGTTGACCTCTTACATTTCAAATTTGATGAGAATATCTATAAAAATGAGGATTTTAGACTACTTTTATTGCTAGTATATTTAGGCGTTTTCCAGAGGGACTTTTGCTTTATCCAAATTTATCCAAACCTATCCAAACCTATCCAAATGGAGACATTTGGAGAACGTTTGGAAAAAATGCAATAACTTTTGAATGCTTCAACCCACAGACATCAATGAGGGCTCTACTGAAAGCTCACACTTAGAGGAATCTTTATCTACACACCAAGCTGCTCTATTCCTTATGAAAATATATATAGCATATCAAAACACAATATAAAATGTATATTTATATATAAAATATAGTCAAAACAAGTGTTATGGGTCAAAATAAATGTATATTTACAAATGTATAACAATGCAAACTGTAAACAAACACATTTCAAACTGTAAACAAACACACTTCAAACCGTAAACAAACACAATTCAAACTGTAAACACACACACACTGCAAACTGTAAAAACACTTTTTTCTATTGTCCTTGTTCTTTGTGCCAGTCATTATAACAGTCCCTTTGTGGCTGGAAACACAGGGGCACGTCACAGGTTGAACATTTTACAGCCGTTTTCGCATGGCACTTCCTGCATTTCAGTCTTCCTTGGGTCTTGTCACCACTTGCGACGATGTGCACAAGACGATGATGTGTCTCTTTCCTACTCTCCTCCTCCCGCTCTGTACTGATGGCTCCTGCCTCTGCCAGCTCCAATACAAGGGTTTCTCTAAATGCCTTTTGGTGCATTGGGATTTTACCCTTTAACGTGCACTGTCCTTTATAAAGGATAAAGGCATTCACCACAGCAATGTCCACAAAATGATAAAAAAAAGTCTTGTACCATTTTTTGGTTTTGTGTAAAACCTCATAATATCCGATCAATGCATCGGATAGGTCAACGCCTCCCATGTGCCTAAGGAAAAACACAAAATACGTTAGCAACAAGCAAGTACAAAACTGAGAGGGGATGAAGCAATATTATATCATATACATACCTGTTATAGTCCTTGATGGCTGGTGGAACTGGCACATCTTTCATAGTCCAACAGCCTGTGTCATCCTTTACCCGGCGCTCCACTGTCTCCTCTCCATGGGCAGTGTGCATGGTGGAGCAGATGAATACATCACGGGTGTCTTTCCATTGGACAAAGAGCAAGGGGTCCTCACGAATCCACCTTATACTGCCACGGGGAGCTCTGGAGTCCAGCGTATTTTCTGTTGTCCTGGGGTATATCCTTGTCTATTAGTTCTTATTGTGCCACAGGCTGACACTTTTTTTTTCAGAAGGTCACGGAATAGAATAGGGCTAGTGTAAAAATTGTCTACATAGAGTTTATAGCCTGTGCCCAGTAGAGATGTGTCCAAAAGGGTCATAACAGAGTCATAGCTCAGCCCGTTCTTGCTGGCCTGAGAGCTTTTGCCCTCATAAACAAAGAAGTCCCATGTGTAGCCTGATTTTGAGTCTGCCAAAACAAATAACTTGTAGCCCCACCTTACAGGTTTGCTTTTTAAGTATTGTTTGAAGCTCACTCTTGCCTTTGATGCCACCATCCTTTCATCAATGGCGAATATGCTGACCAGGTTGGTAATTCTGGCGGCATGCATCTCTTATCTCAGTATACAGTGGTTTGATCTTGCCCAAGCGGTCAAACTCTTCAGTGCCTCTTTTTCCTTCATTTTTGGCATCTTCTTCTGGACTACTCAAGTGGAGAGCACGGATAATAGAAAAGAATTTCTTTCCGGTCATAACTGATTTAGGGAATGGTAGGCTGTACAACTTTCCTCTTCTCCAGTAATCAGTAAGTGAAGGTACTTTTGCGAATCCCATGTATATAACAAGTGCCAAAAAAGAGAAAATGTCTTGAAGCGCAATGTCCGTCCATGCTCTGTATGCTGATTGGCCATGCATATTTGTGTTTCTGATAAGTGTCGATAACACAGTACCAGTAAAAAACAGCTGGAACAGTTCCAGACATGTGTAGTCAGATGTGCTAATGAGTTGAGGTCCAGGAGTACGTGTAGGACAAAAGGGAAGGGGGGTAGGTGTGAAATCCGCCACTTCTGTATTGTTCCAACGTCCTGTGGAAGGTGAAGATGGTCTTGCACCTCTGCCTCTGCCTCTGCCCCTCCTCCGTCCTCTGCCTCTTTTTGCTGTTTTCTCAACCCGGGGAATCTTTGAGGAAGGGCCCGGCTCTGGTTCGGCTGCAGGCACTGAAGTCAGTCTAAAATGAAAACAACAAAAACATATTATAATACTATAAATGATTTGTAAACAGTAAATGCTACTATACAGATTGCTCTACAGACTATTATTCTACTACTGTATAATATTCAACCACTACTTACACTTGCCTCCCTCCCCACACAAACATTCACACCATATTTACACCTTGCAACTAACTTCATTCCAACATTGTATACACCTAAAATAGTCTCATACTGTAACAAATGCACTCAAAATACATTGCATTTATTGATCAAATAAAGTAACTTACTCAGGGTCATCAATTTCCACATGCACCTCAGCCAAAACTTCAGTGTCTGGTTCCCAATCAGGGTCAGAGTCATTTTGCCTGTAAAAGAAAGAATAGTGTTTATTTGCCACTATGTATGCCATATTATAAGATGCTGCAACTTATTGTTTCACCATTTATTATGTGTATACTTGTTTTACTCTGGGCCTACATGCCCTTATCTACAGTAATTAGAGATTAGAAGTCTGATCCAAAAAACTAACTAAAAGTGCGCCTCCCCAGTGTGCACGGTGTACATAAATGCTGTTTAGGTATCTGATATTTTATTACATTTTACAATATTTTACATTTATATTTATAGCGGGAAAATAAATACACTTACCGATCCAAAATGGCATCCAATCCCTCAAAAAACATTTCTTCTTCCACTGAGTCCACCGCGGACACATCGCTCTCCGGTTCCGACAGCTCCTGGTCCGAGGTGTCACTCAGCCTTCTCGTACATATTTCCGCAGCTTCCAAGGCTGAAAACCGCGTCTTCTCTGTTCGTTTAGCCATAACTTTGAAACAAAGGCAGAGCACCAACACGCACGGAGTATGTACTGGAGTATGTACTGTACTATACTGTACTATACTGTACTGATGTACTGTGTACAGTAAACACCTCAAACTGTATATATAAACTCTTTTTTTGACTGCCCATTGGCTATTAGGTAAAGCGTCACTAGTGCGTAACGCGTAACCATTGGCTGCGTAAAAGACGCACGCTTTACGCACACAGTCTGTTTGTGTTTGTGCCGGCGGTTACGCATCATCCAAGCGGCGCAGGTATACAGAAAACCATGGCTTGTGATATGTCATTGTGTTCATTGGCTCGTTGACTGTAAGGGAAAATATCACTCCGCGCCTGTAATCAAGTTTGGGTGATTGTGCACGAGGGGAAGTGGGGAGTAAACTTTCTGAGTTCTGTACCACTGATTGGCGATGTGGGGCTTTAGTAACCGAAAACTTGCACTCTATTGGCTGACCAAAGTGCCAATTAAATGCTAACTCTTTCGTTTAGCATAGACAGTAGCGTTATTGTGCTCAGTAAATATCTTAGCCCTGAAATCGCCAGAAGAAATGCAAAAAAAAGTGACGGATCACTTTTCACGTTTGGAATACTTTGGAATACTTTCCGGCATAGAGGAACTAATTCATTTTGTGGACATATTTTCTTCACTGGATTATATTCTCTGGACCTGTACGGACCAAATGAGACCAACTTTCTGGGGATATGTGGATGTTTGACAGAATGAGAGCCCTCAAAAGGTAAGAACAGTCCAAATCCTTTGCACGTGCTTTTCTGTAAAACGGCTGTCTTGTCAGTGCTGTTGTGGTTACTGTGGAAAATGATTTGGATATTCAAAAAGACGAGACTCGTAGCTTTAATTTGATGTGTATATTGTTAGTGTGGACGACGGAGATTCATATGCAAATTGCTGTAGCGTTGTAAATTAAGGGCGACGGCCCGCCGGCGGGCCGTCGCCCTTAACTCGAGATGATTTAGGCAGTCAAAGGTTAACTTTTTGGTCCTTCCTGTGGATCAATCCTGCCCATCACCTTCACCTTTCACTATTTTTCAATTCTGTTAGGAAGAGAAACAGTTTGAACAGAGGTTTGCAGTCACACACATCTGATTCCCTTTTGCATTTATGGAGTTCACAAACACATTTCTTGAGCCGATTTCCGCTGTTAGGATCCAACGACCACACAATTAACGATGTCTGAATCCCAAAACTAAAATATGACAATATCAGAACCAGAAACAAAAGTGATATGGTTCAAAAGACTTGAAAAGATCGGCTTTGACAATAGACACATCCCACTGGGAAAACAAACATGGCGATTTGATTCTCACTTTTTTGGAAAATCCTTCCCAGTATGAATTGTGCAATGACCGGAAGACAGAGATTCTTGATGCGTCTATTACTCTCAACAAATAAGAAGGTCATTATCACCCAACCTGACTGACAAACAGGAAGTTAACAGAAAGCAAGAGAATCACACTTTCTCTTACCAAAATAAACGTTTCCAAAATAAAATGAGTGCATTTAAATAAAAGAAATATGGCACGTTTTCTCTGCCGGGTTACACCTGGCTTAGTGATCACCTGGCTGCGTCTTCCCGTTCTTGCTCGTCTTTCTTTCCTTTCGGGGGCATTATTTTCACAGAATATGAACTACACACTTTAAAACTACGTGTGGCAAAGCGAGAGAGTCTTTAGCGTCTAGACGACCGAGTAGAAGTGATTAAGTTCAGAGGACGCAGACACACGCACCTACTCCACCAAACCACCCAACTAAGACAAACTAAAATTGTATTATAAAACAGTTTTGGTGCAAAATCTCCAGCATGTTAAATGTTAAGTAAAGTTCAGTTAGAATCAATAATTATATCTTGATGAATAATGTATGTTAGATATAAAGGGTTAGAAACATTATTAGGTGGTTGTTAGTGTTTATGCTAATAGTTACATCAGCAAACTACACAAAGCAGAGTTCCATGCAGTTCGACTCTAATGCAGATGTTTGGAGGCTGCCCTAACCCGGCTGAATAATGCATTAGAGTCAATGTATGGAACAGCAGCAGCCTTTAGAATACAGACGCTTTGATTAAAAACACTGGACAGGTCTATAGGCGAGTTTCAGCTGACGTCATTGTTATTAAAAGCCCATGTTGCATGCTGGGAAATATTTTGGTCGGAGGCAAGAAACAGGATAGCGTCAAACACAGTGCATAACCTCGCGTATTTATCCCCGATAATGGTAAATTCCTGCTGCATTATCGGATGCACAAATAGAAGCACGGAAGAAGGAAAATGTCTTTTTCGTATTCTGAGTGAAAAGAACCGCTAACAGTGAATTAAACGACTTTCAAACATTGCAGAGCAAACGTAGAAGATCCTAACAAACTGTGGACTCCAACAAGTTCAACAACACATCGAGACTCTTGGAGGTTTGCATCTTTTCTGCTGTGAATAGCCCAGGAGTTTCCACCAAGTCATTGTGGATATCGCCGAAGTGAATATTTGTCCAGGTAGTTGATGATTCAGAAATACCAGAAATTTGGTTTGGTCCAGGCTTTCTATAGAGGTTGAAAAGGGTGATTTGGCTCCGTCGATGCTTATGACCAATTTCTGGTCAAATGGTCTTGGGTCCTCTGCCGTTAGAGTGGATAAATAACCGGGATCAATACCCTTTACGTGCTTTCTCGCTCCATCCGTCATGTTGAATTAGTGTTCATTGCCGCCGACCAAAATAATTCCCAGGATGCAACGCGTGCTTTTGTCAACAATGAAACTCGCCTATACAGTATGTTTAGTTTCGTGATGTAACAGTGGTTTTGTTTTGATTCAGTCCTTAGTCTGGTCCATGCTAGTCCTGATTTAGTCCCTCTTGTTGGTGCTGTTTGGATTCTAGAATGTGATGATGTTACACTACTTTCTTTTTTTTTTATAACTTTGTTTTTATTGGTTTTAAGTAACATTTCAAAACATACAAAAACAATATAAAATCTAAAACAATGTAACAACAGTCTGGAGTTACAGGTTCTTGACATTTTTATGTACTATGTTGTTTTACTGGTGTCATTTATGAATACATTCCATTTTTCCCATTGCTCATCGTATTTGTACACTTTCAGTTTAAGATTATATGTTATTCTTTCCATCACTGAAATATTCTCCACAATTCTGGTCCGGTCTTGTTGTGCAGGTGGATCTGGTTGTAACCAATTCTTTGTAATTCCCTTTTTAGATGCATCTAAAAAAAAATTGTCAAATTCACATTTAAACAGAGACTGTGATAGGTGGGGTCCACTACAACCCATACTAGACTGACCAATAGGATTCAAGGATATGTTTTCGCAGATTTTTTCCGAAGTTAATCGAAGCAGTGACGATTGTAGCTTCCCAAAGAAAAAACACAACACGAAACACGTGCAATGGAAAGATCTGCGTGAGCTGTGGCTCACAGTTTTAGAAATAATGAGGAGTGGATGTATTTTATGGGTAAGTTTAGAGAAAGTGACTTTTATAGATTTCAAAGTGATGATGAAGTTGATTAGAAAGTGGAAAACAGCGATAGCGACAGACTTTCAGAGAGTGAAACTTACGAAGGTGAGAATGCCGTTGATGCGTCTGTGTGGAGTCCTGCGATATCCCAACAAACTATCCGGGAGTTTTATACTCGATTATGAACCAAAATTGCCCTGAAATCTGGATGTTGCCCAGGCTAGTACTTTGAAATATTTCAGTCTTTTTTTCCAAGATGCGATGTATGACAGAATTGTTACAGAAACAAATGCTTATGTGGAGCTCTGCACATGAGAAAGTAAACAAGGTGACAAATACTGGACACACGCACTGACGGGGAAGAGTTTTATTATTATATTATTATATTATAATAAGATAAATGAGTTGAATAAGTTAAATGGAAAAAAAAAAATGAATTAGGTCCACACAGGTGCACACTTGGCTTTACTGTATCTGCTGATATGAAATCTGTTTAAATACTTTGACAAATATATTTTTAAATTTTTTTTATGAATATAGTACTCAGAACATGCAGATATCAGATGCTGAATGTAGTTTTTTGTTTTCGATTTTGCACCTGACCAGGTAAACTCTTATTTTCAGTGAGCTGTTATACACCTATAAATGAGTTGAATCACATTTAAACATCCATAAATGAAGAGTTCAGAGTCGAAGGTTTCCAGAGATACAAATATGTCTGTGTTTCAATTAAGTTCATGAGTGTAAAAATCATTTATAATCACTCGTGGAAGTCTGTTTTCTTTTATGCAATTATGCTCTAAGGGCAGCCCTAGTAATACATGTATGGGCTGTTCCTAGTGGGCGTCCAGGGGGTAAAGAGTTAAAGTTGTGTTTAATTGTTTCCAATATGCCCTGATTTTCAGGCAACTCCAAAACACAGGTGTGGGATCAGCGTCCATTTCTCCACACAACCTCCAGCGCTCTTGCAGGGTGGAGGTCTGTCTATGATATATTCAAATTAAAGAGGTACTTTTATGTTGAATACATCTTTGGAGAATTTTGCTATGTTACAATGTTTTTCCCTTGTCAGAAACATGCCTGAAGAGGTTTTAGATCCATCCATGCACAGTTCAGTAATTCTGTGATCTCTCCTTAGGATTCACAGCAGTTCCCCATGAATACATAAATCATACACAGATAATTCATTTTTCTGGAGCAACATTGAATCATAAGAATAAGAATACAGCAAATATACAAGTACACAAACATGACACATAACTGTACACACCTTGACAAACCTGATGTGATGTGCAGTACTTTCATTAGCGGGCTGCATGCTGATTATGTTGAGATTGCGCTCTGAAGGGTGTGTGACTTAGTGTGGAAAGCAAAGGGAGGTTGGACTCAGAGCATCAAATGTTGATATGTTGTTTTCGGTGAATACAGCATTTTCAAAAGAATAAAAGATAACATGGTGATCTACAACCCAAAACATGCTACAGGTCTCCATGAACAGTTGATAGTCAAGGTCAGTTAAATACAATCAATCAATGAACCTGTCCAGGGACGACAGGTGGAAATTAGCACTGATGCTACAACCTGATGTACAATGCATCTCTCCTGTTAAGGTAAAATGCAAAAATTGTGTGCTGTCCCTGTCTGAAATAAATAAATAAAATAAAATAAATAAATCTAAATATGTGACGTTTTAGCAGTTAATACCCTAGAAAAGTTAAATACCACCCTTTAAGTACATTCACAAATGTTAAATCTAGTGTCGTCGTACTCGAGATGGTCTTGAGACCGGCCTCAAGACCCTTTTTTCACACTTTTGGTCTTGTCTCAGATGCAAGCTCATTTGTACTCAGTCTTGTCTCGGTCTCGAAGGCGCTTGGACTCGGTCTTGTCCAGGACTCAAGGTCAAGGACACTCAACAATTGTGATCCCATTATTACAATCACTCTTGTCTGCCAATAAACTTGTATCAGTGTACAGGAGTGCTTGGTGCTTCTCACTGCTGCCTGGAACCTTGTTTGTAGCCAGCGGACACTGCAGCTCGTCACTACACACTCCAACACGCTGCTTGCCAACAGAGTGAACCTTGTCACAAGGCAGGTTAAACGTTTTAAAACAGTCTACCTGTCCGTCTGTCTCACGTCTCCTAACCTTTTTTGCACGCTCACGCCTCCCCATGTATAACTCATATAGGCTCCCTCCACACACAAAGCACACAAAGCAAAAATTAACCCAAACTTATGTTACAGCATCTGTGCATCATAGTTCTGCTGCAATATGTGAGCTGAAGTTTCCCTAATAAAAGTGCACAAGTCCATTTATATTTGTCATGATGGACATTTGGTTTGATAAATGTGCAGAGGCTGGTGAATAGGTCACCACAGCAAAACCAGTAAGAGAAAGTGTCTCCAATTAGGAACTTTAAAAAACAGGTTTGTGTGTGTGTGTGTGTGTGTGTGTGTGTGTGTGTCAAAATAACTGTAAAATACTAATAAATATAGAAAACGACAAAGATGTCTTGATTTGGTCTCGATGGGCCGTAGTCTTGGTCTTGTCTCAGTCTCGACCTTTAAAAGTCTCAGTCTTGTCTCTGTGTCGAACCTCAGAGGTCTTTGTCTTGTCTCGGTCTGGAACCTCAGAGGTCTTTGTCTTGTCTCGGTCTGGAACCTCAGAGGTCTTTGTCTTGTCTCGGTCTGGAACCTCAGAGGTCTTTGTCTTGTCTTGGTCTCGACCTTTAAAAGTCTCAGTCTGGAACCTCAGAGGTCTTTATCTTGTCTTGATCTCGAACCTCAGAGGTCTCGGTCTTGTCTCGGTCTCGAACCTCAGAGGTCTTTGTCTCGTCTCGATCTCGAACCTCAGAGGTCTTTGTCTGGTCTCGGTCTCGACCTTTAAAAGTCTCAGTCTCGTCTCGGTCTCCAACCTCAGAGGTGTTTGTCTTGTCTCGGTCTTGAACCTCAGAGGTCTTTGTCTGGTCTCGGTCTCGACCTTTAAAAGTCTCAGTCTCGTCTCGGTCTCCAACCTCAGAGGTCTCTGTCTCGTCTTATTCTCAAACCTCAGAGGTCTTTGTCTTGTCTCGGTTTCGACCTTTAAAAGTCTCAGTCTTGTCTCAGTCTCGAATCTCAGAGGTCTTTGTCTCGTCTTGGTCTCGAACCTCAGAGGTCTCTGTCTCGTCTCTGTCTCGAACCTCAGAGGTCTTTGTCTTGTCTCGGTTTCGACCTTTAAAAGTCTCAGTCTTGTCTCAGTCTCGAATATCAGAGGTCTTTGTGTCTCGTCTCGGTCTTGAACCTCAGAGGTCTCTGTCTCGAACCTCAGAGGTCTTTGTCTTGTCTCGGTCTCGAACCTCAGAGGTCTTTGTCATGTCTTGTTCTCGAACCTCAAATGTCTTTGTCTTGTCTCGGTCTTGAACCTCAGAGGTCTTTGTCTTGTCTCGGTCTCGACCTTTAAATGTCTCAGTCTTGTCTCTGTCTCAAAACTCAGAGGTCTGTGTCTCGTCTCGGTCTTGAACCTCAGAGGTCTTTGTCTCGGTCTCGGGACACTGTGGTCTTGGACAGGTGTTGATCTCGAATAGTGCGGTCTTGACTACAAACCTAGTTAAATTCAATCATTTCTATTAGTAACAATGCCCAGGAGTTCACTGTATTACAAGAGAAATGTGCAGTGGAACATTGTTCATTTGAGCTGTCCTCGTCTGTATTAAACACTGTCCTACAGCAGGTTGTGAGCTCATGTGACACACAGTTGTACTTCACACTGTATGCAGATTGGATTTTAGAAAAGACCATAATCGAAAGCCAGTTTTGTTTCTGAAGTGGCACTCTCTGTGAAGAACCCTTGGCATCGCGAGCCACTTTGTGTCAGTGTGTTAGAAGTGTACAGTGGCAGAGTGGTTAACACTGCTGCTGTAATCGGACAAAGCTAGGCAGTTTGCCAGCTGGGAGCCCAAGTGATTCTGTGGAGCGCTGAGCGTTAGAAATAAACCTTGGAAATAAGTCTTGGAATGATGAAGACTTGGAAGTGTTGTATAGTGATTAACAATTTGAACATTTTTAATCATTTGAAACCAATGAGTAACAATGTGTGTATGGCATGGCTTATCTTTGCTGGAGCAGGGTGGGATGTTTAGCTTTATAAATGTATATTCCAAACAATAGAAGTAATTACCTGAGAAAATGCTATGCTAATGAATTCATTTTTTCTTATTTGGCTGGTTTTACCAAACATAAGGTTGGTAAGAATAACAAATTCAGACCTTTAACAGTCTGAATAGAAAACATAAACTTTTAGAAAATAAATACACCTTGTGCACTCATTCCCATGGAACTCTGGCACAACAATAAAAAGTACAAAGCAGATGTTCTCCCTCCTCTGACTGTCTGCGAAGGTCAGCCCTCCCTTTAGAATCACCAGAGCTCACTGAGGCGTCTTCTGCAAACCATACAGCATTTAAAACATCCTAGGTTACACAAAATTGACTCTTGTGAGATTTCAGCTGTGATAAAATGCTGTTATCTCCTCAAAACAAACCTGGAGTTAGGCCTGTCACGATATTTAGTACATTTGACAATATTTCGGGGTCAGTATTTATTGTCAGTACTTTTTCTTTGCACTAATGGGAGATTTGTTGTTAATTTTCTGTACTATGAAGAGATTTGAGCTGTAGATGGATGAATTATGATCTTCTGTGACACTAATTGCTTAATTACTGTAACTATATGGCACACTTAAAATCCATTAATTTTCTCAAAAATGGACAGTGTGCCTTATAATTCTGTATGTATACAATGTATTAATTCTGGTTGACTTACTGACCTCTAACCGTTTTTATGTGGTACACAGCATTCAAAAATCTGTCAAAATGTTTTAGTATGACTTGGGTAAACTACGAAGCCACAGTGCTTGATGGACTGTCAAAGCATTACAGCGACCGTAGTAAGGAGCCTCGCGGAGTAAAATGCGAAGTATAGTTCTGCGTCAATTCCACGAACACTGCCGCTGTCGCCTTATCACCGTCATTTTTGATTTAAAGGTCTGCGTCAATGTTTATGCTCCACAAAGTAATTTACCGCCACAACAACAGAAGGCTAGGATGTAAACCTGGTGTTTGTGTAAACCAGGTATGGACAACCTTAAATACTCAAAGAGCCATTTGGAGTGACTGGAAAACACAAAACCCTTTTGACTCTAAAATGACGAGAACACTACATATCATTTTTTTTAAAATTTTATTATTAGTTTTAGTTTTTTATACAGAGCGTACAGGTAAAACAAAGTGTGTTGCATTTATGAAATCAATGAAATGCTACAGAGAAAATATGTCCATTCATATAAACGGTCTGTATGTACGACCTGCAGATGTATAATCTCTGAAAAGTTTCACATGAACCATCTCCTCATATTCCACTGAGTCGTGTCCTTTAGTCCGACAGAAGCTGAACCGCATCAGTGCACAAGGAGCGAGCAGTTTTTTTTGTTTTGTTTTTTTCAGCTCTTATAGTTGATGAGATATGTGGTTTTAAGTTTCATTTCTGTAAAACATAATGTTTAAATGTTTAAAGCTGCATTAAACACATTATTACTCAATGTATATTTGAGTCATCCTCTAAGGAAAAAAAAAAACAACAAACTTAAATGATCCTCCACATCCACATTCATAATGTACATTCACCAAGACAGAGAAGCAACACCGGGCGAGTTACACCACGATCTGACGATGTATCATGGACGCCTGTACTAAGGATCAATCTCAAGTGTCGCCCGTTTGTTTCTCTGCTTTATAATGTGCCTTATAATCCGGTGCACTATATATATTGTACAATATTGTGCATGTAGAACTCTTTCTTGTGGATAATTCTGCTTTATGGTTTGGTTTCAGTAATATCGTTTATCGTCTATCGAGTTGGGTTTTCATCCACACATATTCATCCACATATTATTACTCTGTCTACATCTCCAATGCTCAAAATGTTCCGCTCCACCTTGTGATGTCATGTAGTGGTACTTTTGAAGTTAACAGCTCCTTTTAGATTTTGTTCAGTAGAGGTTGGTAATTCCAGGTCTGAAATGATCCAGATGATTCTAGTGAAGATGCATGGAGTTAAAAAACACACAGACAGGTATGTGTTTGATACAACATTATAACATAGATCAGAAAACGGCATAATATGGGCGCTTCAATCCGTGTGTCATTAGTTCATTCGTTTTTCAATATAAAACCAAAAATAAACTAGAAAAGCAGTCAGAGAGCGCAGACCTCCGCCAAGCACTACCCCCATTTTTTATATAAATTGCGATAAAATCAGTCTTCTGGATCAGATCCGGATCAGCCTTTGGAATATGAAAGAGGATCCCATTGTCCATCCCTGAGTCAAATTTCATGGGGTTTGGTCAATAATTAACTGAGATATTGAGAAACCAAATTTTTGGCCCCATTTACCACAATGTTAACAAAAATTTCAAAGTGATCCAGAATCCAGGATTTCTTCCGGATCACCCCCAAAATGAAGTCAGTTCTTCCTTTTCACATTTCCAACAAATCCTGAAAATTTCATCAAAATCGGTCCATAACTTTTTGAGTTATGTTGCTAACAGACAAACAAACAAACAAACAAAGAAATAGACAAACGCCGGCAAAAACATAACCTCCTTGGCGGAGGTAAAAATGAAAAATCTACAGTTTTCTTCATTATTTGTCTCCAAAACCAAAATGAAAAAAAAAAAAAAACAGATAACGATTAGTTTTTTCAGTTTTCGATTTTGTGTTTAAATGAAGAATGGAAAAAACGGATAACGGCTGTTTCCCGTTGACGTGACTTCTGTGACTGTGATGCCGAACTTTTGCACTGCATATGAACTGAACCAGGACTGATCCAGGTTCCAGACCAGACTGGGACCAGAGCGGGAAATGAGCGGGACCAGAGCGGACTCCGAGCTTTGACTGAGCCTTCGGTCTGGTCCCAGTCTGATCCCGGCCTGGTTCTGGCCTGGTCCTAGCCTGGTCGCAGCCTGCTCTTGGTCTCATTCCTGGTCTGGTCCCGGCCTGGTCCTGGTCTGGTCTCGGTCTCAGTCCCGCTCTGGTCTTAGTCTCGGTCTGGTCCCGGTCTGGTCTTGGTCTCAGTCCCGCTCTGGTCCCGATCTGGTCTTGGTCTGGTCTTGGTCTCAGTCCCGTTCTGGTCCGGTCTGGTCTCAGTCTTGGTCTGGTCCCAGTCTGGTTTTCAATATAAAACCAAAAATAAGAAAACGAAAAAACATCCAAAATGAAAAAAACAGATAACGATTTGTTTTTTCAGTTTTCAATTTTGTGTTTAAATGAAGAACGGAAAAAAACAGTTTATGTGATTTCCGTGACTGAACCAGGACTGATCCAGGTCCGGGACCAGAGCGGGACCAGGGTGTCCGAACCTCAGCTTCGAGCTCCGGCCCTGCCTTGGCCTCTGAGCCTCCGGTCTGGTCCTGGTCTGGTCCTGGTCTTGTCTCGGTCTCAGACTCGCTCTGGTCCTGGTCTGGTCCCGGACCTGGTCCATTTGAACCAAAAGCTCTTAGTTCAGTTTGTTTTCGTTGGTGTGAAAGCGTCAATCGGATGCTTTGCACCACCTCAGAACCAGCCGCGGTTGTTGAGCGCGGAGGACCAGAGCCGCCCGTCCTGACCTGTAGTCCACAGCACATTCTCACTTTCCCCGCACGGAACCAGCGCACAGACGATAACATGGAACCGCTTGGACCACTGGTCTCGATCTCAGTCCTGCTCTGGTCCCGGTCTGGTCCCAGTCTGGTCTAGGACCTGGATCAGTCCTGGTTCAGTCCGTACACGGTGCAAAAGTTCGGCATCGCAGTCACAGAAGTCACGTAAACGGGAAATGGCCGTCAAACGTTTTTTTCCATTCTTCATTTAAACACAAAATCGAAAACTGTAAAAACGAATCATTATACTTTTTTTTTTTTTCATTTTGGTTTTGGAGACAAATAATGAAGAAACTTGTTTTTTCGTTTTCTTATTTTTGGTTTTATTTTGAAAAATGAATGAACGAATGACACACGGATTCGCTTTAATGAGAGCTGGCATCAGTGAACATAAAAGCACAGTAAACCGACTGGCCCCTTCAGTGATTAATCTTACATAACTCATTTCTATCGCCTCAAGGTCACTTTCCAATTATATGCTTTATTCATTATCTCTCCATATGTAATATTATAAAAATGCTTTCAAATCATCCAGCGCTTTTGTAGCCACTTAAACACGCTTTACATTACGACATTCATCCGATCCGTATTCAGAAACTAAAAGATACTGCCAAATTCAAAGCTGCCTTGGCTTACACCGACACGACCGAGGCTGCCCCTCTGACCGCCGCCAATCACTCAACTCATCCAGATGCGTGGACAAAATGGGTGAAGTGTCTTGCCAAAGGACACAATCAGGCGTAATCAAATAAAAATCTGAATTCGAGCTGGTGTAATTATGCGATCACAAAGGCTGCAATTATGTAGATAACAGAATGTCCACAGCAAAGAACACATATTCCTCCCATATTCTTTACTGGAAGATGTTGTAGCTTCTTTAGTTTCGATCTTTCCCGACAGGTTTTGAAATCCACGATAGTTTTGTATTTGTTTAACTTTAACTTTAACTTTTCTGTAAATTTTACATAAAATCTACTCATAAATGCAGTATTTGTATGTTTAAATACAGCTGAACTGTAAAAAAATACTTGTTAAACCTGCAAAATAATAAATTCTACTGCTACTACTGTAATCATTACCAAAACATGCAACATGACAAGAAATATCACTTAAGAACATTTAACAGTCTCAATATAGTATCAAGTTGTAAACAATTAGATTTTTTTCAGCGTATAGAACAAAAATTGCATGCAAAGAAACCACTGAATCCAAGTTCGAAGATGCCTCATTATTGCAGAATTTTTTTTCAGTAACTCAAACAATGTATTCTCATGATGTTGTTTTAACAATATCAAACATGTGACTGATTTTCAGCTGAACTAAATCAACACTCATTGATCTACAGGTCTACTGAATGAGCCATCTTACAGTATTGGGCTTTCCCTTAAAACAAGTTTTAAGTGCCAGGCACACAACAACCAAATTAAAATTGTGCTTACTTGCTAAAAGATAACTCTTAAAATGAAAATTTAAATCAATGACATATTATGCTTTAACATGAATCACACTGTAGATTTAACAAATCAAAAACTTCAGGTACCTCTTCAACACAAAGAGTTCATCAGACACTCCACGTTCATCCTTCCTGCCACTCGTGATCAGAGAGTTCTTGTATCAGGATGAGGACTCGAGGGTTTACGTTGAGACGAAACTGAGTTTTTATTCTCCACTTTGGTTCCTTTTTCCAGGTTTATCAAGAAAAAACACCTGTAAAATAAAATACTGCATATTAAACATTTTTATTTATCAGAATAAAATAAACAAACTAGAGAATATATTTTAGAATAAAATTAAGTTTTAAAGCACAAATCTATCATTTTAGGTTTGAGCGTAGACAGACAAGGCCACATCCAAGTCTGCTCTTAGTCTGGGTCTGAGTCCCAGCCCAGGACTGAAGTCAGACCCAGAGTCAAGTCTGGGTCTGAGTCCAGGTATCGATCTCTGTAATAAGAAATGTGTAAGTCATATTTACTCACCTTTGAAGAAACTCAAGAGTTGAAGCCAGCTCAGATGGATAATGTTAAAACAATAGTAGCTCCCAAACATCAGGCACAATGCAGAAATGAAGGAGGAGATGTTTGTGTTGATAAGGTTCTGATCCAGACTCAGCATGTACCTCACTGAAGAAAAGCAGGATGTTCCTATGAATACAATATTAAACAGGGTATTTTAATAAACACCACACACGACAAATTCTATAAACTACAATTAAAAAAGATATGAAACAGACAATAACAGCTGGTGTCACAGGCACTTGCTCCAGCTGCCAGACATGTATCTTCTACATAGAAGAACAAGGACTCCTCCTTCTCATCGAAGTAGCAGAGGAGGAGCAGGACCATCTCTTTCATATCATCTGAGCAGCCACTCTGCTGTCCTCGCATCCTCTGAAGCTTTGCATAAGTCTGAAGGAACTTCTTACTCTTGTTGACACAAACTTGTCATGTAGTTGAGAAGCCTTTTCTCCTTCAAATCCAAATTTCGAGTGAATGTCTCTTTAAATTCAATCCCAGTGAGTTCCTTGAAGTGGACAGACATACCGAGTTCAAACAAAAATGGCCACTCCTCTCTGAGGTATTTGATACTTTTTCCCTGGTTGACTTGTTGGCGTTGTGTGTAAAAAGTGGACTTCATTAGATTTTTGGTCTCTTTCAGATTGGCCTCAGATGAATGTTGGTACATTGCTTTGAGTTTTTCCATCTTTTGCTGCTGGCTCTCTTCAGTTTCTCCAATGGGCAGAAATTTGACCTTCCACCTACTGCACCCATACGTGTCCTGCATTTCTCTTCTATAGGGATCTCATCTGTGTGATCCGAGTCATCGGTCTCATGTCTTCTTTTTCTTATTTTTGGTGTTGAACCGTGCCTCACATTTTCAATTCTGTTTTGTAACTGTTTAACAAGGAAATGGTAACCTGTCCCAACAACATCTCCCTCTATAACATCTTGCAGAGATTTCGGATATTTTTCTACCATTTTTTTTGCAACATCAGTCGAATGCTTTTTACCTACGTGAGGGTATTTTTCTAACATCTCAGTCACAACTATTCGGACCATCTGTCTCCTCAGTTTTGGGCCTGGCCTTTTTTCCTTCTCCAGAGACTGCATCACTTCCTCAGGAAATTTACTCCATGGAATTTCAAAACTGTCCTCCCACTGTGTATCGAGTCCAGGGCTGATGATGAACTTCAGGGTGAAACTGAGAGCAAGGACACAGAGTGGGCAGGTGACTGTTCCACAGATGACAGTGAGCTGGGCTCAGGAGTCTGGTCTTAAAATAACAAAAAAAAACGTGATGAGTTGCATTGTGCATACTATGATTTGAACAGATGACAAATCCATTACATTAAAAGACTGTTTGTGTACCATCTTTACTTACATTTCTGTTTCCAAACAGAAAGAACCTTTCTGACTTGTATAGGTCTTAATGCAGTCATTAAATCAGCCTCCTGTATGAAACTTAAATCATCATACGTCTCAACTCCAGTGGAGTGCAAGTGTTCTTGGAGGAGGTTTTTGGTTGCTGCTGGAAGTTCTGGTAGTACTTCCATGATGGCATCATCTAAGAACGTTCGCTCGGTGTCACTCATACTCACACTAAAAAGAAAAAAAAAACAACAACAAAAAAAAGTCTGACTACAGTTGGCACCAACACATTTGAAAAGACGAGGCTTGTTCCTATGTACTCTGCAATCTAATACAAAGCCTCTTAATGTTTTCAATTGCTTTTTACAGAAAATGCAGGTGATCATCTTAAAAATCTCAAGCCTGTCTCTATGGTTTTAAAATTGTGCTAATCACGCACTGACTTACTGATCACAAGTTTGGACTGGTGCTAGCATTACACCATGTGCTACTCAATTTCCTTTTATCGTCAGTCAAAAGTAAATGTGAAGCTTTAAATGTTCCGATTCAACATCCACAGATCCAAAATGAGGATAATACTGTGGAATTGTCCTAAAATGAAAAAGTAATCCAAAGACGGCTCTGCTCTGGAGTTGTGCGGGGTTCAGACGCCGCAGGTCGCTCTCGCTCGCTCGCTCTCGCTCTCGCTCTCGCTCGCTCTAGTGACGTCAGCCTCAGCCGTGAATGTGGAGTGCATCCTTCTCACGCTCTTCCCGCCCCCTCATTATTATCCAATCAGAAACGAGCCTCAGCTGTGCATATTGGAATTTCAAATTAGTCGGACAGACAGTTCAGGTACAAGTGTGTGGTTCTAGAGGAGGCAGGTCAGGTTTAGCCTATGATGACACAATGCTCAAATTATTAGTACAATTTATCAATATAAATAAAAATGAGGAGGCTAATTTTAGCATTAAAATAATGCATGGATGGATTATTATTATAGTTACAACAGAACCAGTTTGACCTAAGTCAAAAACTTTGGCAGTACAGTGCTACAGTGTTCTCAAAAAAACACCTTAATATAGGGATTATGTGTTTAATCTGCTCAAAATATGATCAATATCCACAATTTCAATTTCTCTATACACTATTTTAATCTCTATATAGCCTCCACAATAGGCTGCAAATAAATGATAAAAACAATGTTATTGTAAATTCATATTTGTATTTAGACCTACATACAGTACAGGCAGTCTCCCAGATCTACAGAGCCATATTACAGAACAAAACTTTTGAAAACATTTTTATTAACTCAGTTTGCATTTTGTTAATCATGCTACAAGTACAACATAAGGCTGTAAACTAAGTTACTGATTTTTTTTTTGTATTTTCAAAAAAGAAAAAAAAAAAGTCAAAAATAATCGTTTTTACAATATTTGAATGTCTAATTAACAAAAATGTGTAGTTATGAGTATTGAAGTGTTTCTATGTTTTTGTTACTGTAATTGATCATTTTAACAAATACATTTGATTATAATCACATATTATTTTTGTAAATATAACATTTATATTTTGTTTAAAAGTACAAGTAGTTGTATTTAAAAAAAAACTTCCAAAAATAATATTTTTTTTACAATATCTGAATATCTATTGTATAAGTACTACAGCATTTCTCTGTTTTTGTTTCAGCAAATGGTATTTTTAACAAATAAATGTGATCATAATCACACATTATTTTTGTAAATACAACATTAACATCTGTTTTTTAGTTCACAAAGGTTTCCTGAGATTCATATAAAAATCATATATTTTTCATGTTACCATGCATTTCTGTAGGTATTTTACATAGTTACTATGTCAATTTCACCGTCATTTTTTACAGTGTATGTGATCCATTTTTGGGCTTTAAAAAAAACATCGTCAGGATTGAGGAAACATGTTCTGTAAAACCTTTGGTAAAACATTTCATCATGCATAAAAATGAACGTCATCAGTGGTCGGCTACAGCCTCAGCTCCTGCGAGAACAGCTGCAAACACAGAACCTGACACTCATACGTCGAAGAACTGAACCTGTGCATCAGCTGAACACTGGGGAGATCTGAACGTAGTGGACGTCTGTTCATTTCTGCACAGGCCGTTGCACACCTCCATTAGCCTGGACAGGAGTGAACGTTCTATACGGTTCCTCACATTATTGTGTATCACGTTGATTGGTGTGAAAACAAAAAACACCCAAACTTGTTGAAACTAGCCCAAACATCATGAAAAATGAAAGTGAAATCAGGTTGGCACATTGTTTTTGGTGAACAGAGCATTTTCAAAACAATAAAAGGTAACACAGTGATCTAAATATATTATGTATTTGCAGTTAATACCCCACAGAAGTGCAATATCTCCTTTTTAACGCTGCTGAAGTTGTTTACAATGTGTACTTTGAACAAAATTATACTTTTGAAACATGCATTACATATCTTAAGAATTACATGTCAGAAAAATAACAATTAGATTTCTTTTCCTGCACTGCACTGGTTGAAATTTGGCCTGAAACGCAAACTTTTATGTTTTAGGTCGACTGGTCCAACCACTGAGCCCCAGCTGCCCCCACCCTGATTAACTGTTCTCTTTCTTTTTTCAGGTTCAAACCAAAATGGATCTTCGAAAGCGGACGTCGGTCGACAGAAATGGATGCCTCAAACTCTTTCCTGGGAGTATATTTTGCGCGATCTCTCTCCGGTTTTCTTCACCGTATTCATGTTTGGATTCTAGCCTAAGCCATGGTTATGTTTGCCTTCAGACAGAGGAACATTATGGATTACCCTCTGAACACACTGTCTATGCGGATTATAACAGAGTGGACATGTCATCTCTGTTACAGCAATGCATTTTCTGGTGAATAAATGACTCTGAAAATTCATGTTAGTTGGCAAATGCAAGATACAAATTGTCAACAATTCTCAGCTCTGTAATTTCTTGAAAATTTTTTTGTCATATGTTTATATTATATTTATAGCAATGTCTGAATGTAAAAAATGTGATGATGAAGCTGGAAGAACACTGGTGGTTCGATAGCAGTAGGACTACGTTGAATGTTGAGAGCAAAGTTACAGTTCATGTAGACTTCTAACGAGTCAGTAGCTGAAGAAGACTGAGCTGGAGGTCTGGAAGATCAGTTAACGTTCTTGTTTGAGATGTTTACGCCGTGACGCTGGAACATTATGGATTACCCTTTGGAACAATCTTTGGACCTGCTATCAGAGCGGCCCAGCCTCTCTCCCCTCCCTCTGCTCGATAAACCTGGGGTGAACCACACCTCCACCGCCTCTTCTCCACTCCTCCCCTCTGGATCTTCGTTAACCCTTTTACCAAACTCCTCCTCCTCCTCGTCCTCTTCCTCCTTACCTTACCACTTGCTCTCCTACACCTTCTCGCCTAACGACTTGGCCGACCTGGAGAGCAAACTCCTGTGGACCCTTCACGAGCCCAGCACCATCGCCCTGACCGCCATGTACTGTGTGTCCTTTGTCTTGGGGTTCATCGGAAACCTGATGTCCCTGCGCGTGCTGACCAACCGGCACAGTCGGCGGCTGGCGGGGGTCAGTGCCACGCGGAACCTGCTGGTGAACCTGGCGGTGTGCGATCTGGCCGTGGTGTGCGTGTGTATGCCCATCACCCTGGGGAGTCAGATCTACACGGTGTGGGTGTACGGAGACTTCCTGTGCCGAGCAGTGCCCTTCACACAGGTAAGAGGCAACACTACGTCTGATTTTAGAGATTTTATGAGCAAGAGAATCAAATCAAAACCACTTTGTTTGTCCCTGAGGGGGCAGTGTAAGCACACTGAGCAGTAAAATACAATTTAAAAAAAACTTAAACAAAAGTCTAAGAAGAGGAACAGCCCTCAGGACAAAAGTGTCCTGTCTCGTCTGTGTCCTCTGTGTCCTGCAGCATCAAAGCAGCCTCCAGGGGGAGCCAGGTCAGGCCAGATTGTTTCAGTCGGTAATGAGACAGGACATTTTCTCAAACTGTTTCCTCCAGGACGTATTCTGTCATATTTGCTGTAGATCACCTGTTGTGTTGTTTAAAAAGTCTGTATCATTTCAGAACTGGCCGGATTCATCATGGATACAGAAAAACAAACTGCTCCAATCACATAATCCATTAGTCCTTAACTTCCATCCTTTGCACATACTGCACTTCTTAGTTGGTCAAAATCCACAAATAGTAAGTTAAAAATGTAACATAAGTTAAAAGAAAAATGTAAAAACTGCATAGTGTGTCAGTCAGTTATTCAATATTCACATGAGACGCAAACACATGATATTTAACTGATTAGAATAGTTTGGATTTTGGATCCTACATGATTTGACCTGATTTAAAGATCCCTTTTTCAAAAGAGTTTACTTTATACATGTGACTGTTGTAGAAGTTTTCAGCTTGTACAAAAAAAAAGAAAAAAGGGTGGAGTCTGAAGCAGGAGAAGTTTATTTACCATCAATAATACAGACCTGGAGAAATTGAAAATTCAACATAGTGTGATTTCAAAAGAGAACATAGTTTGATCATTGAGTGTTCAAACCCCTTGACTCTGTTTCCAGAGGAGGAGGTTTATAAAGGAAGTGGTGAGATGATGAAAGCCAGTGAAGCACCGGTTAGACAACAACATGCCACTGTTTAGATCACGGTGCTGATGATGTGCCAAGAGAAGACCATGGTGTAAATACAGCTCTTGTGAGTCAGTGTTAAACTGGGAGATGTAGATGGAGGATAAATTGTGTGTTGTGTTTACACTTGTGTTGTTAAAGAGCAATGAGACCAAAAATCATGTCTCACAATAACATTTGTAATGGATTATTAAGTTATTCTTAGTTACAAAGACATTGAACATGTTGGTCAGGTTGATGTTTCCAGTTTCAATGTTGAAATCCAGTGTGTTTAAACCTAAAGTGTCTCTTTCTGATCTGACTGGTCTCTCCCTAAACCCCAACACCTGCACCAGTCATGAGTCAGTGCTAGTGCAGCCTCTGCAGCTCAGGGAGGGAGTTCTGGAGGTTCTGAGCTTCACATGAGACATGGTCAGAAAAGAAAACCGTGGATGTGTCCTCTATGTGCAGGTTAACACTCTGAGAGTCCAGCTCTACTGTTCCTTCCTTTAATAATCCAGCATTAAAAATGGAATGTAAATAATGACATAATTTCTACATAGTTGAACATTGACATTTGTCTTTTTTAATTGTAGTTTCTAAAGTGCCTCCCTCCCTCCTCAGGCCATCTCTGTGTCGGCCAGTGTCCTGACCCTCACAGTGATCAGTGTGAACAGATACTTCAGCGTGCGCTCTCCTCTCCGCGCTCGCTCCATGTTCACACGGCGTCGGATCCTGCTGACGGTGGCTGTGGTGTGGGTGGTGTCGTCGGTCATGTGCGCCCCACTGGCCGTCATGAACCGCCGCAGGGAGATCAGCTTTGAGACCTTCGCCATCCTGGTGTGCCACGAGGAGTGGCCCGAGCAGCGCCTCAAACAGGGGTGAGTGCCCACTGACACACGGCACTAGACCAGGTTTGAAAAGGAAATAGTGCACACATCAGAACAGCAACTCACAGATCCATGAAGAGAGGTTTTTGGTAGTATTTATTCATAATCATTAAATGTAAGGCAGTGATGGATACAAATGATTAGGATCCTTAAAATGACCCATAATGCCCATAATGCACAGTGACGATGTTAAAGGAAATAAAAAAGAAACATTATTCTTTAATGTAATGTACTGTAATGTAAAAATGTGTATGAAAACAGTAACTTGAGTTGTATAAAAATATAACATGTGACGTGTCTCTGGTCTCCTGCTGCCCTCACTGCTCCAGGCTTTAGTTTGATCCAGAACCTGCCCAAAGAGCACATGTCCCTGTTTTCTGTGCTGCAGTGTGAGCTCTGGAGTGTGACATGTAAACAAACAGTGGTCAGTGATCAGTGTTGGGGAGTAACAGACACTGTTGGGCAAGTTACTTTGAAACTGTAATGCGTCATTTATTACCTATTACTGTCATTTCAAAGTAATTCGTTACATTACAATATTACTGCATTTAAAATGTAAGGCATTACATTACTATTGCATTACTTTAAGTTACTCTCACCAAAATAACTTTTGCGCTGTATATGGACTGAACCAGGACTAAACCAGGTCTAAACCAGGACTAAACCATAACTGAACTAGGACTAAACCAGAACTGAACTAGAACTAAACCAGAACTGAACTAGGACTAAAACAGGACTCACTGTAGGGACAGGCTAGAAGGTGACCGCAGGAGAAAGGAGCGGCTCTGCTCCGCACCTCACGGAGGTAAGAGCGGCTGTCACCCGATCGCTCTTTATTGTACCCTGCTGCTCGGGCTCGCGGCCCTGATTTCAGCAACTATTTGCAGGTACCCGAGCCGGTGCAAGAGTCTGTTACAGCGCGTAACTTCTACCTTCCTTCAGCGTGTCCAGAAGTCCACCTTTTTGTGTGATGGTTTGCATCTTCCTCTGCCTTTTGGGTGCGAGCGCAGGAGCCTTTGTCGGTGCAGAACGTTTCGTCGACGTTGTGGGTTTCGTCGGGGAGAAAACTTCCAACCGTACAGCACTTCAGAATCACACTGCTAGAGACTGAACATGTATTTAAATTTGGAAGCTGAACACATTCTGTACTGTACTGTACAGGAGACAGGAGTCCCTTGGCCAGTCAGGACGCAGCGGGAGGAACGCAATACGCATTCATACAATGTAAAAAAAAAAAAAAAAAAAGGGCATGCAAAATTGCACAAAAAAAAAAAAATCTGCGAAACAGCGAGACCGCGAAAAGTAAACTGCGATAGAGGGAGGGACGAGTGTAAACCAGGCCTAAACCAGAACTGACCCAGGTCTAAACCAGGTCTAAACAGCGTGGAGTTCTTTGTCAGTCCTTTCGCCCGCGGTCACCTGAAGCTCTACGAGGGCGCATCTCCGGCGTTTCACCGCTGCTGATATCGAGGTGATTTTAGCGAATTTGTATGAAGAAAAACTCACCACTTCAATCCAGGTTAAAAAAAACATTGTAACGCGCGTTACTCACATTTGTACCGAGTAAAATATTACTATTTTTTCCCCTGTAATGCCTTACATTACTGCGTTACAGCAAAAAGTAATGCATTACTGTAATTCGTTACTTTTATAACGCGTTACTCCCAACACTGGTAACAGATTACATGTAATCAGAGTACAAATTATGAGTAACTGTATTCAGATACAGTTACTGTTTCAGTGAGTGGATTACAGTTACTTTGTTAAAATAAATGGATTACATGGTGGTATTTTCCTGTCACATTTTCACATTTTGGGCTAAACCAGGACTAAACCAGGACTGAACCAGAACTGAACCAGGTCTAAACCAGGACTAAACCAGGACTAAACCAGGTCTAAACCAGTCTAAACCAGGACTAAACCCGGACCTGTCGCTTCATCTTAAATTTGACCAAATTTTGAAATTGCTGAAAACTTGCTGTCTCCAAACAATCTGAGACCACCTTTGCTGCATTCAAACCAGAGTTCAGTGTCAGTGCGTCCTACAATTCAACCGTCCAAAAAGACTCATGGGCGTTAAAAGGTCAATGTGAAAATCTACCGTTGTTAGGCCTGTAATGATAACAGATTTTGCTGGATGATTCATTGACCAAGAATTTATTGCGATAAATGACCAATTTCAACTAATATAATGACCATGGAATAAAAATACAAATATGCCATTTCAAAGATCAATAAACTTTACTTTCTAAAGAACATTTAACAAAGGAAGTCTAATACAGCCAAAAACAACAGACCTAAATAAAACAGACTTGTTAACACAGGACTAGTCGAATGTGTCTGGTTTACAGCAAAAACTTGTTCACAAAAATGCACTTGAATAAACCATTGCTGAACCAAACACAACCAAAGCATTAAATAAAATGGATTATTAAGTCTCTGTAACAAAATTGCCCTTAAAAGTGATTTTAGTCATTGTCTTACATTGGAATATTGTGTCTTGTCTCTCTGTGGCTGCTGCTGTGAGACGCTGCATTTTGGTCATTTAAATGTTCGTATGAACCCGCGACACAGGATGTTATTTCTCTATGAGGGAGCCTCTGTCCTGACTGATATCGTGTTGGTTTCTTGTGGGATTTCGGGTTCTCCTGGGGGCAGGGATAGTTGTGTTATTTGGGTTTGGGTTTATCGGCTGTTGGGGTTTGAGTAGTGATGTTGAGATGAAGCCCCCATGAAGCACTGAAGCGTTCCAGCCATTTGCTCGACTCTTGAGCCGATGCTTCAAGGTGCTTCATTTGCTCCACTGCAACATCAAGTGTCCAAAAAATGTAAAACAGGCAGAGTGAAAATAGAACAATCAAAATGATCATGGAGGTTCTGGTGGAAAGATTTAAACTGAATAAATGAACAATTAAATAATTGAATGTTTGTGATTGCAACATAAAGTGTGAATGTATTAACCTGGAGTCTGTGTTCATGATATAACTGTCGGGTTAAAAGAAAAAGTAGGAACAAACTGGAGATCAGGATGTAATGTGACTGTGCTTGTGTTACTACTTTACATCTGTGCTTATGCCACAATAAGAACGGCAAGATAGGGTCATTTTATTAACTTTTATTTAAAAATATCAATTTCTCGACAGTATTTGGACTCAGACGGTTTCTTTTTTATGGAGAATTTCCCCTGCTTTAAAAAAATTAAAAAAATAAATTAAAATCTCAAATAGAATGTACCAAACTCACAATAACCCAAAACCACAGAATGTTTTGGTGGAATCCGTTGTGTTTCACTTGCCGCTGTTTCGAATCGCACCAAATCCGCGAACCACTTCCTGAAGCAGTCACGTGGTACAGCCGGGCAGCGAGGCTTCGGATGTCATCATTTTTGGCTCCTCCCCCAAATGAAACAAGCCTCGATACACGCTTCGTGGAAACACCCCCTTCATTACTCAACACAGGCTTCGAAGCCTCGGCACATCTCGTAACATCACTAGGTTTGAGGCATTTCTTCTCGTCGTTTGTGCGCTCGCTGCATTTGACACATGTGGCTGTTGAGACGTGTCCCGCTCACCTGTGTTGATTCGGCATCGTGACTTGGTTTTGGGGCACGGAGATGAACTGTTTTGGTTCTGACAGCGACGATTGTGTTGCAGCTTCATGTTAAACTGCACAGACAGCGGCGCTTTCTGCACTCGGGCTACGCACACATCCACACAGCACACGTTGGTTCAAGCGTCATTCCACTTGTTCAACGAGAGGAGTCAGAGAGCGACAGAAGCTTCTAACATTCACCCTCTTTGAGAGCGAGAAAGAGCGAGAGAGCAAGGAAAACAAACAAACATGCAAATAGAATTTATTACAGCCGGAAAAGTTATCGAGCTTGTTAAAAGTTATCGTACGATTCATTGATTTATTGATTATCGTTACAGGTCTATCTACTGTTGTTTGTAGAACACGTTTGTCTTTTCCTGTGTCTGTGTGCTGTTTTGTGTCGGACACAGGACAGGCCTAAGTGCAGAGCCGCTGTCCCTGTCACACTTAAGAGGAATTAACACAACGCACCCTTTAGCACAAGCTGCTATAAATAGACCGAGCTGTTTAAACTCAGCCAAAACACGATTTGGCAGCAAATAACAGTAAATAATGAAAATGAGAGCTGACCCTGCCACCACCCCGGCCCTCATGAAGATCACCTTCAATAAAACACACAGATTTAGAAGGGTATTTAATATGAGCAGAACTGAAATCTTGGTTATTTGAAAGATTTGTGTACAAGTGCCTAAAGTTGTCCTGTAGAAGAGTGGATTTCTTTATACGTATTTTTAGGGTGACCATATTTCCGTTCATGAAAACCCGGACACCTTTGGGGGGAGGGGGCGGGGGGGAGGCCTCGACATTGAGCTACAGTTGTCCCTCGCTATATCATGGTTCACCTTTCACGGTCTCACTGTTTCTCTGATTTTTTTTTTTTTTTTTTGTGTGCAATTTTGCATGCTTTTTTTTTTTTTTTTTTTTTACAGTGTATGAACGCGTATTGTGTATTACAGGCGGGTAGTAAATACACACGGGTGGGTCAGGACGAAACCAGGTCTAAACCAGGACTAATCTTGGACTTAAGAGAGAAAACGCTGAGCAGTATGTCGCAAAGCACGATCGGGCAATTGCCGCGTTTACGTCCGTGAGGTGCGGAGCTGAGCCGGTCCTTTCTCCTGTGGTCACCTCCAAGCCCGTCCTGACGGTGAGTCCTGTTTCAGTTCTGGTTTAGTCTTGGTTCAGTCCGTGGCATAGACAGCGCAAAAGTTTGATATAATCTTGGGTTAACGGCAGGTGCGGTCCTGTCCTGCGCTGCTGCGGTGTTGTACTGCAAGTCTCCAAAAATGGCCCCGTGCAGGACTCTGCACTGTTGGGCTCCATTATGGAATAAATGAATCTTCAGTTCGTTACATAAAGAAGGAGGAAAATAACAAAAGGACGACAGCAGAAATAAGTTTTAAGAAGGAAGTAAAAAGGGTTGCACCTGTCCTGTCTGAGAAAAGTGTATAAAGTTTGTGCTGAGGTTTTACAGCCTTAACACAGATAGAATAATTGTAAAATATAAAGTTGATACTTTGTGGATTTCACCTTTCGCGGGTTATTTTTAGAACATAACCCCCGCGATAAACGAGGGACACTGTACTCTCACCTCCCAACCTGTGCACATGGACTCCCACTTGTCCCGACCGGGACGGAAAACGGAGGATTTCTTGTACAAGTCATTGTTAAATGCGCATTTGTGCTTCAGTATGTTGCAGACTGACCGACTGTTTGTGTCTCGCTCCTTCTGAGTCACAGACGCTATGAGAGACGCTCAGTTTAATGCCCCTAATGAACGGTAATGAAAACCCAGACATTTGCATCACTTTATAAAAAAAAAAAACCCGGACGCCCAGGACAGGACGCACAATACGGACATGTCCGGGGAAAAACGGAGGTTCCACTGTATGGCATTAACTTATCCCTATTACCTCAATCAGGGCTTGGACAGATGTCACAAAAGCTAGAGGACATAAAAATGTTCAGGTTTTAAAAGAAGAACATACTAAAAAATAAATAAAGCCTCATTCTGCTAAATTGACTTTTTGGAGGTAACCGTGTTCTAGTTGTTTCTTCTTCTCCTTGACACTCTGAAGTTGTATTTAGGGTTCTGCATGTTTGAGTCATTTTTATTCTCCTGTATTCAAGACGTCATTGCTCCGAGCTTCTCCCATTTTCACCGGCACCAATTTAAATTTTTAACTCCAATTAAATTTTCTTAAAAAGCACACGTTACACCATTTTCTGATCTGTCATAATGTCGTTTTCCTCATCAAAAACATGTATCTTGAGTTGCGTTTTGTTTCAAGCCCTGCATATTTACTTCTTGTCTCAAACAGAAAACACTTTGTTCCACCTTGTGATGTCATGTGACAATACAGGAAGTGCTCCACTGCGTTTTTAAACTCCATACACTGTCACTAGAATCATTTGAATAACATCATCTGGAATTTTACTAAACTAAACTAAAGGTAAAACGAGCTGTTGAAAACAAAAAACCTCATGACATCACAAGGTGGAACAGCACATTTGGAGCTTTGGAGATGTAGACTAATAGAGCAGGATTATTGAATAAAACAACAAATAAAAGCAAAATTGCATAGTGCACTCAGATGGTTGATGTCCAAAAGCTTTTTTTTTTTTTTTAAATAATGATTTGGCCAAAAAAGCTTTCGTCAGATATTTTTCTTGCTTTGGACCCCAGTCAGAAAAATAAGTAAGCAAGAAAAATATCTGATGAAGGCTGTTTTTGTTCTTATTTTATTTATTTATTTATTTATTTTTTGCCCAAACATTAGTTAACTAGAAAAGCAGTCAGAGAGCGCAGACCTCCGCCAAGGACTACCCCCATTTTTTATATAAATTGCAATAAAATCAGTCTTCTGGATCAGATCCGGATCAGCCTTTGGAATATGAAAGACGATCCCATTGTCCATCCCTGAGTCAAATTTCATGGGGTTTGGTCAATAATTAACCGAGATATTGAGAAACAAAATTTTTGGCCCCATTTACCACAATGTTAACTAAAATTTCAAAGTGATCCAGAATCCAGGATTTCTTCCGGTTCATCCCCAAAATGAAATCAGTTCTTCCTTTTCACATTTCCAACAAATCCTGAAAATTTCATCAAAATCGGTCCATAACTTTTTGAGTTATGTTGCTAACAGACAGACAAACAAACAAACAAACAGACAAACACCGGCAAAAACATAACCTCCTTGGCGGAGGTAAAAATAAAAAAGCTTTTGGACATCGGCCATCTGAGTGTGCTGTGCATTTTTTATCACTTTTATTTTGTTGTTCGTTGCATTTGCACCTCTACAAGAACTTTGGTGTTCTCACATGAGGAAATTTCACAAAATCTATGGTATGGATAAAATTCAGTCATTTTGGCACAAATGAATAAAAATCCCTTGCAGTGCTCTAGTGTGATCTGCAGCTGTCAGGATGGAGATGAGAATATAATGATTGACAGGTGTCGTAGATTAAAAGGACAGAGCAGACAAAAGCACAACAGGCTTTAAACTTGAACTTTAACAGCCACATCAAATCAATAACATCTGCAGCCTTTTATCATCTAAAAAACAGAGCAAAAATCTAAAGGTTTACTGTCTAAATCAGACTTGGAGAAACGTTATCCATGCGTTTGTCTCCAGTAGGTTAGATAATGTAATGTTCTGCTCACTGGTCTCTCCAAACGAGCTGTGAGACGCTGCAGAACATCCAGAACATCCAGAACATCCAGAACATCCAGAACATCCAGAACACTGCAGCTCGGGTCCTTACTCGAACTAGGAAGTACGAGCACATGCGTCCTGTGCTCAGGTCTCTGCACTGGCTCCTCCATGGCCGAGCACCAAAGTCCATCTGTGACATGTTAGTTTCATATGAACCATCTCACACTCTGAGGAGCTCAGGGACCAACCTCCTGCTGGTGCCCAGAGTCACGACTAAACAAGGGGAGTCAGAGTTTCAGGTTCATGCAGCTAAAACCTGGAACAGTCTGAACATGTGAGACAGACTCTTCTGTGACGCTGTTTAAATCCAGACTCAAAACATTTCTGTTTGACTGTGTACATGACTGAAAGGTTTTCATTCCGCACTCTTCTCTTTAATTTATGTCTCTCTTTTTTTTTTTATCTCTATAATTATTTATGTTTTGATTTGTTTTTATTATTTCTTATTCTGTAAAGAACTTTGAATTACTTTGTGTATGAATTGTGCTATACAAATAAACTTGCTTTGCTTTTAAACAATCAGACAATATATTATGAGGAATCTATCACACAGAGCCTTTATACATTTACACACGGCATGTGATTATTGATTGTTAGGGTTCTCACGGTCATGGAAATCCTGGAAAAGTCATGCAAATTGAAAATGTAATTTTCCAAGCCTGGAAAAGTCAAGGAATGTTAGCATCTCTTTCACGTAACTCCCGCGTTCTTGTGATGGAGTAGATGAGTAGACCCATCAGCTGCGTAGGGAGATCAGGGGGCCAATATACATGCACACACACACACATACACACACACACACACACACGATGTTTCACCTACCTGCCCGTTTGCCACTATCCCCGAGGTTCCGACACATTTTTACTGCAACAGTCATGAGTTCACACTTGATTGTTGCACATACATTTCTTTCTCCATAACCATACTCCAGTTTTTAAACTTTCCTCCATGTCCGCCGCCCTTCAGCATGTCTGTCCTCCAACCTGAGCTTCAGACGCTTCAGCATTATACTGCGTCAGGTTGGGCATACAAGTGTGACGTCACCAAGAACGTCAGGTGACTTTTCATTTTTGTCATTCAATAATATATATATATATATATATATATATATATATATATATATATATATATATATATATATATATATATTTTTTTTTTTTTTTCCTGTCTGTGTTTAAAGGTTATTATTAGGATATTTTTGTTTCTTGTAATGTTTATGATTTTTTAGTATTAAAAGGGGGATCCAAGTTTTTCTATTAGTAGAGAAAAAGTAGTTTTTGTTTGCTAATTGATTTAGGGGAGGAGTCTCGTACTATAAAAGGGGACTCTCATCTGCACAGAGGCAGTGTGTGTTTGAGGAGGAGAGCTGAGCACCACAGACACCAGCTCAGGAACTCTAGGAAAGACGACCACAACCTGTAAATAGCGATTTTTAAAATGTTTTCACTGTTTTGCGCACTTGTGTAAATAAATTTACAAACACTAATTTTGACTATGACAAATTATTTCTTTCCACAACAGTTCTGTTCAGTTCTCATGAGGTTATTCTGATTATTTCTGAACGTCTGCACCTTCTGTTTAAAAGAGACGACAATAAATGCACTGACAGGATTTAGAATGTTACAAAAACTAAAATCCCAAACCATAAGGTGAGTGGAAAGACTTAATGTTTCATATTTAGCCCTAAAAGTCTGATCAATTCTACACTGTGGTCTGGTCAAGTGGTAACGGAGGGAAACAGGGGCAGATTTTTGACATTCAAATGTCTCTTATTCAGAAACTAGAGGGACTATTGAAATAAGTAAAGTATCAGAATGTAGGAAAGAGTTACACTCCAACAGGGTCAAGTTAAACCTGTGATATTCTTTCAAGTTGTTGACAAAAAAATTTTAAAAACTCATGTCGGTAACGGAGGGAATGAAATATGCAGCACTTTTTGGGCAATAAATCCAAACAGTGATAACTCTTGGTTCTCACTTCCATATCCTTAACAAACTGGTTTGAATATTTGCTTCATATAGTTTTCTACCATATGGTACAAGATTAGGTTGAAAAACCTCTTACTTTTTGAGTCATGAGATTTTTTATTAAGAAAGGTCATGGTAACGGAGGGAAAAGTAACGGAGGGAAAATTGTTCAAGCAAGTAGAAGGTGCAGGATTTTACATCATTTGTCGTTTTTTTCTTCTGAATATTTTAATATTACTTCAAAATGAAAGGAAACTATTTCTATAAAATATGTCAGTCCTTCCAAGCAAATTTTTATCATTTTAAATACATAAAAAAAAATAATAATAAATCATGTACCTTCATCAACAGTTCAAAGATGGAATAACACAAGATATGAGGAAATACATCCATTTATTGACATGATTTGCAGGTCTTTGACATTTGGGAAATAATTTTTGTTCCATGTTTCATACATGGTCTGTTTAAAACGTATGGAACTTTAGAACTAAAAATGGTACAGAAAAAAGGTCAACAGTTTCATAAACTAGAGTACATATGTATCTGTTCAATACATTTTTATATCAGATGCATTAACTTGAATTTTTGGTCTTGCTGTTTACTTCTGCTTGACCGGGCCCAGATGTATAGGTGCTGTAAAGTCATGGAAAATTCACTTTAGGTCATGAAAAAGTCATGGGAAAGTTTTGAAATTTTGCCTGTGAAAAAGAGTGGCTTGATTTCCTGTTCTGTTGTGTGGATTTCCCCGAGTGTAAGAGGCATCAAATAAAACAGACTTAAAGGGCTCATATGACACTATTCTCTGATTTCTGTTATAATGTTGTTTCCTCATCACAAACACACCCTGAATATTTCGACTGAGTTCTTCTCTCAGACTGAAAACACACTGTTCCAACTTGTGATGTCATGTGGCAATACAGAAAATGCTCCACTGTGTTTTTCCAAAGTGCACATAAGTCAAGGGAATGTGCAATAAGCCTAATAATACAGAGTTACTCTAACATGTGTGAATGAAACAAAAGACAAGTCCAGGTCTGTTTTAGAGGAGGAAACAGCGTTAGAACATGGCTTAAAGCTCACAAAAGAAAGATCTTATTTCAAACTTGATATAGTCGCTCCTCTTTTCATCCTTCATGCTCTTATTGATCAGTGTCTTTATTTCTGCAGCCTACATGACTTCCTGTGCTCTCCTAGCGTTCGCCTGCACTGCCCGTGGCCCCCGGCAGTCTGCTCATAAAGCATTCTATCCGACACGCTCCAGACGAATACACCAGATTTACTTGCTTAGGCAGAAAATAGCCTCATAAACAGCTCATAGCCCAACAGGCCGTTTTCCCGAGGAGCTCCGGTGCCATAAAGCCTGCTTATGTGCAGCGTGTGTGCATTCTGATCCGTCAGCAGCACAAATACATCGCACTTAGGTATTCACTTTTCATTTGTACCCAGATCTATTCAATTTTCACTACTACCAGGAAAGAGCCACATCCACACACTATTTACAGTAATGCTGGAGAAGCCCACTTTACTGAGAAGTCATCTGTTTGTACTGTACAGAGGGTTAGTGGGCTGATTTATTCCCTTTATTTACACACGGGGTATGGAGAAACAGGCACACGCAATGTTCCAGAGTCCAACATGTTATGAAAAAGAACATATGTATATATATATATATGTTTGACCTTTTAACCTTTATAATGTTGTCCCTTTGTCCAGAACTTACCTGGAACTGCATTTTGAATCATTCACTCATGTTTGATTGATCCATTAATCTAAGGGCGTCTTCTCTGACCAACCAAAAATGCTCCATTTGTATTTTGGCCATTTAGTTACAGTAGACAGTAGAGTAGTATGTCACAGGGAAAACTCCAAACTTCTCCGACTGTCCATAAGTCAGAGTGAAACCCATGGCTCTATTAGCGAAGCACAACATGACAACAACCCTGCATACAGTTTTGCATACAATTTTTTTTAAATTATATTTTTCACAAAAATTCATTAGATACATTCACAGTGCTTATGATTTTAAAAAGTGTATGGATTATATTTCATACAGTTGTGTTCTCTTGAAGGTGTAGTTGACTGTATTATTAGAAGTAATTACTGATAAATCTCAATATATCATCCATTGTTTTAGTATTTGGGATATATCGTGATATATTGAATCGTGACATGTGAATCATGTGTATCGTATCGTCAGACTCAAGGCAATGCACACCCCTAGCACACAGTATTTTCAAATGTAAAGCACACCACAGAGACGAAGTACATCAGCTTTAAATCAAGTCTTGTTTTTCAAACAAGGATTGTTGGATTTGATTAATAACAGAATGAAGTTGTTGACGTAACAAACAGCAGATAAGTATAACATTATCTTTGTCTGCAGTTTGTCAATATCCAATAAGTTCATGTTAACAGATGGAATAAACTGTGAAGTGTGTGTAAACACGTGTGTTATGTGTGTTCAGTAGATGATAAGACATTATCAGACCAAACTTGGTCAAATAAATATGTGGATGTGCACCGTTTAGTTTATTTACCCCTACCTACCTACTTTATTTACTTTCTTAAAACTCACTGAGCTAGTCTACTCCACACTCTTGGATAAGCAGCTTCAGACCACAGGACCTGCTCATTCAGTGTGAGTGCTCGGTGGAACAACACCTTCTCCATGCTCTCCAGGATGGACATTGACCATGAAGAACATGGTCAACTCCACCTACACCTCAAAACAGAACAGTGGACTCTGATGGAGGAGCTCAGCCAGGCTCTTGGTCCATCTGAGAGTGCAGCTCAGTGGGTAACAGGATGTGACACTTTCTGCCACAGCTTAAGCAGAACCTAAAAAAAACCCCAAACATACTCAGAAGGTTTATCTTATGACCCTCCTCACTGCCCCTCGCCTCACTGCCCCTCGCCTCACTGCCCCTCGCCTCACTGCCCTCGCCTCACTGCCCTCTCCTCACTGCCCTCTCCTCACTGCCCTCTCCTCACTGCCCTCTCCTCACTGCCCCTCTCCTCACTGCCCTCTCCTCACTGCCCTCTCCTCACTGCCCTCACTGCCCTCGCCTCACTGCCCTCTCCTCACTGCCCCTCGCCTCACTGCCCTCTCCTCACTGCCCTCTCCTCACTGCCCTCTCCTCACTGCCCCTCTCCTCACTGCCCTCTCTCCTCACTGCCCTCTCCTCACTGCCCTCTCCTCACTGCCCTCTCCTCACTGCACTGCCCTCTCCTCACTGCCCTCTGCCCCTCTCCTCACTGCCCTCTCCTCACTGCCCCTCTCCTCACTGCCCTCCTCTCTGCTGCTCCTGACCCAGATTCAGGAGGTTTTGTCCCCAGAGGACTCGTTCAAAGCAGTGCAACAATGGCACATGACGTCACAAAATCAGAAAGCGCTGCTTCAAACAGCATTGTGTCTCCAAACATCATTCCTGGATAAGGAGCTGGGCTTTTCTTCAGAATCCAGTACGAGCGGTGAAGAAGATGGACAGAAACAGGTCACCCAGTTAGTGCAGAGAAAAACATGAATGGAGTTTGGTGAGCACCCTCTGTCCAAAAAGAGATCCCACTTCCACTCCAAAAGCAGATCCTTACCCCAGGGTGACCAAAAGCATGTTTAAAAAGGAACTAGAGAATACAGCTCATATGTGCTCATTAAGATTATGGTCAGATTAAGGTCAGATCTGTGGAGAGGTGTCTGTTTTTCGAGGTGTTCTCGAGCTATAAAACCACCTGTAACTGAATAAATGTCACACTGGGGAACATTCCAGCCAGAACAATGATATCCATAGTAAGAAAGAAGCCAAAAAGTGACATAGGCTGCGTTCAGACTGCAGCCTGAAGTGACCTAAATCAGATTTTTTGGCCCCTATGTGACCTGTATTTGATCTTTTAATGTCAGTCTGAACGACACAGATCCGATTTTTTCAAATGTGACCCAGGACACTTGGATATGTGCTCCTGAAACCGATACATATCTGATCTTTTGACATGCGACTTCAGTGCGAACGGCCAAAGCGCATCCATCCGAGCTACACGTTATCAACAAGCCACAAACGTCACTATTCTGCGCACATCACCACTCACCACTCTTGGCTACGTCTCCACATCCACACGTTCCTTTCAACGGACGTCGCTGCCGCTGCCCCTCAAAACACCAAGACCAAAAACCTCGTCCTTCTCCTTCTCAATCTCCTCCTTAAAACAAGTTGTTCATGTTCTGGCTCCGGTACGAGAGGAACTTTAAAATCTCCAGGTGCTCAATGCTGCGTCCATGTTTGGACAACTTCAGTAAACACAGAGACGCTCACTGCGGTTGACGTCGTCGTGTCTCCAGTGTCACATGTGGGACACTTTTGGGCCGTTTAACGTTCACACTGGAGTCACATACAAGTCACATTTAATTGGAAATGTAAACGACCTCGCAAAAACATCAGATTTCACAAAAAAATCTGAACTGAGCATTAAGCCCTGCAGTGTGAACGTACAATAGTGCACCTTTAACTGAAAATATTCTTCTGGACGAGAAAATCCTCTGAGCAGCTCTTCACTTGTTTTATAATATTATGACTGATAATGCAATCAAAAATTCTAATTCCTCTATGATTGTCAGTGATATATGTTTTTAAATGCTTTCATGAAAAAAAAAAAAAAAAAGAAAGAAAGAAAAGGAGGAGATTTCTGGAGTCTGTGGCTGTTGGGCTTAACAGACTTTCTCCAGGAGCAGTGAGTCTCAATCTGTCCCAGCCCCAGTGAACGCTGGACTCAACGTTCACTCTCTCCCTCACACTTTCACATGCCAAGCACATACTGGCCGTACATGAAAGTTTACAGGGCATTTCTTAGTAAATACATATTCATTTTATGTAAATGAAATGTAAATGAGTGTTGTGGTGTTCATAGTTGGATGTTGGTGAATGAGGCAGAACTTTTTTTTTTTTTTGTTTGAAACTTCCACTTCAAGAAGATGCTGAGAGACTCTGTGCCAGATTCACAGAGCGTGAAGCAAACAGATTTTTTCTTAAGTGACACTTGGGCCAAATTCACCAACACCCAGAAACAAACACCTCCACACTCATTTATGTTCCATTTATATATATAAAAAAAAAAAAAATATATATATATATATATATATATATATATATATATATATATATATATATATATATATATATATATATATATATGAACTTCCAAAATGGCCAATATGGGTCTGGTATGAAAAACGTATGAGGTATGTGAAAGTGTGAAGGAGAGAGGGATGAGGAGGTCTGGTGGAGCGTCTCCAGACTGTGGCAGTTTTACAGCTTCAGCAGTGATTTGAAATGTCCAAACTCACACGACACAGTCAGAGAGGAAAGATTAAGTCAAAATGTATTAAAATAAGTGTCCGCTTTCATTGTATTTATTGCATGTTGTGCGGTAAATAGTGAGGGTGGGGGTGCATAAGAGTGGCTCTGGTCTTGGGGGGGGTCATGGGGGTGATGTTGGAGTTGAGTCCAGTGCGGTGTCCAGGTTCAGGGCTGTGATAGAGGCTCATTTGGAATAGGGATGGGCATGATTAGTTGATTAATCGATAAATGATCATTAAGAATTTCATCGATTATGTTCATTTTCATCAACAAACCGAATGTAGGTTGTTGTGTGTAGTGTGACCAAACAGGTCTGTACATGTGTCTCTGCACTCAGAAGGAGCGAGACACAAACAGTCAGTCAGTCTATGTACTGAAGTGCAAATGCACATTTAACAATGACTTGTACAAGAAATTCCACACTTTCCGTTCCGGTTGGGACAAGTGTGAGTCCATGTGCACAGTGTATAAAGCAGCACATATGTTTCGGTGTCCAGTGGGAAAAAGTTTTACCAGGTGAGAGTCGCTCAATGTCGATGATCCCCCCCCGTACAGTGGTCAGGTCACACTAACCTGTATTCCACTGAGTCATGTCCTTTAGTCCAACAGAAGTTGAACCACATCAGCGACACAAGAGCTGCAGTTTTGTCTTCACTTAGTTTATGCAAATTAGTGACGCGATTTTAAGTTTTGTTTCTGTGAGAGTTGCGCAAAACTGAATTAAACACATTCTAATGTCAAACGGACTGATGTGGCTCTAGAGTCGTTACGGTTTTTATGTTGTAAAGTTGAATTTATTTATGCAGATTAGTAGTGCAGATAGTAATAATAATGATGATCATTTTAATATAAAAACGTTAATGATTAATCCATTGTTAATTCTTCCGACGATCGATTAAGAAAATGTCATCGAATGTCCATCCCTAATATGGAGACACTGGGGCTGGGACAAACTGAGACTCACTGCAGCCTGGAGAAAGTCTGTTAGACCAAATAGACACAGACTCTAGAAAACAACTCATAAATGTTACTATAAACCAGGGGTGCTCAATACGTCGATCGCCAAGGTCGTGTGGGTAGATCGCTGTGTCTCGTCTTGGACTCGCGTTTGGACTCGGTCTTGTCTCTCACTCGAGGTCTGACACTCAACAAGTGTGATCATATTTCATTACGGCCGCTGCTGTTGGTAATAAACTTGTAGCGGGTGCAGGAGCGTGTGGGGCGTCTCAGTGCAGCCTGTGCGCTCATTTGAAACCCGCGGAGACTCTACGGCACATCACAAACACACACGCTCCCTATGCACGGCTCGTCTGCGACAGCGTGTGCCCTCGTGTACCAGCGTGCATCACAGGGCAGGTTCAACTTCCTAAAAATCCTACCTGTCCATCTGCCTCACGTCAGCACGCCGCCCCCTCGCCTTTTCACGCTCTCGCTCCTTCCTGCGTACAGCGAACACAAGCCCCTCCCACAGTGCGGCTGATTAGAAGAACAAGACCAAACGTGAAGCAAAAAACCAGTCTAAATTTGTGTTCCAGTGTTGGCACAAAGCAGGTCTACAGCATAGAGCGGATCTACAGAACAGACCTACTGCCACATTTGGCTGAAGTTTGTCTAACAAAAGTGCACAAATGCATCTGTGTTTGTCACGATGTGCATTTGGTTTGGTAAACGTGCAGAGGCTGGTAAATATCACTGCAAAACCAGAAAAGAATGTAACTCCAGTTTGGAACTTTAAAAAACAGGTTTAAAAATCTTCCTTCACTTTTTTCACAGTTTTGTGTAAAGTGCCAGAGGAAGTTCTCTTAAAGAAGAGGTTCTCAAACTGTGGGTGAGGGTCCAAAAAAGGGGCACAGAGTGTTTCAGTGCAGTTTGCTTGACTTTGTATTAGGTAGATCATTTTGACCTGGTCATTTTGTAAGTAGCTCACATGCTGAGAAAGTGTGAGCACCTGTGATATAAATGTTACTGGATCACACAGAGTCACATGTTTGTAGAAAATAATTTAAGAAAATATATATAATCATGGAAGATTTTTTATTTATTTATTTTTTTGTATTATCAGAGTAATAATATTCTAAAACAGTAGAATTGTTGCTTCTTACGAGTGCACCTGACGTCGGATTTGTTCTTCCAGAAGAACATTTCCAGTAAAGGAAAAGCTTTGTGAATGTTAAAAATGTTTGTTAGAAGGTCTTCAACACAAATGTGTTTGTAAGAATGTTTCATGAATAGGCCCAGTGGCATCTTGGTCAGGATTTCTCAAACATGAATCACATGAGTCACACAACTTTGAGAGGCAGAATGAGAAGAGAAGGGGAAACAATTATAATATGGCCACAAGCTCTGAAAAGTCCATTTTGTATAGCAGCTCCCTTTAATAATCGTCCTTCATTATGAGCTTGATTTACAGTTGTATTCTGTGATTCATGCATGTCTGAAGAAGCGTGGTTTGTGCACAGCCCCAGCGCTTTTAATAATTCAGTTTTGTCAGAGTCGTGTAATCATTGTGGAATGTGACTCGAGGTGATACAGGCTCTGCAAAGCTTTACCTCAGTAACTCCAACACTCAATGTACTGTATGTACTGCTCGCTACAGTAAAAGGACAGAGGTGGGTAGTACTCAGTGACATTTACTTGAGTCACTTTTAAAAGAAATTGTACTTCTGCATACTTTTGCACTTACTGTATTTTCCGGGCTATTAGTCGCTCTGGATTTTGAGACGCACTAATTAAATGGTCACATTTAACACACATTAAATGGTCTATTTTCAAACTTTTTTCACAAATAAACCGCACTGGACTTTAAAGGAAACCCAACAGTGTGATGGGTGAGTGGTTGTTTGTTTGTGGCGTTCACAGTGACTCTGGGCTTTGTTCAGTTGTGGCGTGTAGGCAGTGTTGGGAAGGTTACTTTTAAAATGTATTCCCCTACAGATCACATACCCCAAAATGTAGTTTGTAACGTAATCCATTAAATTACTTAAAGTAAGTAACGTAATCTGAATACTTTCTCTGGACTCTTTTAAAAATCTACTTAAGACTCATCTCTTTAAAACACACATTTAAACAAGTGGGGTCTTTATCTTTGGTCATTTTATTGTGTCTATTGTTGTTATATTTTGTTTACACATTGTATTTGTCTTGTAATCTGAGGAGCACACTGTGGCTTTGGTCTGTGAAAAGCTCTTGCATTTATTTATTTTATTTATTTAGTTATTTAGCTAGTTAGTTTGTTATTTGGGTTAGTTATTTAGTTAGTTATTTAGTTGATTATTTGGTTAATTAGTTAGTTGTTTAGTTAGTCAGTTAGTTGGTTATTCCGTTAGTTATTTATTTAGTTAGTTTGTTATATAGTTAGTTAGTTATTTAGTTGGTTATTTGGTTAATTAGTTAGTTGTTTAGTTAGGTATTTAGTTAGTTATTTAGTTGGTTATTTGGTTAATTATTTAGTTGTTTAGTTAGTTATATAGTTTGTTATTTAGTTAGTTATTTAGTTGGTTATTTGGTTAATTATTTAGTTGTTTAGTTAGTTATTTAGTTAGTTATATAGTTTGTTATTTAGGTAGTTATTTACTTATTTAGTTAATTAGTTATTTAGTTGGTTATTTGGTTATTTATTTATTTAGTTAATTAGTTAGTTAGTTGGTTCTTTGGTTAGTTAGTTGTTTAGTTATTTTATTATTTAGTTAGTTATTTGTACTTGTAATTGTACTCTTACTTAAGTACAACTTTTCGATACCTCTGCTCAGGGTTAGAGTTTGGAGAGAATCAATTCTGCACTTTGGGTCAAAACTAAATGAATCTATTTATGTTAAAAATAACCTTATTTATAATTTTGATTTTAAAATTCAGTCACCGTGATCTGTGTCCCCAGATATGAAGCAGACAAATCAAAAACAGCTTTTACTGAGAACAATTGTAATGCTGATTTATTCTTGATTACACAAACAAAGGACAAGAGGCTTTTTACTATAATTTGGTGTTTTGGGTCTTGAGATGATTATCCAATCAGAAAGCAGAATGAGCCTCACATGATTTTTTCATTTGGGTTGCCAGGTTCAATGCTGAAATTGTGTTGGTTTAAACCTAAAATGCGTCTGTCTGATCTATAGCATAAGAAGCTCGGGAGGTTTAACCAGCGGTGCGGAGCTATGAGATTTCCCACAATCCACTGCACAGATCAAACCCAACGGATTCTTCATAAAATCTTCTGCATAAATAAACTCATCTTTACAACATATAAATCATAACCACTATAGAGCCACATCAGCCCGTTTGATCAGATAATTCAGCTTTGATCACATTTGTTTACATTTTACAGAAATGAAACTTAAGACCGCATGGCTCATTTGCATAAACTGTTAGCGGTGATAAAAACAGCTGCTCCTTGTGCCGCTGATGCTGTTCAGTTTCTGTCGGACTAAAGGACATGACTCAGTGGATTATGTGAGTTCTTTTTATGACAGAAGAGGTGCTAATGATGGTGAGTCTGTTCTGTGCGTATATCATATAGGAGATAGTTGCAGATTGTACGTGTGCAGGTTTAGTGCAGTTTTTTTTATTATTTTACAGTCATTTCATTCATGTACTGTCACTATATTTATGTTGGTCACTTTATTTATGCTGCTACTGTTGCGGTGTGTGTTTGTCTTTTGGACTCATGCTCACCCAACTTTATGTAGCAGTAACCAGGATACTGTGTATACATGCCACATCCCGGTTACTATCAGAATAAACCAGCTACAGTATCCCGGTTTCTAATAACCGGGATACTGTGTATACATGCACCATGAAGAAACCGGGATACTCAAAAAACCCGATCATAACTGGAATACTGACACACTTGGATGTATCTGTCTGTAGACACAAGTTCAGTTATTTTTGTTGTACCAAAAAAAACGAAAAAAAAAAAAAAAACAGCAAGGGTGCAGAGTACAGTTATTTGAGATCAGCTTGATTTACAAGTAAAAAGGCCATGGAGCCCGGTCAAGCAGAAGTAAACATCAAGGCCAAAAATTCAAGTTAATGCATCTGATATAAAAATGTATTGAACAGATACATATGTACTCTAGTTTATGAAACTGTTTATCTTTTTCTGTACCATTTTTGGTTCTAAAGTTCCATACGTTTTAAACAGACCATGTATGAAACATGGAACAAAAAATATTTCCCAAATTTCAAAGACAAAAATCATGTAAATAAATGGATGTATTTCATCATATCTTGTGTTATTCCATCTTTGAACTGTTGATGAAGGTACACGATTTTTCAAACAAAATGTATTTAAAATGATAAAAATTAGCTTGGAAGGACTGACATATTTGATAGAAATAGTTTCCTTTCATTTTGAAGTAATATTAAAGTATTCAGAAGAAAAAAGCGACAAATGATGTAAAATCCTGCACCTTCTACTTGTTTGCACAATTTTCCCTCTGTTACTTTTCCCTCCGTTACCATGACCTTTCTTAATAAAAAATCTCATGAGTCAAAAAAGTAAGAGGTTTTTCAACCTAATCTTGTACCATATGGTAGAAAACTATATGAAGCAAATATTCAAACCAGTTTGTTAAGGATATGGAAGTGAGAACCAAGAGTTATCACTGTTTGGATTTATTGCCCAAAAAGTGCTGCATATTTCATTCCCTCCGTTACCGACATGAGTTTTTAAATTTTTTGTCAACAACTTGAAAGAATATCACAGGTTTAACTTGACCCTGTTGGAGTGTAACTCTTTCCTACATTCTGATACTTTACTTATTTCAATAGTCCCTCTAGTTTCTGAATAAGAGACATTTGAATGTCAAAAATCTGCCCCTGTTTCCCTCCGTTACCACTTGACCGGACCCATGTCAAATATTAATATATGAAAAAAAAAAAAAAAATCTAATCTTTTCCCGTGTAAGTGAATGGTTCTTAAGTCACAGTTTTATGGAACAGAGTGTACAGCCTGTGTGAGTCCAGTGTAACATGTATGAACGGCGCAGATGTCAGAGCTGTACAATATCCGGAGAGTGTGCTCATGAGAGGACGGGCTGCAGAGACAGACAGTAATAAAGGCTGGTTGTGACACAGCTGATCCCGGGGTCAGCGCTCATACTTGGGGCTGAAAGCAGAGGGGAGAGAATCACCGTGATGGAGCTCTCTGATAACACTGGACACGCAATATCACACACTAAAATACACATACACACTCTTGTATTGTCGTAGAATGGCCTCATGAAGGAAAACAGCTTCAACACAGAGATAAACCAACACAATGAACATGGTTTTAAATGTGTATATACTGTACACTGTTTCTGCTAGTACAAATTCAGCCTCATTTTTCTCTGCGCATTTGAGCAAAAACATGTCTTGCCCCAGTACAGATGTAGACTATGAGCTCGGGTTTGTTATGGTTCATGTTCTGTAGTTGTTGTTTTTACTTATTTTGGTGTATTTTTTCTTGTAGTGTAGTGTGCCTTTGGTGTTTTATTTTGACATTTGTCCTGTCTGCCTGTAGTTTGTGTTTTACTTCCTTCCAAACATCAGGCTGTGAAAAGATTTTTACTCTGTAAAATCATGTAGCCACGTTCCTTGTTGCCTCTTTGAGGAGCCATTTACTTGCAGGATACCAGAGGACTTGTAATTGTCCTCAACATCTGTTACAGTTCTCTCTACAGGTAGGAGCTGGTTAGTTCAACTGGTAAGACACCAGATCGTCACATGGGCAACCTGGGTTTGAATCCCACTTCTGACTCAAATTTTGTTTTGTTTTTTTCACTACAACATATAATTAAAGAATACAAACATTACATGGAACATACAAAGAAAATGTAGTTGATCATGCACATTACCTGTAAATGTCATGCAAAATGTTCACTTTATCTTTACTAGTTTTTCATAATATATTTGTATGAGAAAAATACAAAGGGGGGACACTTTCAGGAGTAAACCACACATGACACAGATAAACCTTATATAAAGATTTACTACAAAGACAGTGGTAAATTCTAATTTTTTTTATTCCTGTTTTTTTTTTTTTTTTTTTCCATATGGGATGTACCCTGTGTTCTTCTCTGCCCTTGGTTGGTCCATTGTATTTGTATTTGTATTTGTTGTTGTCAGTATCGTATCTGTTGTAGTTTCTATTTTTGGATTTAGTTTCTTCTGGGTTTTTTCTTTTTTTAGATTTGTTATATTAAACAACTGAAGCAGTCCTGCATTTTGGGTCCTCCCTCTGTTTCTATCTGACAGGGTTGTTACGCGGGATGACCCAGCATCATGATGGAGAGCCTCCATCGTTATACCACGCCCCCTCCTGTCAGAAACACATCAGGGACATGATGTGACAGTACTGAACGAAACCATTTCTTTGGCCAGGTAGTGAGTTACTCCATCTGTCAACTGCCTCCACCTGTCACTGTCACTTTTATACTTGTTGCTTTTTGCAAAAACCCCAGTTATCGTCTGCTGACCCTGGAGAGCTTTTTTTCCAGCATGTGCAGACAGGGTGGCAGATTCTTCCGGATGGCGCACAGGGACATACTCATGCAGATTTGTCGTCTGCACATCTTTCATCATCTCAGATAAGCAGATCCTGCACACACCTTTAGTCATGTCTCTTGGCTCATCAGGTTCAAGTCCAAAAAATGGCCATACAGTCAAAGTAGTGTCCTTCTTAACTGCTGCACCACTGTACCAACTCTTCTTAAACACAAGCTTTTTTTAAGCCAAAGATGTTCATTTTGTCTTCTTATATACTTTAACTTCTTGGGTTCTTTTTAAAGACAATGCAGTAAAGTGTGTTTACCTTGTTGACATGTTTCGGCTGCATCGGGCGACGGGAGGCGTGGTCAGTCTGAGCGACCTGCCAGGTCCATCAGGTCTGACCACGCCCACAGGAAGTAACAACAGCTGATATACGACACGTCACCACCAACACCAGGGACAGTTCTGAAGATGACTTGCAGCAACAGCCGAAACATGTCAACAAGGTAAATACACTTTACTGCATTGTCTTAAAAAAGAGAACCCAAGAAGTTCAAGAACTTTTTATCCATAGCCCTGGGTGAGTAATTAGGTTAGTAAAATAACAAAATGATACATTTTAAGTAGAAAAGGGTATATTAAATATCAAAATTAAGTTAAAGTTAAATTAAATATATAATTAAATTAGGATATGATCGTTCAACATGATGGTTCACTGTAAACATCATCAACTGCCAATTAAGGGGACATCGCCCAACTCCAGTGTGAGCAGCTCAAAATAAATCTGCTGCGTGCTGTTCACATCTTATTATAAAGTGTTTTCTTGTCAGACAATCAGGAAGTGTGTGATAGCATCATCACGGTGAATAATAAGTTGGAATGCATAAGGTAAATGAGGAATAACTAAGTACAGCACCTTTAAATGTAACTTCTAGTGAAATGCAGTGTGGTATTAAACTTGTCCTGCCTTAACTGATTAAATTACACATGTATTAAATGACAGATACAGCTCAAACATACCTTGAAAATTAAATTATCTTACCTTACCTTACCGTAAAATTAAATAAAATGACCTTAAATTGACAATATCACTCAAACATACCTTGCAACACATTCATTTTTAGTAAATAAGCAGGGGCGCCCCTCCACAAATCTGACCAGTAACTTAGCCTGGGAGTGTCACTTATGTGTTTCCATGGAGATATATATAGATATAGATAAATATGGGGGGTATTAGCTTCCTACCATGTCATAACCATTCTTCCCTCATCGAAAACCTGCCTGAAGAGGTTGTTGATGTCATACGTGCATGTTTGAGTAATCTAGTGATCTCTCCAAGGCCCTATTTAAACTCTCCTTACAATTAAAAGTTTGATAAAAATACAAAAAATACAGCACAACTTCATAAACCTGATGCGATGTCCAGTAGTGTCATTATTGGACTGCACGCTGATTGTGTTGTGATGGTGCTCTGAAGGGGGAGTAACTTAGGCGAATGTAGCTTTCTCAAACCAACAAAAGGTAACATGGTGATCGAAATATGTCACGTGTTTGCAGTTAATACCTCACCGAAGTGTAATACCTGCTCGTTAATGCCGTACTGTGGTACATTCCGAGCAAAGCAAACAAGCAGCATCTCCATGGCAACAAGCAGGACCCTCATTGTCCATCATTGACCATGTACCGGAGTTACATAATCAGAGTACAAATTATAAGTAACTGTAACAGTAACTGTATTCAGTTACAGTTACTGTTTCAGTGAGTGGTAATTGGATTACAGTTACTTTGTTGAAATAAATGTATTACACGGTGGTATTTTGGGCTATATCCCTTTTATTTATTTATTTTTGTAATTCCACTCATTGCCGGAAACTAAACCAGGTCTAAACCAGGTCTAAACCAAGTTTAAAACAAGGTCTAAATCCAGGTCTAAACCAGGACTAAACCAGGACTAAAACCCGGACTAAACCAAGTCTAAACCAGGTCTAAACCAGGACTAAACCAAGTCTAAACCAAGTCTAAAACAAGGTCTAAAACCAGGTCTAAACCAGGACTAAACCAGGTCAAAAACCAGGTCTAAACCAGGACTAAAACCAGGTCTAAAACCAGGTCTAAACCAGGACTAAACCAGGTCTAAACCAGTTCTAAACCAGGTCTAAACCAGGTCTAAACCAGGTCCAAACCAGGCCTAAACCAGGTCTAAACCAGGACTAAACCAGGTCTAAACCAGGACTAAAACAGGATTTAACAGGACTAAATCCTGCTGCGTGGACCGTGTCTCCTCCTCTTCTATCAATAATATTTTTTATTTGGTTAAGTAAAGTCTGGGCTTTTGCTTCTCTACAGCGAATCAAGTAATCCAAAGTATTCAGATTACATTACTCACTTTAGGTAATTTAATGGATTACATTACGAACTACATTTTGGGGTATGTAATCTGTAATCTGTAGGGGAATACATTTTAAAAGTCACCTTCCCAACAGTGTATATGGATTTAACCATTTGAGTCACACAAACAGCAGTATCTGTAACATGTCAGTCCCTTTGTACAGACACTTCAATGCACTTTAATCAAGTTAAGTGCAACATTAAGTTAAAATCAAGTTCACCTTTGCTCCCGTTTCTCGTATGTATCGAGGCTGGATGAATGGTCCAATTACATGATGGAAGTGAGACGCATTCACATGTTTTATAGCCACGTCCGTCGAAGATAAGCTCCGCCGCAGTTCAGCTCGCGTGCAACATCAATATCCCTGAATGTCATTTCACATGGCATCAAATTACGAACCAATCAATACTCCACACATGTTCTGCTTTCACAAACCAATCTATTTTTTAAAGGCCAGTGTCCAATCAGAGAATTCTTGTCTCCAATCATAACCACCGTCATAAATTCTGCCTCTCGCTCGACTGTATTAAAATTACTGAGAAAAAAAGTCCTTTGTTCTGAAAATGGCTTGACCTTTTTGCTTCACTATTTGGTGGGAGTAACTAGAACAGGCTCATAATTGGCGTCGGCGTGTTGCTAACGGAGTGATTAGAGGTGACTTACTAAGAAGAGAAATGTCAAACGCCGCGGCAACCAGACTGTGAAAAGATAAAGCCTGGAGTTATGGACCTAGTAACACGGAGAGGAGACACTGATAGAGAGAAAATCAGGAAAGGACAAATGCAAAATATCTATTTTAACTCTTAAAGACACATAGGCTGCGTTCAGACTGCAGCCTGAAGTGACCCAAATCCGATTTTTTGGCCCCTATGTGACCTGTATCTGATCTTTTAATGAACCACACAGATCCGATTTTTTCAAATGTGACCCAGGACACTTGCATATGTGCTCCTGAAACTGATACATATCTGATCTTTTGACATGTGACTTCAGTCTGAACGGTCAAAGTGCATTCATCCACCTACACGTTATCAACAAGACACAAACGTCACTATTCTGCACTGAAGTAGGCGAAAATTGTTAATGAACTCCGTGTCACTGAAAGGGATAGTTCGGGATTTTTGACATAAATCTGTGTGTCATCCCCGTGAGCAGTGTCGTGCATCCACACTGACTTACCCCCGACAACGTCCGGTGAGTCGAGATACTGGCCGTTTTCGGTGCTGATGAAAGTAGTCCGGCAAGTTGGCTGGAGACTGTAAAATAAATCGTTTTTCTTCTCAAAACAATCTGTGTTCAAAAGACTGATACATTTGCATCACAAAACCATCGTCGCCTAAAAAGTCAGACCTCATAATCACTTGGCACTATTTTCTCTCTGTTCGTATCACTGCGCGCTGCCGCCAGGTGACAGCCGCGCCTTGTTCACTGTGTTTACTGCTGGGAATGTTACCGACAACATGTCTGATTATGACACTGACAATAAAGACTTTGCCTTTACCACAAAGTCAAGGGGAGATCTTTATGAACCTACTGAATATACTGATGCTGAATTTCACCAGATGGAGTTAGAACGAGCAGAGAGAGAAGAGAGACAGAAGTGGTACAAGTTGAAGCTGGAGCCGTGAGAGACCGAGTGAGCGACAATCACCATCACGTCATTTAGAAACTCGTATACAGCGAACATAGAGCCTCCACTGTGACTGAAGCATGGACGACTAATAGAAACATGGAATCATCCACACGTCCACGTAGCTGCTGCCAATAGTGTACGCCACATTTACAATAGTAATAACAGTCGACTTATAAAGTTACGGTTTGTAGAAGCTTCACTGGTGATATGACACTGAGTGATTTACTGCACACAGAGTTACAGCTGATTCTTGAGTCTGTTCTCTTGTAAATATAGCTGGCACTTCTTCATTCTTACCTGGTTTGGTTTCCACATTGAAGCCAAAGGCAAGAAGCCAAAGTTTCCTCAGCGCAAAGTCCATGACAGGAAAACAGTGAAATGTGTGTGGAGATTCAGCCAGATTTTAGTTGTTACAGCCTGGAGAATCAAGAGTTCACACCATTTTTTAAATATATTTTTATGTGTCTTATACAAGTTTATATACTTATGGCTCTAGCTCTCATGTTAGCTCTCTCACGTCATGGCGGTCTGAGCATGGAAACACTGCCGAACAACTGAACAAAGTGATGGATTCTGCTGTCACCTGGCGGCAGCGCGCAGTGATACGAACGGAAAGAAAATAGTGCCAAGTGATTATGAGGTCTGACTTTTTAGGCAACGATGGTTTTGTGATGCAAATGTATCACTCTTTTGAACACATGTTGTTTTGAGAAGAAAAACGCTTTATTATACTGTCCCCAGCCAACTTGCTGGACTACTTTTGTCAGCACCGAAAACGTCCAGTATCTCGACTCACCGGACGCTGTCGGGGGTAAGTCAGTGTGGATGCACGACACTGCTCACGGGGATGACACACAGATTTATGTCCCGAACTATCCCTTTAAGTGAAGCACATCACCACTCACCACTCTTGGCTACGTCTCCACATCCACACGTTCTTTTCAACGGACGTCGCTGCCGCTTCCCCACAAAACACCACGACCAAAAACCTCGTCCTTCTCCTTCTCAATCTCCTCCTTAAAACAAGTAAGTTGTTCATGTTCTGGCTCCGGTACAAGAGGAACTTTAAAATCTCCAGGTGCTCGATGCTGCGTCCATGTTTGGACAACTTCCGTAAACACAGAGCACGCTCACTGCAGTTGACCTTGTCGTGTCTCCAGTGCACATGTGGGACACTTTTGGGCCGTTTAATGTTCACACTGGAGTCACATACAAGTCGCATTTAATTGGAAATGTGAACGACCTCGCAAAAACATCGGATTTCACAAAAAAATCGGAATTGAGCATTAAGCCCTGCAGTGTGAATTTAGCCATATTATGCATTCTTGTAGGTCTGTGACTATCTGCTCTACGAGTCCATCTCAAACACGAAGAATATCGTGAAAACGTTCAAGAGCTTCAGGAAGTCCAAACCATTTATTATATACTTCATGACATATAGAGTGAAGCTTTCAAGCCTTTATTTCTGGAATAAAGTACTGTGTTATTCCAGCTATAAGGCTCACTTAAAATCATTTAATTTTCTCAAAATCCAGTGTGCCTTATGTATTAATTTTGGTTGTCGAAATAATAATCAGAGCATTACGGCTACCATAGTCAGGAGCCTCGCGGAGTAAGAGCAAGTGAGCTTTTTTTTCAGCTCGTATAGTTTATTCAAATGAGTCATGTGGTTTTAAGTTTTGTTTCTGTAAAATGTAAACAAATGTGCACAAAGCTGCATTAAACACATTATTACTCAGTGTATATTTGAGTCGTCCTCGTAGGAAAAAAAAAAAAAAAACAACTTTAATGATCCACCTACATTGACATTCATAATCCACATTTACCAAAACAGAGAGGCAACACCGGGCGAATTACACCAATGGATCGTGGACGTCTGGGCTAAGGATCAGACTCGTCCATTTGTTCCACTTAATGTGCCTCATAATCTGGTGTACCTTATGTATGAAAATAAATGAGAGAATTCAACATTCTTGATATTGTGCCTCATAATCCGGTGCACCTTATAGTCCAAAACATATGGTAAACCATGGTTCTTGCTTACAGATATTAAAAATCAAAAATTCTGTGCTTTAGAAAGTTTTACATACACAAAAATATTACATAAAAACAATAAAAAATGTGTTTAGTAAAATTTTAAACATTGGAGGTTTCTGAAAAGTTGAAATGAACAAATAGATAACTTTTTTTTTTTTTTCCTTCCAGTTTTCGATTTTGTATTTAAATAAAAAAATAAATAAAGATAACAGATAACGGCTGTTTTCCATTTCCATGACTTAAACTGTGATGTTGAACTTTTGCGCCACATACGGACTGAACCAGGACTGATTGAGGACTAAACCAGGTCTAAACCAGAACTCGGTCTTGATCACCTGAAGTCTGTGTGGGCACACCTGCAGGCCTGTCCCGGCACTCAGTCCTGGTTCAGTCCTGGTTCAGTCCTGGTTCAGGCCGTATGCAGTGCAAAAGTCCAGCATCCATTTTTTCATTTTGGTTTTGGAGACAAATAATGAAGAAAAATAGTTGTAGTTTTTTCGTTTTCTTATTTTTGGTTTTATTTTGTAATACGGATGATACACAGATTCTGAGTCCACTCCTTATGAAACTCCCCCAGATTCTTGAGTGGATGTTGCTTGACAATCCTGGTTCACCAACTTTGTTTAAGTTGAGAGCAGAATCCCACTCTAAACATAAACAAGATTGGTTCAGCGGTCACATCCACTGACCCACAGGTTGGCGGTGCGATTCCAGCTCACACAGATGAATGCTGTCGTTGTGTGCTTGAGCAAGACACTTAACCCTTCTCGACCCCTGTCTCTGTGTAGACTGGGGTGTGAATGGGTGAGTGGTTCTTTGATGTAAAACACTTTGAGTATCTTGAAGTGACTTGAAGTTTTAAAAGTGTAGGTGTATAAAAATGACTGTGGATATAAAGTGACTTGTCCATTTGTTTGACACATGGAAAACAGACGAGGTCATTGGACATCCATCACTTAGAACAAAATCAAATTTCTCTCTCCTCAAGTTTACTGTTGTTGCTTCTCTATTTGATCATTCTGAAATCTGCGGTGTTTTCTGTCCGTGTGTTATCGACAAAACCATTTTGGTTCTTTGTGATGGATGCCCTCCTCTTAATGATTCAAAAACCACTCACATAAACATAATCAATTGGTGCCAAAAAATAAATCAGAGCTGTCTGGAAGCGTCGAACCTGACATCGGCCGACACAAAGAGCCAGCGTGACAAATACTAAATAATGAATCAAACCGAGCAGCTCCTCGCTCAGTGTCAGAGCATGCAGCGCACATGATCACAGACCACCCTTCACAGACCTGGATCTCTTTGCCAGACTAACCCACTTCTCCACCACAATGAGCACACAACAATACACGTACAACTACACAACACAATACAATACAATACAATACAATGACCATCAATGTGCAGTTCAAGTTAATTTGACAGATAAATGTTTTCCTTTGCATTACTTGGTTTGGTGCAGTTTGTGAAGAGAAGTAGAAACCAAAAAGTTGGAAAACAGAGTATGTAGCAGTGAGCTCTAAAACAGAATCGCTCTAATGTCACTGAAGATCATCAGTTCCCTCCAAATTGCAGATTCAGTGTATGCACAAAGAAGAAGGCATTTTTCTGACAGTTAGAGGCTATGTTTATATGATGAACAGACAGTTTAGGTGATTGTTTTCATAAGGAAATCTGCGTGCATATGGTGACGCAAAAGTGTGTGGAATTGGATTGTGTGTGCATGCCAGACGACTCGGTGGTGATGCTAGATGATGATGTATGTGTTGTAAACGAGTACACTAAGTGAGCAGATCTAACCAGAGTTTTGCGTCTTAGGCAGTGTAGATGGAAACACTACAGCGGAGCATATTCAACTTTTCCACTCTGGAGGGTGGTTTCACATTTTTGCATTTGTAAGCTGCAAAAACGCTGTCACCGTCTAAACCAGACATGTCCAACTCATTTTGGTCCAGGGGTCATATCCAACCTACTTTAATCCCAAAGGGGCCGGATCAGAAAACTCATGGCATATAAACCCCAAAAATAACAATAAGTTCAAATATTTGTGCAGAGAAACACAAATCTATGACAGAAATATGTTTTTAATTGATGAACTCTTTCTTTTACAAAATATTATAATATCATGAACAACCTGAAACTTTAAGAAAAATACGATTTCAACACAATATTTTAACAATAACTTGTATGCATTTCATAGAATTTAGTCATACTTTCCTTTTGCTCCTGAAACTTGGCATTTTTTAGCCTGCATAATTGCATCAATATCAGACACCACGTCCTGAGTAGCTGCTGTCTTCAGAATGTCATTCAAGTGTTTGTGTGTTAGTTTTAATAATGTTTATTAAGATAAGATCAGATAAGATAAGCCTTTTGTCTTGGGACAGGGGCAGTGTTGGGAAGGTTACTTTTAAAATGTAATTCCCCTACAGATTACAGATTACATACCTCAAAATGTAGTTTGTAACGGAATCCACGAAGTTACTGAAGGTGAGTAATGTAATCTGGATACTTTGGATTACTTTGCTGTAGAGAAGTTTTAGTCCTGGTTTAGTCCTGGTTTAGACCTGGTTTAGACCTGATTTTAGACCTGATTTTAGCTCAAAATGTGAAAACAGGAAAATACCGCTGTGTAATCCATTTATTTCAACAAAGTAACTGTAATCCAATTACCACTCACTAAAACAGTAAATGTAACTCAATACAGTTACTCATCATTTGTACTCTGATTATGTAACTCCGGTACATGTAATCTGTTACTCCCCAACACTGGACAGGGTGTAATATGCTTTACCAAAAAACAGGACAACACAACACAAAGCACCACATAAACAAACACCATAGAACAGAATAAATATGAGACCAAGTCTGACCACGAGTGATGCACCAACAGGACCTTTAAATGATTCTTAACAGGCAAACCCTTTGCATTCTTGTAATCTATTAATACTGAGAAGCTGCTCACAAAGGTAGTAACTGTAAATCTTTTATTTTTAGTTGCATGTCTGCACATCAGAGGTTTTGACTGTGAATGGTGTGTCCTCAGGTTTTAAAATATAATTTAAATATTTTAGTAGAAAATCAGTTGAGGGCCAGATTAAACGAAAGGCCAATAAACTATTTTGTCATTTTTACTCACAAGTGTTCATATGTAAATAGACCCTCAACATGGATTCAACATAATGGGTAGTATAAGATGTTATATGCACTTTAAGTAACAGTGAGGAAAACTGAGCTGCAGCTTTCGAAGACAGTCATGTTGTAACACATAGGCCAGTGGATCTCCAAAACAGGAGGAAAAAAAGAAATATCTGACTGTAGTTTTTTGACGTTTTCTTGTATGTGTTGGTTTTTTGGGTTATCTGTGAAGAACAGTCTGAACCAGATTGTAAAAGTGTGTGGCTAAATCTGTAGTGTTCAGACGGAGGATTTGGCCTCTGTGTGGAGACATAAGGTGCTCCAAAAGACTAAGTCTGTACTGAGCCAGCCTAACCATGTGCTGCGCTCAGTTTGTGCAATGCCCTCTGGGAAGTGTATGTCACCCCACAACAACAGACCAACTGCTACGCTAAATCTTCTTTTCCTTTTGCCATAAAGCTTTTAAATGGAAAGTACCTTTGCCGCTGTGTCGCTGATGCAGTGAGGTTTGAATGTGCGCCGTGTGTTGTATTTGATTTTTTATTTGATTTATTTATGGATTGTACACGACCAGAGATGTGTGAATTGAATTGACCTTTGAGATTAATAAAGTTGTTGATTGTAATTAAGTAAATATGTTATCGCACCACTTTATGGACAAAATATTAGAAACATTTGATTAATTAAAATGTACGACTCAGTGATTAGAACAGTCCTAAAGACCCCAATCCAAAAGGTCGAAGGATTGATTCCGCTCAGACGATGTTCTGTTATTATGTCCTTAGGCAAGACAACCACATTGCTTCATATGAAAGTGGTGCAGTGTTGGGGAGTAACAGATTACATGTACCGGAGTTACTGTATTCGGTTACAGTTACTGTTTCATTGAGTGGTAATTGGATTACAGTTACTTTGTTGAAATAAATGGATTACACTGTGGTATTTTCCTGTTTTCACATTTCGGGCTATATCCCTTTTTTTTTTTTTTTTTTTTTCTCGGTAATTCCACTTATTGCTGGACACTAAACCAGGTCCAAAACCAGGTCTAAAACAGGACCAAACCAGGACTAAAACCAGGTCTAAACCGGGACAAAAATCTAGTCTAAACCAGGCCTAAACCAGGACTAAACTAGGTCTAAACCAGTACCAAACCAGGACCAAACCAGGACTAAAACCAGGTCTAAACCGGAACTATAACCAGGTCTAAACCAGGACTAAAACCAGGTCTAAAACCAGTTCTAAACTAGGTCTAAACCAGGACTAAAACCAGGTTTAAACCGGAACTAAAACCAGGTCTAAACCAGGTCTAAACCAGGACTAAAACCAGTTCTAAAACCAGGTCTAAACCAGGTCTAAACCAAGTCTAAAACAGGATTTAACAGGACTAAACCATGCTGCATGGACGTGTCTCCTCGTCTTCTATCAATAATATTTTTAATTTGGTCAAGTAAAATCTTGGCTTTTCATTTTCTTTTATCAGACAAAACATCTTATGTTACGATATCCTCGTCTTTGCTTCTCTACAGCAAACCAAGTAATCCAAAGTATTCAGATTACGTTACTCCCTCTAAATAATTTAATAGATTATGTTACAAACTACATTTTGGGGCATGTAATCTGTAATATGTAGGGGAATACATTTTAAAAGTCACCTTCCCAACACTGCGTAGGTGAATAGTGTAATGTAGCATAATGATTCACAGATGTCAGAGATTCCAACTTTATCAGTGTTACGATCCAGCTCGTTTGGGGTGAGGGAAGTAACAAAAATAACCAAAATGGAATAAATGAAGTGATGTTTAACAAACAGGACTGTAAAGGTAAATCAGTAGTGATGTTACGAGATGTGCCGAGGCTTCGAAGCGTGTGTCGAGTAATCCAGGAAGTCTTTGGCGAAGTGCGTATCGAGGTTTGTATCGGTGACGTACGTGGTGACGTTCGACCTTAGGTGATTATTGTAATGTAGCATAATGATTCACAGATGTCAGAGATTACAACTTTATCATAGACAAAAGCACAACAGGTCAAAAGGTTCCAGATTACACAAAATTTACTCTTGACAGAAGGTTATCTCATCAAAAACACACCTGGAGTTGTGTTTGTTTCATTCACACACATTTGGGCAACTCTTTATTCTGAGTCTGTCTACATCTCCAAAGCTCAAAACGCTTTGTTCAACCTTGTGATGTCATGCAGTGGCAGTTTCCAAGTTAACAGCTTTTTTTTAAACTTTTTGTTCAGGAGAGACTGGCAAACTTCCTTGTGAAAGTCTGATCTCAGAAGCTCAGCAGTTCCGGGTCTGGTTAGTACTGGATGGGAGATTTCTAGGAATTCCAGATGTCACAGTGGGGCGCCAGTGGCAAAAACTGTTGTTGTGTCCTTAGGCAAGACACTTCACCCACATCGTCTAGTATGAAAGTGGATTTTGTGAGAGCGACGGTGGTGGTCGGAGGGTTCGATGGTGCAGATTGGCAGACTCGCTTCCGTCAGTCTGTCCCAGGGAGAATAAAGATTACTTAAACGTGTGTAAATGACTCCAAATACAACTTCATGAGAACATTAGCAGAAACTATCATATTAAGCAAGACAACCAGATTGCTTCATATGAAAGTGATGTGTGGGTGAGGTTTAAGTTCGGAGGGGCTGATGGTGCACATTGGTCACCTCATTTCAGTCAGTCTGGGGCTTCAATAGTAACAAGTGTGGAGTGAATGAATAATGACACAGTGTAGACCAGGGGTGCCCAATACGTCGATCGCGATCTACCAGTCGATTTCCAAGGTCGTGTGAGTAGATCTTAGTACTCGTTTCGGACTCGATCGCGTTTGGACTCGGTCTTGTCTCTCACTCAAGGTCTGACACTCAACAAGTGTGATCATATTTCATTCCGGCCGCTGCTGTTGGTAATAAACTTGTAGCGGGTGCAGGAGCGTGTGGGGCGTCTCAGTGCAGCCTGTGCGCTCATTTGAAACCCGCGGAGACTCTACAGGCACATCACAAACACACACGCTCCCTATGCACGGCTCGTCTGCAACAGCGTGTGCCCTCGTGTACCAGCGTGCATCACAGGGCAGGTTCAACTTCCTAAACATCCTACCTGTCCATCTGCCTCACGTCAGCACGCCGCCCCTCGCCTTTTCACGCTCTCGCTCCTTCCTGCGTACAGCGAACACAAGCCCCTCCCACAGTGCGCTGATTAGAAGAGCAAGACCAAACGTGAAGCAAAAACCAGTCTAAATTTGTGTTCCAGTGTTGGCACAAAGCAGGTCTACAGCATAGAGCGGATCTACAGAACAGACCTACTGCCACATTTGGCTGAAGTTTGTCTAACAAAAGTGCACAAATGCATCTGTGTTTGTCACGATGTGCGTTTGGTTTGGTAAATGTGCAGAGGCTGGTAAATATCACTGCAAAACCAGAAAAGAATGAAACTCAAGTTTGGAACTTTAAAAAACAGGTTTAAAAATCTTCCTTCACTTTTTTCACAGTTTTGTGTAAAGTGCCAGAGGAAGTTCTCTTAAAGAAGAGGTTCTCAAACTGTGGGTGAGGGTCCAAAAAAGGGGCACAGAGTGTTTCAGTGCAGTTTGCTTGGCTTTGTATTAGGTAGATCATTTTGACTTGGTCATTTTGTAAGTAGCTCACATGCTGAAAAAGTGTGAGCACCCCTGGTGTAGAGCTTTGAGAGACTTCGATGAGCCTGTAAAGCACAAGACAAGTGTGAGGCTTTATTATTCTTATAAAAACTTGCCTGGGATCCAGAATACACACTTCTTCAATACTTTATAAAGATGTGAGTCTGGTCACGGCATATTGTACAGATGTAGGGAGTATTATCTGTTATATACGGGTGAGTTGTTGTACAGTTGTAGGGAGTATTATCTGTCCCTCTATAGTCTGGTGCAGTGGGTGAGTTGTTGTACAGTTGTAGGGAGTATTATCTGTCCCTCTATAGTCTGGTGCAGTGGGTGAGTTGTTGTACACTTGTAGGGAGTATTATCTGCCCCTCTATAGTCTGGTGCAGTGGGTGAGTTGTTGTACACTTGTAGGGAGTATTATCTGTCCCTCTATAGTCTGGTGCAGTGGTTGATTTGTACAGTTGTAGGGAGTATTATCTGTCTCCCACAGTTCAGATATCAGCCTATGTCTATGCACTGAATGATATTTGTTTATTTCAGTGACAGATTTGAAAAGGAGCTCATTGGTCAAAATCAGTCACAAACAAAATCGTATTTCTCTCATATTTCATTAATCGTATTAATGAACAGACTTTATTTATTTATTTATTTCTCTCATAAGCAGTTATATTTGTTCTTATATGGACAGACCCTGATTGGCTAATCCACCTGTCAATCATGTCTGAACTCTGGGCGATTCACCGGCGACCAGACTCAAATCTCCATAAAGTATTGAAAAAGTTTGAATTCTGAATCTCCATCAAGGACGTGCATAGTTTATCCATTTATCACGAGGGACTCAAAACCATCACGGATTTCTGCAGAATCAATTAGCGAAACATGAAACTCTGATCACGAGTGTGTTCATGTCTCATAGTATTTATTTTAAATTTGATTTGTACCTCTTCTCAGCCAGGATAGAAGTGTGTACGGCCCATGTGTCCCTGCAGCACAAAGGCCCACTGACGCACACTTTACACACACTCATAATCAATCAGCCTATTACAGCATCATGAAAGCGTGTGCAGACCCACCACTGCTCCAACTTCTTTTAAAAGAGATTTGAAAAAGTCCCATCTTTTTAATTAAACTGATGAGTCATGTACCAGTTTTTAATCATGTTCAGTGTGAGCAGCTATATTTGCTCCCTGTTATTCTTGAGCTTCATCAGACGTGACAAATTCGCCTTTTTTTTTTTTTTTTAGCTGGGCACTTTTCCTCAAAGTAAATTGCAGTGTGTCACGGGTTCGTCCGAAATAAATGTAAAAATGATGGCTCAGTCAAAAAACTTCAAGTGCAGAGTGAAATATTTACAGTGACAAAAAAAAAAGAGGTGGTAGACAGAAGTATTTACAAACATATGTACACTAATCACTTACAGTTGCCAGCACCCACGTAGTCAGGCCAAATACCAACTCCCAAATGACTGGAGCTCTCCCCTTTTATACCCCCTTAGCCCCTCCCCCCGGGCTAACCAATTAACGAAAATGGGGTTTTAAGGAATTAACATAAGCAAAATTGTATTGAGGAACACAAATCAACTTGGAAATAAACATAATAAAAATAACTTAAAGAACTCCTCATAAGGTTAACATAAACAACTTCAAAAACCACAAATGACCCTAAATAGACCACAATGGTCGAGTCCACGATCACATGGCCCCCTTGAGCGCGCCACTATGCGCTATTTAAAGCACAACCAGGAAGTGCCTCGGTTTGGCCCTAAACTCAAGAACAGCGCGGAGGCTGCTGCAGGTAGGAAAGCAGCGTCGGCGTCGAGTGTGCACCTCGAACGCACTAGCCGGGAAACCGTTCAGATGTTGGGGAAAACATAAACCCGTCTATCGGAGCTTGGCTCCGCAAAACGGGGAATGAAGGAAGCGTCGTGCGCGCTCTTTGGCCAGATGCAGACGCGCCAGTCGGGAGATGACGGGGCAACACAGGCGCTCCGTCACACAGTGCACCAGGAAAAATCGTCCAGAGAATTCATACAAATCAAATCAACAAAATAAAGTTGATATAACATATCAAACGTTTCTTTCAGGCTTAAACTTGTTTTTTCTTTTTTCTTAAAGGTCCCATATTACATGATTTTCTGATCTATGTTCTAATCATTTCCTCATCAAAGAGACCTGGATTTGTGTTTTGTTTCATTCACACATGTTTAACACACACATTTTGATATTGAGTTCTTCTTTCAAACTGAAAACGCGCTGTTCCACCTTGTGATGTCATGTAGAAATACAGGATGTGCTCCATTGTGTTTTAAAATCCATACACTCAACATAATTATATAAATGTAAGTGTACATGTTAAACGTTATCTGTTCCGTGAGGGTGAGTTATTGTACAGTTGTAGGGAGTATTATCTGTTCCATAAGGGTGAGGTGTTGTACAGTTGTAGGGAGTATTATCTGTTCCGTGAGGGTGAGTTGTTGTACAGTTGTAGGGAGTATTATTTGTTCCAAAAGGATGAGTTGTTGTACAGTTGTAGGGAGTATTATCTGTTCCATAATGGTGGGCTGTACAGTTGTAGGGAGTATTATCTGTTCCATAAGAGTGAGTTGTTGTACAGTTGTAGGGAGTATTATCATTTAGTCGTAAAGCTACAGGTTCATTCATATTATTATCCTCGACCTCAGTGTGAGTGGTGGGAACCCGCAGAAGGAAACAGCAGAGTACCTCACACGCCTCTGCGCCTGTGCGTGGCATTTAGCGAGATTTAACCCTCGTCTTTTTAAAACCCCGTGTAGCATCAGCGTTGAACAAACAGAGCTGTCGTCGTTTAGCGCAGACGATGTATTTGTTCATCGTGTGTTATTAGCGGCGCGCAGAGGAGACATCTCAGGAGGAGGCGTGGGGCCCTGGAGCGTGGAGATAAGGGCCCCGTGCCTCTGGGGGACTCTGACGACTGCATTCCTCATGTCAGCGTGCGAGCGGGGAGGTAATGGGATGAAGGCTCCCGGGCCGCGCACACACACACACACCGCCACACGACACGGCATCTTATTGTGACTGTGGAGCGTACGGCGCACAGGACGAGCAGGCTGCCACTGTAACCGAATCAAGCGCTCCCACAGCTGCTCGCCGTAACAATGCACTTCCCTTTTCAGGCCTCAGAGAGAGCAGGGTTTACAGCGGACGGCGGAATGTTATTGTATTCACTGACATTTTGTGTGTTGTGTAAGTGTATTTTATAACTTTGTCAAGACTGTGACTCTTTTAACCTGTCGCAAACCACAACAGTACTGGCCACCATTAAAGATTAAATTAAATTGCTTCACTTACACTTCCATGGGCTAATAATTGTTAACACGTAACATATTTAGATCACCATGTCACCTTTTATTGCACTAAAGTTGCATTAAATTTGCACAGTGGGGCTTTAATAATTACCTTCAAGGTGCATAGTATAACTAAAAAATTTATTTATTCCTATTTACATACAAGTTCATGTTAAAACATTGTGTTGAAATTGTATTTTTCTTGAAGTTTCAGGTTGTTCATAATATTATAATATTTTGTAAAAGAAAGAGTTCATCAATTAAAAAAAGATTTTTGTTTCTCTTCACAAATATTTGAACTTATTGTTATTTTTGGGGTTTATATGACATGAGTTTTCTGATCCGGCCCCTTTGGGATCAAAGTAGGTTGGATGTAAAATGGGTTTGACACCCATGGTCTAACTTCTCTGGGGGAGGGTCCATCAGATGCTTTTCTCCATGGAGATTTTATTGAGAACAAACCAGACCAAGTTACAGGTCAGATCTGTGGAGAGGCGACCCTGATCACAGTCACAATTCCTGTTTTTCAATGTATTTTTGAGATGTAAAACCACCTGTAATTGAATTAATGAAAGGTGGAGCTGTTAGATGTCATAGTTTGGAACATTCCAGGCAGAGCAATGACATCTCCATAGAAACAAGCAGACGGACCCTCAGCCAAAAAAGTTGGAGAGTGAACCTTTAATAGGCCTGTAACAATAATCAATAAATCAGTTCATCGCACGATAACTTTTAACAAGCTCGATAACTTTTCCAGACGTGATCATTTCTATTTGCGTATGTTTGTTTTCCTCGTCTCTCTCTCTCTACCAAAGAGGCTGAATGTCAAAAGGCTTCTTTCGCTCTCTACCCTTGAATGTGTCATGACATGTCAGGATAGACTGTATAGAAGCATGGATCTATCATAAAATTATTATAGGTCTATGTAAAGACCATAAAAATACAGATTATTTGTTCATCAACAGAGGATGTGCATGTAGTGCAGAAAAGCACCGCCACCAAAACAGTTCATCACCATGTGACAAAATACGTCATGATGTCAAATCAACTCTAGTGAGTGGGATATGCCTCAACGGCCACATGCATCAAATGCAGCGAGTGAGCAAACATCGAGAAGAAATGTCTCAAACCCCAACAGCCGACATTCACCCATACACTGACCAACACAGAGCCTGAAATCTGCTGAAATCCCACAAGACACTGACATGATACCAGACACTGACATGATACCAGACACGACACCAGACACCGACATGATACCAGACATGACACTATTCCAGACACCAACATGATACCAGACACCGACACGATACCAGAGATGACATTATACCAGACACCGACATGATACCAGACACCGACACGATACCAGAGATGACCAGACACCGACACGATACCAGACACCGACACGATACCAGACACCGACACGATACCAGACACCAACACAATTTCAGACATTAACTTCTTAGGTTCTTTTTAAAGACAATGCAGTAAAGTGTATTAACCTTGTTGACATGTTTCGGCTGCTAGCTGTGAGCCATCTTCAGAACTGTCACCGGTGTTGGTGGTGACGTGTCGTATATCAGTTGTTGTTACTTCCTGTAGGCGTGGTCAGACCTGATGGACCTGGCAGGTCGCTCAGACTGACCATGCCTCCCGTCGCCCGGTGTTCTTTGGAGGAGGGTGTCCCAGGTGTGTGAATACACTTTACTGCATTAAGAACCTAAGAAGTTAAAGTATATAAGAAGACAAAATGAACATCATTGGCACAATTTCAGACACCGACACAATACTAGACATGACACTATACCAGACATCGACATGATACCAGACACCAATATGATACCAGACATGACATGATACCAGACACTGATACCAGACACCGACATGATACCAGACATGACACGATACCAGACACTGATACCAGACACTGATATCAGACACCGACATGATACCAGACACCGACATGATACCAGACATGACATGATAGCAGACACTGATACCAGACACCGACATGATACCAGACATGACATGATAGCAGACACTGATTGATACCAGACACCGACATGATACCAGACATGACATGATACCAGACACTGATACCAGACACCGACATGATACCAGACATGACATGATAGCAGACACTGATACCAGACACCGACATGATACCAGACATGACACGATACCAGACAAGACACGATACCAGACTAGACACGATACCAGACAGGACAGTTGCTCCCTCAAAGCGAAACAGGATCATGTGTTGCGGGTTAATACGAGTCACAATATTCCAATGCAAGTGAACCAAATGCCCTACCTGCTGGCTCCACCCACCAGTCACCGCGGGATTATAAATCAGCGTTCCTTCCCCCTCCTGCTGCTCCGCCCCCATCCTCTGGGCCCACCACGCCGCCAGGACCATCACTACTCATATTTTTGTAATAAATGACATCGCCATTATTGTGTCCTCCCTTTGTTGCGGTCTTTCGAGCCATTGCCGTAACAGACTAAAATAACTTTTAAGAGCAATTTTGTTACAGAGATTTAATAATTCATTTTATTATTTTTTTCAAGTGCATTTTTGTTAACAAGTCCTCGCTGTGAGCCAGACTACATTAGGCTGTTCTTATGTGAACAAGTCTATTTTATTTAGGCCTGTTATTTTGGTTTTCTTAAATGTTCTATAGAAAGTAAAGTTTATTGATCTTTGAAAGGTGTATTTGCAGTTTTATTCCATTGTCATTATGTTAGTTGAAATTGGTCTCAAAATGTAAATATTATGGTTTATCTCAATGATTTCTTGGTCAATGAATCATCCAGCAAAATCTGGCCTAACTTTTAAAAAGAAAACATCACAGTAACATAAAAACACACAGTATACAAAGCAAGAACATCTCAAACAGACAGAAAGTTCTCCAACATTCTCATAAACACTCATCCATTGTTAAATAACAGAATGTTGTTTACCTGCTTTATGTCCTGTAGTCGTCCTCTGAAGACAGTTCTGTTTGAAACTGAAGACTCAGTGAACCTACCAAAGACTCTTCCACTGTTTCAGTTAAAAGGAACTTCACTTCAAAAGGCGTCTAATGCATTTTTGCAAGTTCATGAGTAAAACATCACCTCCTCTTTTGAAAGCTTTACACACGATTACAACATTTATTTTCTTTAATCTTTTTTTCTTGCCTCATCTTTTTTTTTTTTTTTTGGAATGTCTTACTGAAACTTCTGACTTTCCTTTGAAATTCCTAAAGAAGTCAACACTCACTTACATTAAAACTGAAATTATATAAATGTATTAAAAGCATTTGTGCAGCGTGCATGCCAGTTCCTCTTTGTGATTTCACAGCCCTTCTTCATGTTTTCCAGGTACAACGTGCTGCTGTTCGTCATGCTCTACTGCCTACCCGTGACCTTTAACCTCACCATCGGCTTCCTGACTGGGCGTAGACTGTGGGGCGGGCACAAAGCCACCTTCTCTGACCTGGACCCGCGCAGCCAGGCCTTACACGACTCCCGCCTCAAAATGCGCCAGAAAATCGCCAAGATGGTGGTGTGCCTGGTGCTGCTGTTCGCCGTGTCCTGGCTGCCGCTCTACCTGGCCGACCTGCTCATCGACTGGGAGGAAAGTCCGCCATCTTGGCTCCTCCAGGCCCGCCCCTTCGCCCAGTGGCTCGGCCTCACCAACTCTAGCCTTAACCCAATCTGCTACTGCTTCATCGGGGACCTGTACCGCTCGGCCAAAGTCATCCGGACGCGCTACTACCAGAAAGTCGCCGCCCTTTTTGGATCGTCCACGTTCTCCAAGTCGACAGGCCGTGGGCTCGCCTTCCATGAGGATCGGAGACAGTAAAAGGAGCGGGAGCGAGCACCAGCACGCCACTGCTGCCGCTGTGGTGGCCTCGGCCTCCATGGTGACTCTGCCCCGCCTGCTGAGCCTGGCCACGGGGCAGGGCGTGGGCCAGAGGGTACGGGACAGCTCCCTCAGCCGCGGAGGCTCGGACCACAGCATCTCAGACTGGGGCCGCTCTTGTCCCTTGTACGACAGCTCTTTTCACCTCCACCTGCAGGGGGAGCTCAGGCCCACCAGGAGGCACTCTGTCGACGACGGCTTTGGGACGCTGCGTTCACGGATTGAGTCGGCTGAGATGCTCCCGCTGAGGAGGCACTCTGGGGAGCGACTGTTGGCTCTGTCAGAGGATAGGGGGGTGGGGTCTGCGGGGAGGGGCGGGGTCTGTTCGGCGGGGAGCAGGGGAGGGGCGGGGTCTGTTTGGCGGGGGAGCAGGGGACGGGAACAGAACACTGCTACATCGGGGCGGGGGAGATCGAGGACACCACCAGCCTTTGAACACGGCAAAAAAGGACGCATGACTTAAAAGACTTGAATTTAGATTTATTTTAATTTATCTCAATTAAAGAGGCACTGTGTAATTTTTTTAGGAGGAGGGTCTGAAAACTTTTTTTTTTTTTTTTTATGTCATTGCCTGGAATGTTCCTTGCCTGAGCACCTAGTCCCTTCTACTTTGAATCCAGGAGGGACTGGAATGAGGCCATAAATAATCATTTATATCATGTTTTGTCAAATGCAGAAGAAATCTCCTCTCGACAATTCTTGTAACATTCAGAACAAAATATTTCACTTCTTATACCTGGGATAAGTAATAGTTTGGTGATTTGCTTGTTGATTCTGCAAAAATCCCTGTTTCTCAGTCCTTTTTGTTCCTTTTCATGTGTAAGCAGACATGTTTGTTTTGGCACCGATGAAGCATGCATCTCTCTGATTGGTTAATTCGTCTGTCAGTCACACCCTCTGAAATCAGTCTTTGCAAAGTTTTGTTAAAGCATATGGTTCCGGTAAGAATGTTCCACAGAATGGCTTCTACACCATGGAGACAAGCAAAAAAAGTGTTATGTGATACAAAACCATCCATAACAGAACAAACAAATACCATATGTACTATAATGTGGAACATTCCAGGTAAAACAATCATATGTTTATTATTATATTTCGACAAGTAGAAGATGAACCCTCCACCAGAAAACTGACATAGTGTACCTTTAAAATCAGTACATGTTTTACATCAAGTTGTTGTATGAATAAAAAACGCTGAACACAATGGTAGTCGAGAAATTGCATTGCTGTACCAAGGACACCGCCAGCTCACTTTTCCAGAGGTTATAATTAGGGATGCAACAATATTCAATATAATATTTAATCGTTCAGTACTGGTCTCATGATTTGATACATGTGTTTGGTTGATATATGTAAGATTCTCTAGTTTGTCAGTAAAAGTTTATTCAGTGAAGCACAACATTTAAAATGAGAATAAAAATGAGTATAAAATGGATAAAAGAATCCTAAAAAAATGAATATAATATTTTTTTTTTTTAAAAGATCTGGTTCGGCTAAAATCAGAATTAAAAATGAGTCGGGTGAAGCAGTCACTGTTTGAGGGTCCGTGCGGATCTGGCGTGCTAGTCCTTCTGGTCCAGCCACCGCCACTCCACGTATTTGTCTGTAAAACAAGAATAAAACAAAGTCTTTCACACTACGGCAAGGACCACCTTTGACCAGCCACACTGCACACCAGGGCTGACCAAGTGACGTCCCTTTACTTAGCTCTTTCATGCATGTAATTAGGGCCGCCACATCCCCCCGCGTCTGGGCCTCCGCATCCGGGCCTCCGCCTCCCCTCCGCCACAGGTCCTCCGACTCTGGAGCCGCTGCAGAAACAGAGTGCTTCTTAACTCTATGGTGCGATCTACTGTCCGGCCTCCCGCACGCCCACAAGGTCCCCCAGATACATCCCTCTACTTAGCTCTTTTCAGGCGTTGTATCTGTCCTTGTCGGCGCGTTCCTCTGCCTGGTCCAGCTGGTCCAGCTTCGCCCGTTCCCGCTGCACCTCCTCTCTGCCTTCCTGTTCCCGCTCCTGTACCTGTCTTGCCCCGTCTCTTCCGGTTCCGGTGTCACGCGTGCACACCCCGGGTCAGCCCCACTCATGCCCTCTGTCTGTCTTTTCAAGCCCCTGCTGTTATGGCCACAGTTGGGAGGTTGGGAGGGAATGTTCAATTAGTTCAGTCCACCCAGTCCTTCATTCCAGTATAAAAAAACAACAACACTAAAATCACCGCAAATAAAATACATACAGAGTAAAAAAACAAGGGCTCTTCTCACATTTGACATATACTCGTGTCCCTCCATGTGTTCTGTGTCGTTGTTGAGGAAAATAACCTTTTCCTCACATGTTCGTTAGTTTCTGCTTAGACAAAAACACTTACACTTGAAACTGAAATAAAGTCCAGATAATTTACTTACTCCATTATTAGAAAAGTCGTACTTGTACAAGGAGTCTGTGCTGACGTTCCCATGCACAGACTGAATATTTACGCCCATACAATGATTTTTATACGCAATGTCCAGTGTCAGGGAGTAACAGATTACACGTACCAGAGTTATGTAATCAGAGTACAAATTATGAGTAACTGTATTCAGTTACAGTTACTGTTTCAGTGAGTGGTAATTGGATTACAGTTACTTTGTTCAAATAAATGGATTACATGGCGGTATTTTCCTCTTTTCACATTTCGGGCTGTATCCCTTTTGTTAAGTTTTTTTTTTTTTTTTTTTTCCTTGGTAATTCCACTCATTGCCGGACACTAAACCAGGTCTAAACCAGGACTAAAACAAGACTAAACCAGGACTAAAACAAGACTAAACCAGGACTAAAACAAGACTAAACCAGGACTAAAACAGGACTAAACCAGGTCTAAACCAGGATTAAAACCAGGACCAGGTCTAAAACCAGGTCTAAACCAGGTCCAAACCAGGTCTAAACCAGGTCTAAACCAGGACTAAAACTAGGTCTAGTCCAGGACTAAAACAAGACTAAACCAGGACTAAAACAGGACTAAAACCAGGTCTAAACTAGATCTTAACTAGATATAAACCAGGTCTAAACTATGTCTCAAACAGGATTTAACAGGACTAAATCATGCCGTGTGGACGTGTCTCTTCGTCTTCTGTCAATAATATTTTGAATTTGGTTCAGTAAAGTCTGGGCTTTTTATTTTCTTTTATCAGACAAAACATCTTATGTGAAGATTTCCTCATCTTTGCTTCTCTACAGCAAATCAAGTAATCCAAAATATTCAGATTATGTTACTCACTTTAAGTAACTTCATGGATTACGTTACAAATTACATTTTGGGGGATGTAATCTGTAATCTGTAGGGGAATACATTTTAAAAGTCACCTTCCCAACACTGCAAGGATCCCCCGGATTCATCTCACTCCTCTTACAGGAACGTCTTGCTGGTTTGATCAGGGTGATGAGTCGTGAGTCAGTATGTCCCTATCAATAAGTCCTTTAGTTAATTGATTAGACATATAGATAGAAATAGAATATCTTTTACATGAACTGGACCTATCTCTGCATCCCTCAGCTGTAATCTAGTCCCTGTTTTCTGGGTCATTGCATAGTGAATTATAATAGTACAATAATAAAATATAGCAGTACATCAATAATTGTATAGCAGCACATCAGTTACATCATAGCAGTAGTTATACACCACCTAAACTTAGGCGGCGTTCACACTGCGCCTGAAGTGAATCAGATTTTTTCTCTATGTTCCTGTATCTGATCTTTTAATGACAGTCTGAATGACACAGATCCGATTTTTTCAAATGTGACCCAGGACACTTGGATATGTGCTCCTGAAACTGATACATATCTGATCTTTTGACATGTGACTTCAGTGTGAACGGCCAAAGTGCATTCATCCACCTACACGTTATCAACAAGACACAAACATCACTATTCTGTGCTGAAGTAGGCGAAAATTGTTAATGAACTCCGTGTCACTGAAGCGAAGCACATCACCACTCACCACTCTTGGCTCCGTCTCCACATCCACATGTTCCTTTCAACAGACGTCGCTGCCGCTGTCCCACAAAACACCACGACCAAAAACCTCGTCCTTCTCCTTCTCAATCTCCTCCTTAAAACAAGTAAGTTGTTCATGTTCTGGCTGCCGGTACAAGAGGAACTTTAAAATCTCCAGGTGCTCAATGCTGCGTCCATGTTTGGACAACTTCCGTGTCTCCAGTGCACATGTGGGACACTTTTGGGCCATTTAATGTTCACACTGGAGTCACATACAAGTCACATTTAATTGGAAATGTGAACGACATCACAAAAACACCAGATTTCACCAAAAAAATCGGAATTGAGCGTTAAGCCCTGCAGTCTGAACGTAGCCTTAGTTATTTATCCTAACATTGTCATTTATTTTAGTCCAAAAGGAAACCAGTTGTCTTGGCGTCCTCATCAGATGCAGAAGAAAACAGCTCCACAGGGACTTACAGCTGAAATATTCTAACAGAGGAGGGTTTGATCTTTCACTCACTTTTGATTTTACATTGACAAAAATATTCAGTTTTAATCGTTTCTGGCTTTACATTGGCTTTAGTCAAATTAAATATAGCATCCAGAAAGAGGATGGGAGAGCGCAGCGTGTCACAGACTGTAGAGGGCAGTGTGGGAGGAGCTACGTACTGTCTCTGATGGAGGGCAGTGTGGGGAGCTAGTCTCTGCTGGAGTGGGGAGAGCTACGTACTGTCTCTGCTGGAGGGGCAGTGTGGGATGGGAGAGCTACTTACTGTCTCTGTGGAGGGGGCAGTGTGGGAGGAGCTACGTACTGTCTCTACTGGAGGGGGCAGTGTGGGAGGAGCTACGTTCTGTCTCTACTGGAGGGGGCAGTGTGGGAGGAGCTACGTACTGTCTCTTGGGGGGGGGCAGTGTGGGAGGAGCTACGTACTGTCTCTGATGGAGGGGCAGTGTGGGAGGAGCTACGTTCTGTCTCTGATGGAGGGGGCAGTGTGGGAGGAGCTACGTACTGTCTCTACTGGAGGGGACACAGGAGTGTGAACACAGTGAGACTCAGGAGGAAAAGAAAGCATCAAATAATCATCAAAGAAGGAAAAGTCTGTTAGTTTAACTCCTCTTCAGTCTATTTGAAGAGTAGAGTATAAAATATAAAACAGCCGGAGAAGCTTTGTTCTTATTTTCACTGAATAAAAATGATGTGAATCATTGAACCAAATGAACTACACACTTCATATATAAAGTATAAGTGTACAGTAGTTGTGCTGTAGTGTGTTGTGTGTAATGTGTGTGTGTTTTATTAAAGGTTGTATAGAGGATTTTCCAAGGAATGAGAAATCCAGCGACTGTTTGTCCCACAGCTCCTTACGTAGAAACACCTCCTCCTCCTCCTCACGCCAGAAACAGGTTTGTTTCTAGAAAACAAGTTCTCATCGCTGCACATGACTTGTAAACAATTAACTACAGTGTTGGTTAGGCAAGACGGAGAAGTGAGGAGCAGGGGGGTGTGCAGAACGGGGAGCGGGGAGAGGAGCAGGAAGGGGTGCAGAGATTCCGTGCGAATGAACTAGCTACTACTACAACACGCAGCAGCAAGCGGACTCTTTCTTTGCATTGAAAATTACGTTTTCAGACATAGGATATCGCATTTCGTGTCCTGAAAAACGTTCTAGCTCTTCTTGGAAATAAAGTACGTTTTCAAAATAAGCAGAAGTGACCTGTCCAGGAGTAATTTGTGGACCAGTGCGTCAGTCTTTAGACCCTGCGTCTGCTTCAGTCGCGCCATCGCTGGAATGAATCTACAAGAATCACCTTAGTTTGGCTTCGCTGCTTTTCCCCTTGTCTTCTTCTTTCAGCGACCTCAAAAACAGACTTTCTTTTGCGGCTAACTGCTCCTGGATTCTTGTCGCCATTGCAACAAACTTTGTGCAAACTGCGAGGAAGATATAGGTCAAAAAAGCCGCTAAGAACTGTTGCATTGGTGGAGTAAACAGCGTCTTGCATCTGTGGACTGCGTGACAGGCGTACGTAAACCACGTAATGGCAGCGCGCAGGCAAGTCAGTTACCCTCAAAAATTAGGGAGTTTGATTGACAGCCTGTCAGCTCACAGATAACGAGGCATTATCGTTATCTATTGGCAAATGTTTAGCCCCACCACGTCCAGAGTTGATTCATTTTTATTCTCTTTTTTTTGGTCATCATAATTACAAGCTACTGCACCTCTATAATCTATCATTGACAATTTGAAACCAAAAAAAAAATCCTCCATACAACCTTTAACATCATAGTGTTATTATATCACACTCATTAGCAGAAAAATTACATGAGATTTATTTTTGTGTGTGTCATAAAACATATAGAAATCAAACTGACATCATGACCCCTGTATCGAAATATTGAATCATGAGAAAATTGTATTGTTGCATCTCTAGTTATAATACTCCCTACAACAGCCAGACCTGAATGGACAATAGCCCAGTGTGTTGAACATTCATATCATGAGTGGGTCTCGTAATGACGGTAAATAAAACTTGTCTAGACTGTATATAGAAGAGGACTTGGGGAGTTTGACGTCACCGGTGCGCTTTGTCCCTTTAGCCAAATAAAGCTAATCAAGGCTGGCACTTATACAACCCAATCTGAAATCAAGTGCCACATTTCAAAATCCAAGTGCCAAAGAGGGAATCAGGAGCGAGGCTGTTGAAGGTACAACACCTGTGGTTTGGCAGGGCCCAGGAGCTTAGCAATGAAGCTCGAAACTGTCCAACAAACCTGTCGCCAACGCAATCAGCTGCCTTCTTCGAGGAAAGAGGGCAGCTGATTGGCCTGTTATTATTGTTCATGTCTTGATTTACTGACAAAATTGTGAAATAAAACAGCAGGATCATGAAGAGTGGGTTAAAAAGAACATTTTATGGTCAGAATTACAAACCTCACAGGCAGGGCAAGCGAACTATGTCCATCTATATACAGTCTATACTCTTGTTACACTACTTCATTTACTCTACATCACTAAATATGATTTAATACACCAAGATGAACATTCTGAATTGAAGTAGTTTTAACACAGGGTTTTCTCTTTGGCAGTGAAGGTTTGTAGTCACATAAGACCATAACGGGTTTACATTCTCCATTCATGTCTCAGTGTTACACATCATCAGTGTGCATTATCCTGAGGGGCTCAACAGGCAGAGTGATTACAATTCACTTTCTAGACAGAAACTGTCCATTGAAAATTCAAATGGAGTGAAGAGGCCGATAGGAAAAGAAATATTCAACTGTGTGTCTGCTGTTTAACTGCATTATGTCATCAAATTCTGACAGTGTTCTGACAGAGAAGATTTTTAACCTTGTGCCAGTTTTAGTTCCATGTGGATAGGCCCAGTAATTTCAAGGTAATTTCAAGGTCAAGATGTTTTTGGATACTTCAATGTAAAACCATGTCTTTCTTTGGTTTCCTTCTTTAAAACACATGGGGTTGTATTTTGTTGCATACAAACTTTTGCATTATCTGACCAACACACTTTTGTGAAAGGTGAACTGTATCATGTTTTGGGCGCTGGACAGGGCACACTACCTGCATGTCTCCATGGAGATGTCATTGCTTTGGCTGGAATGTTCCACAGTATGGCATTTATCTTATTTATCTTTTATTTACTAAGAAATTAAGAGTTTTGTTTGTTTTGTTTTGTTTTTTACTGCTGAAATAAAATACATTGAAAAGCATCTGTTCTTACAGTGAATGAAGTCGCCTCTCCACAGACCTGACCTGTAAGACAGAGTGATAGATTTGTTATGGAAAAACACTGATGGTGGTGAAGAGGAGGAGTGGGACAGGCTGGAGAGGCTGATGGTTTTACTGCTGCTGTGGAGTTGGATTAGAGGAGGAATAAACAGCGCATTTATAAGAATTAGGGACGGGCATGATTAGTCGATTAATCGATAATTGATCGTTAAGAATTTTGTCGATTACGTTCATTTTTAATCAACAAACCGACTGTAGGTTGCTGTGTGTAACGTAAGGTGACCAAATGTCCATTTTTCCCCAAACATGTCTGTTTTCCAAATCCTGTCCTGGCTGTCTGTTTTTTTTTTTTTTTTTTTTTTTAATAAAGTGATTCAAATGTCCGGGTTTTCATTTCCTTTCAACTTTTAAGTCAAAAGGAGCGAGCAGACGCAAACAGTCGTTCGGCCTGCAACACGCCAAAGCACAAATGCGTATTTAACAATGACTTGGACAAGAAATTCCAAGCTTTTCGTCCCAGCCAAAACAAGTGGGAGGCCATGTGCACAGTGTGTATAGCAGGTACATGTGTTTTGGTGTCCAGTGGCGGTTCCAGGGACCTCAAAGCACCAGGACACCGAAAAACATTCAAAAGTTTTGCCAGGTGAGAGTAGCGCAATGTCGAAGAAGAGGCCCCATCTCCCACCCCCCGTACGGTGTCCTGGTTTAGACAAACGCAAATATGTTCACACTAACCTGTATTCCACTGAGTCCTGTCTTTTAATCCGACAGAAGTTGAACCACATCAGCACAAGAGCTGTTTTTTTCTTTGCTTAGTTTATGCAAATTAGCGATGTGGTTTTAAGTTTCGTTTCTGTGAGTTGCACAAATCTGCATTAAACACATTATAATGTCAAACGGGCTGATGTGGCTCTAGAGTTGTTACAATTTATATGTCGCAAAGTTGAATTTATTTATGCAGATTAGTAGTGCAGATAGTAATAATGAATGATGATCATTTTAATATAAAAACGTTAATGATTAATCGATAATCGATCGTTAATTCTCATGACGACTGACTAATGAAATTTCATCAATTGCCCATCCCTAATAAGAATGTTTTATTTTTTAATTGCTTCATCATTTTATTTGATGAAGAAAAGAGACTGACGACTGTTGTTAATCCCTCATTTATTCCTTTTATCTTCCATATCAAATGTCTAATTCTGAATATTCACTACATTTTGCAGCTCTACTAATTACTCAAATATGCACATCACCAGCCTCACAGCAGATTTTTTTTTGGTGGGCATGGTGAATGCTTGCTTGGAACATTCCACAGTATAGTTATCAAATTATAGGGGTGTAATGATATTCAAGTCTCACGATACGATATCGTCACGGTATGAACCTCACGGTACGATATTTATTGCGATATCGTGGGAAAGCTCACGGTATTGTAGGGAGGCTCACGATTAGGGATGTAACAATATCCAAATCTCTCAGTACAATTTTTTCACGATATACATCTCACAGAACGATATTTATTGTGATATTTTGTAGAAGCTGACAAACCTGTTAATATGCGACTTTTTCCTCTTAAAATGCCCTGACAAGATTTAATCCAAAGAACTAAGACTTAAAAGTGTTAGAACTGTTATTTCTTCCTGTCGTCTGCACTGAAATGGAGCAAAGGATCATGGTCTATGTAGTTCCCTCTGTGTTTTTTTTAGCTATTGCTGTACCATAACTCTTAATTTAAGCAAAGAGACTTGTAATTCAATATATTGTGATGGTCCACGATATTATTGTGAGAACTTTGACAATATGATATCATGATATTGTTATTGTTACATCCCTATCAAATGATCTATTCATTTATTCAACTGCAGGTGTTTTTATAGCTCAAAAAAATCCTTTAAAAAAACACGTTCTTACTTAGTGTGCTTGTCCCTCCACAAATCTGACCCATAACTTGGCCTGATGCCACCTGCTCGTCTCTATGGAGGTAGAGAAGTTTAGATGGTCAAATCTGGAAGAGGCGACGCAACTCAGCAAGAACACATCCTTCAAAATACTGAAACACTCGTAATGAGATAAGTACTAGATAGATGTGCTCACTGTGTCATTTTCTCATGGACACTTCAACACGTGTCATTAAATGTATCTATCTCCATGGAGACAAGGAGGTGACGCAAACAGGCCACGTTACGGGTCAGATCTGCGTGAACACCTGTAATTAAATACATCCGAGGAAGATCATGCCATATTTTCGAGGCAAAGCAATAACATGTCCATGGATACAAGTAGCTCCTCCACATACAGTCAAGGATAAAATAGTTGGTGCCCCTCTGGCAATGAAAGAAAACTGATAAAAGCAATAATAAAAAAATAATAATAACTGAAAATTGCCCAACGAAAATCAAACATTGTTTTTCACCTGTAGTTCAACGGAATTATTAGAAAAAACAAAATAATGAAACTGGCCTGGACAAAACTTATGCTTCCCTTAACTTTATATTTTGTTGCACAACCTTTTGATGCAAACAAACGATTTCAGTAACTGTCAGTGAGACTTCTGCACTGGTCAACTGGTATTTTGACCCATTTCTCATGTGCAAACTGCTCTAGTTGTCTCAGGTTTGAAGGGTTCCTTCTCCAGATGCATGTTTCAGCTCATTTCACAGATGTTCAGTAGGATTGAGATCTGGGCTCACAGAAGAACACTCCAGAACAGTCCAATGTTTTGTTCTTAGCCTGTTCTTGTGTGTTTTTCGCTCTGTGTTTGGGTCAGTATCCTGTTTGAAGACCCATGACCTATAACTGAGACCAAGTTTTCTGACACTAGGCAACGAATTTTGGTCCAAAATACCTTGATAGTTTTGAGTTTCCATTGTATTTTGCACAGATTCAAGACACCCTGTGCCAGATTCAACAAAACAGCCCCAGAACAAAACCAAGCCTCCTCCGTGTTTCACAGTAGGACAGTGTTCTTTTCTTGGTTTGCTTCATTTTTGTGTCTGTGAACATAGAGCTGATGTGTCTTGCCAAAGAGCTCCAGTTTTGTCTCATCTGTCCAAACGACATTCTCCCAGAAACTTTGTGGTTTGTCAATCTGCACTGTGACAGGTTCCAGTCTCACTTTTTAATGATTTACTCTCAGCAGTGGTGTCTTCACATGAAGTCCACTTTGACTCAAACACTGATGGATGGTGTGATCTGACACTGATGTACTTTGCCCTTCAAGTTCACATTTAATTTGTTTGGAGGTTGTTCTGGGCTCTTTGGTTCCATTCGTATGATCCATCTCTTCAATTTGTCATAAATTTTCCTCTTGCTGCCACGTCCAGGGAGGTTGGCTTCAGTCCTGTGGACCTTAAACTTCTGAAGAACATGTGTAACTGTAATCACAGGAACATCAAGCTGCTTGGAGATGGTCTTATTGTCTTTATCTTTAACCTGCTTGTCTATCTTTTTCTTTCTAGTCTCCTGACACAGTTCTCTTCTTCTCTTTCTCTGGTCAGTGTTCAGTGTTGTGTCCATCATGTCTCCAAACAGCACAATGACACATGTCCCCCTTTAAACAGACAGACTGACTGAGGACAAGTTTGAAGAATCTGTGATGCAGATTAGAGACACACCCAAGTTTAACATGTCCCTGTTGTCCAAATATTCACAATCTTTTCTAGAGGTACTACCATTTTTGTCCAGGTCAGTTTCATTAGTTAGTTAGGGTTTTTTTTTTTTTTTTTTAAACAGTGTCTGATTCTTAGTTTAAAGTTATTTCAGTAAAAAATGTTGATTTTCTTTCATTACCAGAGGATACCAATGATTTTATCCATGACTGTACAAGTGACACTGAGCACTTTTAAAAAGCCTCTACCTGATTTTAAAGTGTACCTCTGCTCTACAGGGGGTCACACCATTTTTAGCCGTGTAAAAAAGCCCTGTTAGGGAGAAAGTAGTGCACTCAGAAAGTCCCAAAATGCACCTTGAAAAGTATTGTCCAGCGATGCACACTAGATCGTTCAGTATAGACCACAATGCATCGCGAGTCGTTAAAACAACAGACGGACTGTGACAGGTCTGACCGTTTACCGTTAACTGACACGATACGACTGAATAAAGCAGACAGGAGCGCTGTTACCTGGGATTCTGTCTTTTCCGCCGCTGTGAGCTTGCACCATGAAACAGAAAGTGTCCGAGATAGTGTCAGGCCGCTGCTTCTTTATAGTTCTCACATCGCTGCTTCTACTGCCTTTTTTGACACTTTAGAAAATGCAACATGACAGAACATCACGTGTCTGGGGTAGTGTTCAGCTGCTGGTTTCCCATGATTTTTTAATAACAGTGTACCTGATTGATTAAAAACAGATGGCCCTGTCAGTAGCTCTGGTATTAACCCTTCCAGCCCGACAGAATCATAGATGATACCTGGGAATATGTTTTATATAACCACACATAACTTTACAAACATTCAAGAGAGAAACTTGCTGTTTTTATTGAACAGTTACTAGCCAGACTGGCACCACCTAGTGCCTCCGCTCAATTTCATTTCTCTCCAGCGACTAGGCCAAGAATCAGAATACACTAGACGATTCGCAAAAAAAACCCTGGAAGTGCAAGTTCGGGCACCAGCCAATCAGCGAAGAGCCAGAAATTCAGCGTTGGCAACGATTCACCAGATCAAGGATTTAAAACTGGAACAAAGAGAATGTTTGGTGAATTTTATCAAGGGGAAAGACGTTATTGTCCTTCTTCCTATGGGATTTGGGAAAAGCTTAATATACGAGTTAACTCTGTTTGTGGCGCATTACAAACATCACGACCAAATAGCAGCAATTGGTTAAATTAAAAAAGTACCTGCCTACCGTCGAGTGAACAAATTCTAACACTGCGAGATCAAACGGTTTGTACAAAGTGAAACCGTCTGATGGATCTGCCTAGGCAAAACCAGGACAGACTTTGAAATAGCCCTGAGACAAAACAAAAGATGCTGGGAGGACTATGAGGGTCACATTCTGCCAGTGCCTATTAGGTTTTCATCTCTTAGTTTTCATATTCTCTCTTAAGTGTCATTACAGACGCTCATGGATCATTTGCATATCAATGCACCAAAAACACGGATTGGCACAACACTTTGTAGTTGTGTCATGGCCTTTGCTTGGATAGTTTCCTGCTTCAGTCACAGAAGACAGAAGAGTGTGAGGAAGAGGAGGCTGTGTGTGCGTCTGTTCGTGCCGCTCACATGACACTGCTGCTGCTGCTGTCGCTTAAAGGCACATGGAGAGAGAGAGGGGTGAGTCAGACCCAAATGAACAGATAATTCAGAGTGCTGAAAGTTTGGGGTAGGGTGGAGTAAATGTAAAAAAAAAAAAAAAAAAAAACATAGGCAAAAATAGTCTGAGCCAGAAATGAATTTGAATCAAATGGTTTAGATGATGGTGAATGGATGGTTTGAATATAGACTTCATTTCATCCATCCTTTCAGGAGCAGTGGGCAGCACATGAGGCGCCCGGGAACCATCTCCATGATCTTGTTGCTGGGCTTGGTCAGGACCTCAGTTGGAGGTTTTAACCTGTGGTGCATGTTCTGGGTTGATGGGGGAAACCGGTGTGCCCACCGAAACCCACCCAGACACAGGGAGAACATGCCGAGCAAACCAGGATCGAACCCAGAACCTTCATGCTGTTGTTTGGCTTCTGTTTGGGAGCTCCCCCCCCCAACACCTGGTACTGCCACAAAGCTTTTTAGGGGTAGCACGCAGTGCCAGACCATAACTATACAGGAGACCAGGGTCAACCTTTTTCCTCTGGTGAGCTACTTTTACTAAACAAAAACGCCAGAGACCTACACTGCGAAAAACTAAATCTAGTCAAGTTAAGATGACTTCAATTAAGAAAGTTTTATCATGATTTGAGTAAATTTCACTTGACAAGTAAAATGATCTGCCAGCGGAACAAGACTTTTTGTACTTGAAATAGGAAAATACATCTGATTTCATTTAAGATAAGAAAACAACTACTTTTTTGCAATAAATAAATAAATAAAAATACAATAAATAAATAAGATAAATAATAATAATAATAATAATATATATAAATATAATATAATAATAGAGATTGGTTAAATAAAAGAAAAGTACCTGCCTAGCAAATGAATTCTAACTCTGCAAGATCAGATGGTTTCTCTGAAGTGAAACCAGCTGATGAATCAGGCGAGAGAGTTATGGCTTTCCGAGCATATTTCCAAAGAGTGTAGTGCAGGGGGGTGTAAACTTTATTTATCAAGGGCCACATATCTAAACACAGACGAAGCAGAGGGCCGGTCGAGGGCTGTAGACTGGTGTTCAATACAGTGAATCATTGAAATATGTGCATGTTTCAACACATTTTATGTTCATGCAAAGATCCTTAAAACCACACACTAAATATTAAATATTAGTTTTATCAAGTTGACTTTCAAAAAACTTGCAGTAAAAAGTACATTTTTAATTGATGTAAGGTCACTTGGGCCAATTCACCTGAAAGCCTGAGCACCAAGAAAAATTTGTCTGAGGGCCGCATTTGGCCCATGGGCCATAGTTTGGACATAAATCAAAATGGTCAATGCTCTGAGCATCTGTGTTGGTCACAATTGAAAAAAGTAGCTCTAAGTGTAGTTATTTCTCAAATAAATGGAAAATTACTCATATTCGTCTGTGGAATTATGCATCCCTTGTTATTTTTATTTTCAGGTTTATTTGAGTCCAAATGTCCAAATTCAAATGTAATAAACCTCATGGAAATACAGGAAGTGATGGGACTCTGTCGTGGGGCTAATGCACATTTTTGTTTGTTTGTTTTGAGGCAATAAGGAGATTTTCAGTTTATTTACAGACTTGACATTTTGCGCTTTTGTAGCTAAGGCCTTAAATAAAGTTTTATTATTATAATTTTTTTTTTTTATGCCCAGAAAGTTGTTTATGCATGTTTGCTGTGCATTTTGTATGAAACTTTATTTTTTTTATTTTATTTTATTTTATTTTTTTCATTTGTATTCCTGGTCTTATAGTTTTTATTACATCCATATGACACAAACTACAGCAGCAGATTTTGAAATAACAGGTTGTACTGAAAAAAAAAGGATGTATAACACTTCATTAGGGGGTAAAAGGGAGTTTTAAGAGTAAAATTAAGAAAAAAATCCAGGCCAGGACAAATGTACAAAAATTGCCCTTAAGGGTTTAGAGCATTACCTGAGAAGATGCTGTCTCCATGTTTTTCTTATTTGGCAGCGTTTTCCACAACGCACGAAAGAGCATTTATCATGACAAGAATAAATTAAAATCGGGTACAGGGCCTTTAATTCACTCACCTAATATTGTATTTGGAGAGATTCGTGCATGTTTGAGTCATCTTCAGTCACTTATTTTCGAGATGCCATTTTGCAGATCAATCCCCGTTTTCGCTTCCGTTGGAACCCACACATTCCTCCAGTTTTACAGTATTTTCTTAATCATTGATACAGTCGATTTCTGTCGTATCTTGTAGAAAAGGAAAAACAAAAACAGGCACAGATGGTTCTACAGTTCCTTCTGGAGTGTGAGGGTCTGCGAGTCCATTTATAAATGTTATCTTTAGCTGATAGTTTTATTCCGGGAATGCTTGGGAATTTCTGCAGCTTGTATCATAAATCAAAGTAGCAAGTGTTATCCAAGGTCACTGAGCAGGACATTTTTCACTGTAACTGTAACAAGCATTAAGTCTGAAATGAATGCACTGAGGTTATTGTTCAAACGCGTCTTTTAACTGGAACCAAAAGGTGTGATCACATTACCCCAGTTCTTGTGTCTTTCTTAATTTTAGAATTGATTTTAAGATTGTTTTGAGATTTTTTTGTTTGTTTGTTTCTTTTTAAAGCAACTGGAAAAAGGAGTCCCTGCCTCAAGTGGAGGAGTTCAAGTATCTCGGGGTCTTGTTCTCAAGTGAGGGGAGGACGGAGCGTGAGATTGACAAGTGGATCGGTGCAGCGTTGGCAGTGATGTGGTCGCTGTATCGAATTGTTGTGGTGAAGAAGGAGCAGAGCTGAAAGATGAAGCTCTCGATTTACCGGTCAGTCTCTGTTCCTACTCTCACCTCTGGTCATGAGCTCTGGGTAATGACCGAAAGGACAAGATCGCGGATACAAGCGGTCAAAATGAGTTTCCTTCGCAGGGTGGCTGGGCGCTCCCTGAGAGATAGGGTCATGAGCTCAGTCACACGGGAGGAGCTCGGAGTAGAGTCGCTGCTCCTCCACGTCCAGAAAAGCCAGCTGAGGTGGCTCGGGCATCTGTTTTGATGCCTCCTGGGCGCCTCTCTCGAGAGGAGTTCTGGGCATGTCCCACCGAGAGGATTCCTCGGGGGAAGACCCATGACACCACTGGAGGGACTATGTCTCTGAGTTGGCTTGAGAACACCTTGGGGTCCCCCCAGAGAAGCTGGAGGAAATGTCCCGGGTGAAGGAAATCTGGGAGTCCCTGCTTAAGGGTGAAGTATAGTTCTGCCTCGACTCAACGTGCACTGCCGCCATCGCCTTGTCTCTGTCATTTTTGATTTATGGATCTGCGTTGAGGTCTGTGCACTGCAAAGTAATTCACTGCCAAAACGCTAGGGGGCGACGATATCTGTCCATTCATATATACGGTCTGTGTGTACGACCCGCAGACATATAATCTCAGAAAAGTTTAACATGAACCATCTCTAACACGATAAAAGCACAGAACAGACTCAACATTAGTACAATGTGACTCTGTCACAGAAAGACACTCATATTCCACTGAGTCTTGTCCTTTTTAAGTCCGACAGAAGCTGACCCTGTACCAGGAGCGAGCTGTTTTATGAGCGCTTAGTTTATGTAAGGTAACCATGCGGTTTTAAGTTTTGTTTCTGTAAAACGTAAACACATATGCACAAAGCTTCATTAAACACATTATTTTTCAATATATACTGAAAGAAAGAAAAGCTGACAGGAAATGTCTACAGAGCGGTGGTAGGGAGGACCAATCACAGCTCTTATCGTCTGCGTCGCTTCCTCTGCTGTCTGTGCGTCGTTAGAAAATTTCGGAGGTGCACGTTGGTCGACGCAGAGGCCCTGTGAAGGGGGTATGTGTAGATGCAGACTCTCTGCGTCGTGACACAGATTTAACGCTGGACCGTAAATTGGCCTTTAGACTGCTGCACCCGTGACCCGACCCCGGAAGAAAATGGATGGATGGATTTTTAAAGCTTTGGACTGGCCTAGTTCTGAGGTCCAAGGGAAAACTGAAAAAAAAAAAACAAAAAAAACAAAAGTGAGTCATTATCTGTTTTTTTTGTTTGTTTGTTTGTATTTTCATTTTTTGTTTTGGAGACAAATAATGAAGAATTATTTTTTTTTTTTTATGTTTTATTTTGAAATACGAACTAATGTATGATATACGGATTCTTCTATGTCAAGTGAACCCGCTGCTCTCCTCATTTGATCATTTGCTCAGTTCTTATCAAACCTTAGGGACGAATCAAACACAGTCCCCAAGTATTTATAAGAGTTCAACATTTCTACTTCTTCCTCTTGGAGAAAACTGGATATTGGACTGTGAACTTGTCTCTGAAAGTCCACAACAATTTCTTTGGTTTCAGCCACATTTAAGTCCAAATGGTTATTATCATATCATTCAGTGAAAGCAGGTGTCATTTCTAACGTGGAGGTCTTCACACTTGTTTCTTTTATTGAGTCGTTTTAGATCAATATTGTGGTTTAAATGTCCAGATGATTGCATAAGGATCCACAGAGGTCAGAGATGAGAACTCTAGCACACACACGCACGATGTGTCTGCTTTAACTTGCACTAGGCCTCAGTCTGTGTCCTGGGGCACACACTTCTGGTAATTTTCTCTCATTAATTATACAGACTTGTTGAAAATAGCTCTTAATATAATGACTGGAATTTGGCCGGGACAGGCTCGGTGCCCCAGGATAGGCAGACCAAATTTACGGCACTGGAAATAAACAAGATTTGGCAAATGGCTCCCGACATTAGCGTAATTGAATCGGAGTAGACACCATTAGCATTTTAGCCTCCAAAGATGTTTATAGTGACGAGACACAAGACAAACAAGTTAATGACGCACTGTGTAACTTTTCTGCTTGAGATCTGCCACCTTTTTTTTTTTTTTTTCCGTGGAGATGTACTTGCTTTACCTGGAAGATTTCACAGTAATGTAATAATCTTATGTAACAGCTGCTGAATAATATGAGGTTAGAGTTGTAGATTAGATTCTGGAGGAGGATTATGAATGAAAGAAAGTGGAAGAGTCTTTCAGTGCCTGGTCCTGAGATGCAAGACTCCAAAATGTTATCGGTTGTTTCTGCTCTGGCATCCAACTATTTAAACGAACAGTCCAGAATTTTGGACACAGGATGTCATTTCTTATCAAAGTGTTGGAGACGTGCGGAGACACTTTTTGAAATTTTACATCCAGTCTTTGTATTTGTAGAGGTCTTACCCACTCCACAAAACACCCGAAACAAATCTATTATTACCGTATTTTCCGGGCTATTAGGCACTCTAGATTGTAAGTCATTAAATCATGGGTCAAATTTGACCTGGTAACACTAAAGACGCGTGTAGCTTTCTAACACAATATAAGGGTTAAACACTTTATCAATTAATTTATGGTTAAATTCATAAGTAAAGATTGTTAGAAATAATTCAAGTAAAAAAGAAAATGGAATAATTTAATTTTAAAAGCCTTAAAAAAGGCTGAACAGATCATTTGGTTTTACGTAATGCTGTATAATATTTTATTTTGAATTCACTGGAGTCTTTTTCAGTTTTTCAGTTTTTTTTTTTTTTTCCTTTTTTTCTAAATTAGGCCCTATGTTTCCACATTTCCTTTATCATCAATTTGCATCAGATTTTATCTCTATTTCTCCCAATTTGGCCTTCAGTTAAATCCAAGTCAATTCTCCAGCAGCAGTTGACTCCAGATGTGATGTAGAGGTCATGATGCAAAGGACCTGAGGTTGAAATGACTCTGAATCATAATTTAAATGTGGTATAAAAATAAAACTTGAATTTGAGTTTCATTTTGAGAAAAAAAAAAAAAAATCTTAGAAATGAGGGAACATAGAGCTGACTCCACTGGCCACACTGCTCCAGGATTCTTCAGGAGTTCTCACTGAGTCTGACTCATCATCATCGTCAGCATTTCACTCCAAGATCAGTTCTTGGGACCACTAAAAAACAGTCTGCACATAAAGTGCAGAACAATGAATAAAATACATTTCCACAGTAGTTTATAAATACAAATTGATCTCATAAAGTGTTCTAAATCATTTACATGTTTTGTTCCCTTGACTCCGTCAATGAATTCAAAATAAATTACTATACAGCGTTATGTAAAACCAAATGATCTGTTCAACCTTTTTTAAGGCTTTTAAAATTTAATTATTAAATTTTCTTTTTTACTTGAATTATTTCTAACAATCTTTACTTATGACTTTGACTATAAATTAAATGATAAAGTGTTTAATAATCACTTCATAAAATGTCTTTTAAAATTAAAGTTCATATTCAAAAATGTATAGTGCATTTGTAAAAGTACTTCACATATAAACCACAATAAAAGATAAAGTTTAGTACTAGTACCCTTTTGATTCAACACTGCCACTGATATTAACTTTTTCCAACACACATAACACAATATTTAAACTTAACAAAAGAGAATCTTATCATATTTTAGTAACACACCAGAGTTTCCAAGAAAACAAACACACTCAGCTCAGTTAGAATTGGGAGTAAGACTCTCTAAAGGCTCTGGAAAGCACATAACTCTAAGTTAGAAGTTGTTTAAAGTACTTTTTTATTTTTTTATTTTATTTTTTTTACACCTTTCAGACTGTTTGACTCACTGTGTATCTTGTTTTAGGCAATAAAACATTAGTAACATGTTTACATGGGTTACATTTATTTATAAGGAGTTTTTCTCTACTGCTCATATAAAACACTTTACCGTCTTTCCGTGAGCGAAGTCACCTCTCCACAGATCTGACATGTAACTTGACCTGATGGAGTGTTATGAAGGTAGAGATTGACATATTTGTTATGGAAAAGACATTAATGGTGTTGAAGAGGAGGAGTGGGAGAGTCTGGGGAGGCTGATGGTTTTACTGCGACGTTGGAGTTGGGTGGAGGAATAAACAGTGTATTTATAACAGTGCCTTTTTATTTTAATTACTTCCTCATTTTCTTTGACAAAGACTGAAAACTGTTGTTAATCCCTCATTTATTCCTTTGTCTCCCATAACAAATGCCCTAATCGGAATATTCACTTCATTTTGCAACTCTACTAATCAGTCAAACATGCCTCATAGCGTCACTGTCTTAAGTTATTAATTTATGTATTTACACAACTCACAATAAGTTAGGGATATTGTGAGAGAGTCAGTGAATGTCATATATACGGTGTTTGTTTCACTTCGGAAAGTTTTGGGATAGGGAGGCAATTGTATTGAGGTGAGGTTCACGTAATAGTCTCACTGTGTACAGAGTGTCTTACATACTGAGGCCAAAAACCCTTTTCAATGTGACATCAAATTCATTATTCTGTGGGTATAAAAAGCTGGTATTGTCAAGTCATTTGAAGTTCACAATTCAAACACACGACGTCACTTAACAGACGAGCAGTGCCACCTAGCCATAGGTCGCCTTCGGGTCGGTGGCAGGCAGTCAGATGTTGCTCGTGAACTTGGTGTGTGTCAAAGTGTCATCAGGAGACCTGCATCAAGACACAGAACTACTGGCAGAGTTCGTGATGGACCCAGAAGTGAAGCCTCATGAGTGACAGATCGCAACGATGACCAGTAACTAAGGACCTACGCATTCAGACGTCGTTATGCAACTGCCACACAGCTGCAGGCTCGTTTACGAGATGTGAGGGGTACTAGAGTTTCCAGACAAACCATTCCCAACCGACTCCACCGCTTTGGCTTGAATGCCAGACGACAGTTGCAGGTGACTCCACTGACACCAAGACACCACCATGAATGTCTGCAGTGGACACAAGACCATGTGACCTGGACAATGCAGCAGTGGTCCACCGTCCTGTTCACTGATGAGTGTTGGGTCACCTTGCACAGAAATGATGGTCGTCAGCGTTGCTGGAGAAGGTGAGGTGAGCGATACGCCGAGGTCAACATGGTCCCCGGGGTTCACTTTGGTGGAGGAGGTGCAACAGTCTGGACAGGCATCACCAGTCAGAGCAAAACAGATTTGGTTACTGTAGATGACTCAGTCACTGCACGTTCTTACCTCAGAGACATGATCATCCCCCAATTCTGCCAGCACACCCCCAACTTTCTGTTCATGGATGATAATGCTCCACCACATCATGCCAGAATTGTCACAGCTCGACTTCAGGAAGTCAGAGTGCCTCACATGGTACGGCCAGCACTGTCCCCTGACCTGAACCCCATAGAGCACGTCTGGGACCAGCTGAAGCAGAGACTGGACGATCATACCCCACCCCCATGTGACCTGGTGGAACTGCATGTAGCACTTGTGGAAGAGTGGAACGCATTGCCTCAGAACAACATCATGAGGCTAGTGAGCAGCATGAGACTTCGCTGTCAAGTTGTCATTGCGGGAAATGGTGGAAACACCTGCTACTGCCATTGTTAATTTTTGCTACTTGGGGCTATCCTTGCTATTGTCTAAATTTCTGGGGTAATAAATATTAAACTAATGAAAATGGTGTTTCTTCTCATTCATTATTAGTAATATCAAAGGGAACTTTTTCTTATTTCATTAAAATTCAAACCAAATAGGAAAAGCACTCATGTAAATAACAATATCCCTTACACTACTCACTTATTGTGAGTAGTGTATTTTTCCATCCGATTCTACTCTTTCAGACCGTGCTGCATCTGTAGGTGGCATGGAGCTCAGCAGTGACCACCTGCTCCAGTTCCAGAAGTAAATGTTCCATTCATTTTCTCTGTACACGTTTTCTAAAAATTCAAATATTAAGAGTTCAAAGACTTCGCGGAGGCTCAATCGACTGGCTACGTAATAACTAATATCCATAACGAGGCTGTTTGAAACCCAAAAAAGCACATTTAAAACACAAGATTCTGTGAAATCTCTGAATAACTTTGTTAATGTTCCAGAAGCATATTTGAAATAAAACTATGTTCTTGTGGTAATTAGTTACCACACAGACAGAACGCTATAATGAAATATAGATGAAGAAAACTTGGGCTTTTGATCATTTTTCCTAGATTTGGTCAAACTTATTACCGCGAACAGAACCGAACAGAGAAGTTGTCATTGCACGTTTCCAAATGTCTTCCTGGTTTTAGACGTAAGTGTTAATATTGTATACTGTAGTCAGGAGCCTCGCAGAGTAACACCATCAGCAGCACATCCTCTGTCATAGAGAGAACACTCATATTCCACTGAGTCATGTCCTTTAGTCCGACAGAAGCTGAACCTCATCAGAGCGCGAGGAGTGAGCTGTTTTTTCAGCTCTTATAGTTTATGCAAATGAGTCATGTGGTTTTAAGTTTTGTTTCTGTAAAACGTAAACAAATGTGCACAAAGCTGCATTAAACACATTATTACTCAGTGCATATTTGAGTCGTCCTTGTAGGAAATAAAAAAGCAAACTTAAATGATCCACCCACAATCACATTTATAAAACACATTCTCCAAGACAGAGAGACAACACCGGGCGAGTTACACCAGGATCTACAGATGGATCATGGATGGTTGAAGGATCAGTCTCAAGTGTCTGTTTGTTTTGCTTAATGCTCCTTATCATCCGGTACACGTTATGTATGAAAATAGATGAGAGAAATCAACATTATTGATATTCCTTATAATCCGGTGCTTCTTATAGTCCAAAAAATACAGTATATAAAAAGAAACACTGAGCGGGTTAAAACAAACATTTTAAGACCAGAATGATGCAGCCAGATCGTGACCATGTTCACTTCCCATTTAGAAGGCAGTTAGTGGGCTAATTATGTACATTTATACATACAGTGTATGACTACATGAATACAACCTTGGATAAGGTCGTTCTGAATAATGTTTAGCCCAGGGGAGGACAAAACATGAATAGACTGGCCTAAAAAAAAAAAAAAACTTTCAACAATAGAAGGCTTGGTTTCCACTAGACCAGGGGTGCTCACACTTTTTCAGCATGTGAGCTACTTACAAAATGACCAAGTCAAAATGATCTACCTAAAACAAAGTCAAGCAAACTGCACTGAAACACTCTGTGCCCCTTTTTTGGACCCTCACCCCACAGTTTGAGAACCTCTTCTTTAAGAGAACTTCCTCTGGCACTTTACACAAAACTGTGAAAAAAGTGAAGGAAGATTTTTAAACCTGTTTTTTAAAGTTCCAAACTGGAGTTACATTCTTTTCTGGTTTTGCAGTGATATTTACCAGCCTCTGCACGTTTACCAAACCAAACACACATCGTGACAAACACAGATGCATTTGTCACTTTTGTTAGACAAACCAAATGTGGCAGTAGGTCTGTTCTGTAGATCCGCTCTATGCTGTAGACCTGCTTTGTGCCAACACTGGAACACAAATTTAGACTGGTTTTTGCTTCACGTTTGGTCTTGCTCTTCTAATCAGCCGCACTGTGGGAGGGGCTTGTGTTCGCTGTACGCAGGAAGGAGCGAGAGCGTGAAAAGGCGAGGGGCGGCGTGCTGACGTGAGGCAGATGGACAGGTAGGATGTTTAGGAAGTTGAACCTGCCCTGTGATGCACGCTGGTACACGAGGGCACACGCTGTTGCAGACGAGCCGTGCATAGGGAGCGTGTGTGTTTGTGATGCGCAGTAGAGTCTCCGTGGGTTTCAAATGAGCGCACAGGCTGCACTGAGACGCCCCACACGCTCCTGCACCCGCTACAAGTTTATTACCAACAGCAGCGGCTGGAATGAAATATGATCACACTTGTTGAGTGTCAGACCTCGAGTGAGAGACAAGACCGAGTCCAAACACGAGTCCGAGACGAGACACGGCGATCTACCCACACGACCTTGGCGATCAACTGGTAGATTGCGATTGACATATTGAGCACCACTGTCTTAGACAGTTCACATACCACAGTTTGAATTGGATTTTGTAAAAACAGTGTTTCTGTTTTTACAAAATCTATTGTTCGTCTAAATGAATCACAATGTGATATTGTGTCTTGTATTTCTCCCATTCTGTTCTGCTCTGAATCAAAATGAGTGGGCCCTTAAACCAAGTACCAGTGTGTATCAGAGTCCGTGTGCGCCCTCACAGGAGTCTCTGACTGAATGGATGTGCGGGTGGGGGAGATTAGTTTTATTGCACCCACAGGCGCAACACTGAGCTGGGCTTGGGCGGCTCACAGTGCAGCCTCATCCATCGTGGAGTCTGTTTGTCTTTAGGACACTGACCGGCCGTGCCCTGCGCTGAATCAAACCCACCCACACTTCTGCTCTCATGAACTGAAAGCATGTTCCAACGCAGTGATTGGAAAGTGAACCAGTGCACAGCAAGACTTACATGTGCTTGTTTAAAATGACATGAAATCAGAATTTAAAGCATCATTGAGTAGTTTTTTGGGGATGTAGTGGGACTGAACACTTAGGCTCGATCTTGCCCCCAGTCTTAGCACTAGCACAAGTGTTAAGGAGGGGGGTTAAGGAGGGGGTGTGTCCAGGTCGAGGCTGGAGTGGGACGGTACAAGTACATATATGGTGATGGCATCTGAACCAATCTGTGACGCTGTGGCATTTAAAATCACTGCCCGTGTGGGTAAAGTCTGTAAACTTTGCCTCATTATCAGGCAGCACAGAGGAGTGTGGGGAAAAGTTCTATATGTGACAATAAAACAGCTCCAGAGCCTCACGATGCAAGAACACAGCAGCAGAGGCACCAGGAATATAGACTTTTGTATGGGCCATGACAGAACTGACTGGGTTTGTGTTACTAACACTCCTCACTCACGTGTGCCCCTCTCATGCACAGACACCACTGTAAGCCTGTGCACCGCACACACACATCAACCTAGTTTCCACTGCGTCGTTTAAGACCAGTGTCTGTCTCATACGCTCCCATCCCACAACAGACCTGCTGCTTTCTCACACCTGCTCCTGTCTGTCCCACAGTCCACTACCACAGACTCACCTGAGGTGAAGTGTCCACCACTGCTCCCACTGACCACTCACATTTTCATCTCTCAGATCCAGTGCACACAGGTGGAAGTCTCGTGGATTATGGAATATGTTTATTGTCACAGCCCTGAGCTGTCAGTGAATGTGCTGATCTCAGAGTCCGGCTGTGAGAATGTGAGGAAATCGGCATCGCAGTGTTAGAACAGCAGACAGAGTAAGAAAACAGACTTTAAGACATCGCTGTAAACGGCCTCATGTGAATGAGCAGCTTTTGTACAGATCCAGATCAAACCAAACTCTAGAGCAGAACTGAGTCGATACAGGGATCAGGTGAGGGGCTGTGCTCTGCTGTGGGAGGGCATCTGGACGACTCCTGCACAGGAACACGTTATGAATGTTAAGCATTTGTCATTCTAATATATTTCCAAATAAAAGAGCCTTGAGCATATTACATGTTGTTTTTCAGTGGGCTCATATAATATTTATTTTTATGATTCTGGCAATTCACTAAACACGTCACAGCTGCCCTCAGTCTGCTCCCTCCACTCCACCTGATGTTCAGACACACACTTGTGCTAGTGCTGAGACCAGGGGCAAGATTAGGCCCCTAAACTCCGTCCACAACCACATTTGAAAAAGAGCTGCTGAACTGGGGAGAGTAAGGGGGGAGGAGGGGCGGGGTCTGGAGGTATAAGGAATGGTGTGATTGGTTGAACAGGTTTCCACACTCTAAAGTCCACCCCTGTACACAGTGTCTGTATCAGAAAGATGTAGGCGTTTTTGACCAGAAAGTTGTAAATTTTCCTGGTTTGCACTGATGTTGCTAAATGACGGAGAAGAGTAGATGATCCTAATTAAACACCAGATACACAAACATGAAAAAGGGAGGCTTTGGGGGCAGGAGTGCTACTGGAGTGCAAGAAATGTGCAGAATTGTTCTTTTGGTGCTCTTCAGTGTAGGGACCAGTCTCGAATACAAAGTAGGAAAAAAACTGAGGCACTCAAAATGTACAAAATAATTAAAAGCCTTTAATAGCACATGGCAGATAAAGTAAAAATACGCCAACGCGTTTCGGCCCTTTGGCCTTCATCAGGGCAAACTCGAGATGTTTATCACAGTGCAGATTTAAAGTCATAGGTGTAGGTCACATGTTGACAGTGGGCTGGCCCACAGTCCCCTAGAGGCATGATGGGACATGTAGGCCTAATAAATTTTAATTACAGGCTATACAAGTTCAAATACAATAATACAAGACATAAATGGTACAAATCCCAACAACCAATACATAGAAAGATACATTATATGAAAATAGTATAAAATAGTATAAAAAAAAATAATATAAAAAGATACATAGTGTAAGGATAAAAGCCTAAAAGTCTGTGCAATTGAACATACAGTATTAAAGAAACAATAAGAGGAGGAGATAGACTGAAAAAACTATTACAGCGACAGACCTACTGGATCTAACCTCTCAAGGCGACACAGTTTCCAGGACTCAATGGAGAGTTAGATTTCTCCCCCTTCCTTTAAAACTACAAGCTTTAAATGTGTAATTGATCCTTGTTCTATATCCCTGTCTTCATTGAAATGATTTAAGACTAGCCCTTAAATATATTATGCAAACTATAGCTGAAGCACTTTTGAATTATCGCTCTATATATATCCTTACACTATGTATCTTTTTATATTAGTTTTTTTTTATACTATTTTATACTATTTTCATATAATGTATCTTTCTATGTATTGTTTTTGGGGATTTGTACCATTTATGTCTTGTATTATTGTATATGAACTTGTATAGCCTGTAATTAAAATCTGTTCAGCCTACATGTCCCATCATGCTCCAGGGGACTGTGGGCCAGCCCACTGTGAACATGTGACCTACACCTATGACTTTAAATCTGCACTGTGAGAACCATCTCGAGTTTGCCCTGATGAAGCCGAAGGGCCGAAACGCGTTGGCGTATTTTAACTTTATCTGCCATGTGCTATTAAAGGCTTTGGATTATTTTGTATTTTTTGAGTGCCTCAGTTTTTTTCCTACTTTGTATATGAAAAAGGGAGGGTTTAGTAACACTTTCCACACATTATTAAACCACACGATACTGTCGCTCTGTTCGGTTTATCTGGATTGTTACTTAGCATCATTTTTAAGACCATAAACGATCACTGGACTCATTGTGCGGTCAAACTGTTCTCAGAGAACACACGGCTCTATGAGAACAACATTCCCAGGGATAAGGACTTACACTGTTTACTTTCTAAATGTGTGTTCCTGTTGCAGACAGCAGAGGGAGCTCCAGAGCATAAATGCCTCACTGCAAACACGGGTGGAGTTTAGAATGGAGTTGTTCTGATTCTGATAACGTTATGAGCAAAAGCTCCAATACCACACATTTTTCAGGTATGGTGTCAGCGAGTAAATACCACTGTGTATTTCCCGGAATGACGACGTGTAGATGTGAGCCGCTGCTGGTGAATGCTGTCGCTAATGAACAGAGCTGATGAAACACAGACTGTGGAGGCTCTGACACTTACAACACGACAATAACAGTGTGACGGGATTCTGTTCTGTAATGATGATGGAGAAGTCAGAAGGATGTTTTGATGATTTAATTAATAATAACGTTCCCAAAAGAGTGCTATATACAAAACAGTGAAACAACAACCACAACAAAGGCAGTGGTTCTTAACCATAGAGCCGCGGCCCAGCGCCACCTAGAGGGCCACAGAAAACTTTCAGTTTTGCACCAGTGGGCCACGAGGGCCGTGGGACTGTGTCAGGGTCGGTCACTGGCGGACCGCAGTCTGAGTCCGGACCCAGACACCATCCCATAGACCTGGACAGGGTCAGCCCGATATACCCCTTACCTCTGTTCCTCGGGGGAACCTGGGGGAACAGAGGTACTCCCAGTTGTGAAAGGTATCGACACCGCTGTCCTCATCTCGAGTTATCACCATGAACTCATAAAACACCCGCATGTAGAACTTTGTACAAACTCATCGCACATCAGCCCGGAGCAGAAGCTCTGAGCTCGGGAACAGCAGCAGTCAACAGCGATAAAGACACAGGACTCTCACTGTAGCTCGCAGCCTCTCAGGACGGGGCTGGGGGTTTGTTTCTTGGTCTTGTGCTTCCTCCAGGTGCGTTGGTCAGATGGTCTGGAGGCTCCATCCTTCATGTGCTGGTTCCAGATGAGGATGAGCAAGAACAAATGGGAAACTCAAGCTGCTATTTATTTTTACTTTTTTTTTTTTCTCAAATTAAGAAAACATTTGCACAATGCACAATTTAGCCATTTTATTTATTTTATCTAATCAACTTTAAACTGCAGCCCTGTATCTAATGTAGACCTACTGTGTGTTTCAGTGTTAACAACACATTTAGTTGAACTGTTTTTAATTTGTATTTTCATTGATTTGACAGTCTGTTGTTCATATATTCAGACATTGATAAAACTAGGCTACTTCTGTATCACAATAATAACCCAAGTGAGACCGGACCTCTGCTTGAGGTTTTCTCTAACCGGACCTCCTCAAATACTACTGAAATACTACTGGGGCCACTATGCAGGGGAAAAATCGGGTCTTGGCATCAAAAAGATTAAGAACCCCTGAACCAAGGTATTTACAGTATGTGTACACAACAGCAGAAATATACTATAAATAATATACACCAAAGGTTGTTACCTTCCATGTACAAGTCCAGGTCCAAACTGACTGAGGCTGGGGGAGTGGTATCTGCTTCTTTTATCCCCCAAGACTCCTCCCCCAAGCCAAGTAACACACACACACATCTGTTTTTCACATCTAAAACCCAAATTAACCATGACAACAAAAATATAGAAACATACTGAAAAATGCATTATACCACATGGCCATGTCTCTGCAGCAGCACAACCAGGGAAAAGAATATTCATTTTGTGATGACGTCAGTCGCCAATGTCCCGCGCACGAAGATGGAAATAGGAAGTGCCTGGAGGTGCTCTGTTTGACAGTGAGGTGTGTGAACCAGAGATGAATACTGGTGGAAGTTTGTTGGAGGACAAAGTTATGGAAGTTATCAAAACTACTGTGGTGGTGAGCGGATGATAACTACAGCAGGGAATGGAGCGGATGAACGGGGAGCGAGATTTAGATCAGGGCACTGGAGCGGACTGAATGTGTGGGTTTGTTTGGCCGGGTTTAGGTTAGAGCAGGTTTAGACGGGGCTCCTATGGTCACAAACAGAAAAGATGTGTGTGTTCTCTTCGATTACTTCATTTAGCCTTTGGTATGAAAAGTCAACTTAGTAAAATAACTGAGAGAGTGCAGCCCAAGAACAACAACAGCAGCAGCGACTCAGACTTTGTTTACTCTGTTTAATTATCCATGTGCTCTGAGGCTGAGCAGCTTTTTACAGGCCTCACTGCTGTTTGCATCCACACTGTGGTACAAAAGTGTTTAAATCAGATTAAATAAGCATTACTCATCATCAGAATCAGTAAACATGTCACTCATATTTTAGTCCACAAAATCATTTATTCTTGCATTTCTTAAAAAAATAAAATAAAATAAATAAATGTCTAGAAGTATACTTCTTCACACTATGGTATTACCAGTGTTGGGAAGGTGACTTTTAAAATGTATTCCCTTACAGATTACAGATTACATACACCAAAATGTACTTTGTAACATAATCCATTAAATAACTTAAAGTGAGTAATGTAATCTGAATACTTTGGAATACTTGATTACTTGGATTGTATTTTAGACCAGGTTTAGTCCTGTTTTAGTGCTGTTTTAGACCTGGTTTAGACCTGGTTTAGTGTCCGATAATGAGTGGAATTATGAAAAAAAAAAGAAAAGAAAAGGGTGCTATAGCCCAAAATGTAAAAACAGGAAAATACTGCTGTGTAATCCATTTATTTCAACAAAGTAACTGTAATCCAATTACCACTCACTGTAAGTGCAACTGAATACAGTTACTCATTATTTGTACTCTGATTACGTAACTCCGGTACATGTAATCTGTTACTCCCCAACACTGGGTATCAGTATTGGATCGCATCCCCGAAAATGGTATCTGAACAAAACTATAAAGTATATTTTCCAAATGCAGACATTATATTAACTTATAATATGAGAAATAGTTGACTGAAATGACCAAAAACATGCTTAAATGGGAATTAAAGCCAAAGGAATGTATCATGTGTTCTTTAATGTGATGAAAAATATTAATAATACTAATCTAATTCATTATATTTAGTCATTATAAGTGACCTGGATATTCACAAAGTTCACTTAACCAATTTATCATGAACATGAACTTTAATTAATCAGATATGAAGTATGTGACTTTTGGTGATGGAGTGGAGGCTTCAGGGGCTTAGATCTCAGCTGACCACTCATTGCCGTTGTGTCCTTGGGCAAGACACATCCACCTCGCCTATGTAAGAGTCTGTCAGCGGAGTGAGAGTGACGTGCGAGCCGATGAAAAACACCCCGGGGTTATATCTGAGATCGATATACCAAGATTGAGTTCCCAGAGCACATTTTGAGCACGTCCAGATTGGAAAGAAGATGGACATTTGAGCAGCTAAACTGATCCAAGAATCTCATGCATTTCAGAAGCTGTTTGCAGATGCCTAAATTAAAGGGTTATGAGCTTTTACGGAGTCACATTTATCTCAAAGCAGAGGACGTGATATTCCATATATAAGTGCAGTTGTGATGAGTAATTGCCTTAAATCCAATTACAATTTTGATTTGGTTTTCATCCTTTTACATAGATATTGGACAGAACTGAATCACTTTTAAAGGGGTCGTATTTGGTAAAAGCTACTTTCATGAGCTCTTTGCAAATGCACAACCTCATTAGTCGGCTCAGAATAGTATTTTGATTGTTTCATGCATGTTTGATTCTGCATTTGAGGTTTAAGTGCTCAGAAAATGTGTGTTTTTGCCTACCCCCTATCTCCGCCCACACCCCTGTATTTGCAATTATAATTTTTTTCAATTTAATTTAGACTGACTTATACAAAAAGGTTCAAAATAAAATGGCTAAACCTAAATACACCACTTGCCTCACCCTCATATACACCACCCTAAATCACCCGCATCATATACACCACCCGCCTCACCCGCATATAGACCACCCACCTCACCCGCATATACACCACCCTAATCACCCGCATATACACCACCCGCCTCACCCACACGTACACCACCAGACTCACTAACAGCTTCATCCTCCAGGCTGTTAGGATGCTGAACTCTCTCCCCTCTCTAACCACCAGGTCTGTGTGATGTGTGTGGTTGTCTGTAGAGTGTGAGTGTGTGTGCGGTGTGTATGTGGTGTGTGTGTGTTGTGTCAAGGCCGCCTGTGTGCGGTGTGTGTGTCCAGTGTGTGTGGTGAGTGCTATGTGAAAGCCACCTGTGTGTGGAGTGTGTGTTGTGTGCGGTGTGTGTGTGTGGTGTGTGTGTGTGGTGTTTGAGGTGTGGTGTTTGAGGTGTGTTTTTGTGGTGTGATGTGTGGTATGTATGTGGTGTGTGTGTTGTGTGAAGGCCGCCTGTGTGCAGTGTGTGTTGTGTGTGTAGTGTGTGTAGTGTGTGTGTGTGTCGTGTGTGTAGTGTGTGTAGTGTGTGTCGTGTGTGTAGTGTGTGTGTGTGTGTGTGTGTAGTGTGTGTAGTGTGTGTAGTGTGTGTCGTGTGTGTAGTGTGTGTAGTGTGTGTAGTGTGTGTAGTGTGTGTTGTGTGTGTAGTGTGTGTGTGTGTGTAGTGTGTGTTGTGTGTAGTGTGTGTTAGTGTGTGTGTAGTGTGTGTAGTGTGTGTCGTGTGTAGTGTGTGTGTGTGTGTGTGTGTCGTGTGTGTCGTGTGTGTGTGTGTGTAGTGTGTGTGTGTGTGTGTCGTGTGTGTGTGTGTAGTGTGTGTGTGTGTAGTGTGTGTGTGTGTAGTGTGTGTGTGTGTGTAGTGTGTGTGTGTGTGTGTGTAGTGTGTAGTGTGTGTAGTGTGTGTAGTGTGTGTCGTGTGTGTGTAGTGTGTGTTGTGTGTGTAGTGTGTGTAGTGTTGTGTGTGTGTTGTGTAGTGTGTGTAATGTGTGTAGTGTGTGTAGTGTGTGTATTGTGTGTCGTGTGTGTAGTGTGTGTAGTGTGTGTAGTGTGTGTATGTGTGTGTCGTGTGTGTAGTGTGTGTTGTGTGTGTATTGTGTGTACTGTGTGTAGTGTGTGTTGTGTGTGTGTGTGTGTGTGTGTTGTGTGTGTATTGTGTGTATTGTGTGCAGTGTGTGAACTCTCTCCCCTTTCACCACTGTGCTGTCAGAAAGCTACAAATCTGTATCTCTCCAAGAGCTGAACTCCCCAAAGAACATCTGGACTCAGACCTCCTGACTCCCCCAAGTCCCTTTACACTTCTGCACTATTTACATGTATTATTTCTTTTTACACATGGGAATGAGAATGAGAATTATTACACATGGGAATTTTGATTATTTTTATTTGTGTGTGTGTGTTGTGTGTGTGTGTGTGTGTGTGTGTGTGTGAAGAATAAACAATAAACTTTTTGAACTGTGAACTTGAAAAATGCACATGTTACCAGTTTAATATTATTTATATTATATTTAATATTAACACATGTTACCAGTTTATTATTAAAACACTGGAAAAGCATCCGTCTTCTTGATCTCCGTGGCCTGTTAACGGTTACTAAACTTCTCCAAAACTAATACTCAGAAATCTATTCCTTTTAAAAGGTGCTGCCCCTGATTTCTTCTTAAAAATGTGAAAAACAGAACTAAACTAAACTAAACAGAACTAAACTAAACTAAACAGAACTAAATTAAATTAAACTAAACTAAACTAAACTAAACTAGAAACAGTTTGCACTGATCCAAAATTCTTCCTCACTTGACCTTCTGCATTCAGATCATCTTCACTACTCACCACGTCGAGTTATACGCACTTTTCCAGAGCAGAGTTTTGCACCTTTGTGATGGTAAAGCTAACAACAACTAGCATGGTAACTCTGCACTTCCTGATTTTCATTTTCTGACAGTTAAACACTTTACTATTAGATGTAGAAAGCACATGGCCGACTTATTTTGACCTCTAGAGCTGCGGATACAACATATCTGTACTTTTGTCCATTTAATTCCTGTTTCTCCAAGGCTCACTAACTCTTCCTCTTCCTCTTCCTCTTCGACGCATGTCCGAGCGCGGCGTCCGCTCCTCGGCCGAGACACGACGCCGCAGGGACACGGACACTAATCACTTTTGTGTTTACCGTCTACCGCTCGGTCGGGTCGTGTGGTTCAGACGCTCGACTGAGATACAGAAGAAATGTCACGACTCGTGCCGGAAGAGTACAGAGAGAAGGAGAGAGAGGAGGAGGAAGAGGAGGAGAGAGAGGAAGAGAAGGAGAGAGAGGAGGAGGAGAAGGACAAGGGAGAGGAAGGTGTGATAAAGGTGGAGGAGGGAGATGAAGAGGGGGGAGGAGGAAGTGGAGGAGGAAAAAGAGGAAAAGGAGGAGGAAAATGAAGAAGAGGAGGGACAGGAAAACGAGGTGGAAGAGGAGGAGAGAGAGCAGTAGGGACTGAAGTAGGAGGAAAAGAAAGAAGATGAGGAGGAAAAGAAGGAGAGAGAGGAGAGAGAGGACGAGAGAGGAAGACAAGGGAGAGAAGGAGGAAGAGAAGGAGAGAGAGGAGGGGGGAGAGGAGGAAGGAGAGGAGGACAGAGGGCAGGAGGGAGAGGATGAGGGAGAGGAGGACGGAAAGGAAGATGAGAGAGAAAGGAGGAAGAGAAAGAAAAGGAAGAGGAGGGAGAGGACACTGAGAAGGACAGAGGAGGAGGAAGAGGAGGAGAGAGAGGAGGAAGGAGAAGGATAAGGGAGAGGAAGATGTGATAAACGTGGAGGAGGGAGGAGGAGGAGGAAGAGGAAAAGGAGGAGGAACATGAAGAAGAGGAGGGAGAGGAAAAGAGGAGGGAAAGGAAAAGGAGGTGGAAGAGGAGGAGAGAGAGAAGTACAGAGTGAAGAAGATGAGGGGGAAGAGAAGGAGAGAGAGGAGGAGGGAGAGAAGGAGAGAGAGGAGGAAGAGTAGGAGAGAGAGGAGAAGGGAGAGGAAGAGGAAGAGAAGGAGAGAGAGGAGGAAGGAGAGGAGGAGAGACAGGAGGAGGGAAAGGAGGAAGGAGAGGAGGAGAGAGAGGAAGAGGAAGAGAAAGAGAGAGAG
>NW_026571190.1:2787508-2812508 GCF_026225935.1 Boleophthalmus pectinirostris | reverse complement strand
CCAGTCGAATAGACGACTGTAATGCCCTGCTCTCTGGTCTTCCCAAAAAGAGTATTTCAGGTTTACAATTACTACAAAATTCAGCAGCACGTGTCCTGACGAGGACCAGAGGGCGGGACCACATTACACCGGTTTTAAAATCACTGCATTGGCTCCCTGTGAGTTTCAGGATCGATTTTAAAGTTCTTTTACTGGTGTTTAAATGTCTTAATGGTATTGGGCCTTCTTATCTTTCAGAACTGCTTTTACTTTTACTACTTTCCCTAGTAACAAGTTACTTTTACAGTGGAGTAACTCAGTTACCATCTGAATTATTTTTTTGGGAGAAGTAACTAGCAAATGTGACATCCAGTCCACAAAACAGTGTTATTAATCCAGTTTAAGGCGTTCTTTAAAAGTAAACAGATGAGTAGTTTCTCACATGTGTCTGTTTACATCCACACAGCGCACGGATCGAGGTGAAGCTGCAGATTAGTGACAGTGACTCTACTTCCTTTGGACTTTATCTCCAGCCTTTTGTACATTCAAAATCACATATTTGAAGTTTTCATTTCACAAATAATAATAACACAGTTTTGACTTGTATCTAAACTAGAAGTGCACAGTCTGATCTGAGTCTCAGAGTGAGTGATTTTACTGTAGACAGGAAACAGCTCATGTGTCTGAATCCAACGTGAGCCCGAACAGAATTTCTAAATATTTGTCTGAACCTGTCAAATATTCCCGTTGCTCAGGTTTCCACACTCTACTATACACTAGGTAAGGTTCTGCCCATAGGAAGTTGGACATACATGGACATAAACTCATTTAGCGTCCTGTTCATACAGGGTCATAAATGTTTATATCTTTATCCATTACTCTTCCAGTACAGAAATAGCTGCAGTCTATAACTAATGGCACTGGTTGCAGTGGGAACATTTTAATTAAATTTAGTTTGGCAACAATTTCATCTCAGTTCTTGTAATACAATAATTAACATAAATTTAAATAGCAAAGATATTAAATTATTACAAAATTAATGCATTCAGTTGATTAATGTACAATAAATAAATGAATAAACAAATACAACTTTGACAGGGTAAATGAGAAGGAAAAAATATAAAACTATGAAATGGTTAAATGCTCTGAAAGGTCAGTTTTTCAGAATAACTTTTTTCCATAATTTTCTGTCCAATTAGTTTTTCTCTGACCAATTTGTGTGCAATATTATGAGATTTGTTCAACCGCAGAACCAGAAGAAGTCATCCCAATCTGATTTTGTGTGTGTGTGTGTATGTGTGTGTGTGTGTGTGTGCGTGTGTGACTGTGTGTGTGTGAGTGTGTGCTCTCACTCATGAATGTCACAGTGTTCATGTGGGTTTATGGAGGTTTACGAGCGCTTTTATGAGGAGGACGACCTTGTATTGTCCATGTTTCATATGATGTCATGTTTGTGTGTGTGTGTGTGTGTGTGTGTGTGTGTGAAGGAGACGACTGTGAGCGCACAGATTCAATAAAGACAACTGCATTTCAATCAACGCACTGCTGATTGATTCTGTGAGTCATGTTTGACAGTGACTGGTGGAGGATTAAAGGTCCATACTGCACTATCTTCTGATCTGTGTTCTAATGTTTCCTCCACATTTAGGCTGAGTTCTTCTCTCAAAACTGAAGTGGATCACAAGAATCAATTTTACACAATTAATAATTTAACTGCTCTGAGTCCCTTGCTCCCTTTGGCAGTCACTCCCCCTTCAGAGCGCTATCACAACACAATCAACATGAATGAAACGACCGCACTTTGCATCGGGTTTGTCAGTTGTTGTGTGTAATGAAGTCGGTCCATGACATAGGCCCAGTTCAAGCTACATGTAAAAATGACAGAAACATGCAAAGTTTTAAAATGTTTATTGATTCATTGATTAAGATGTGGTTCATTAGATGTGGAGTGACCTCTGACAGAAATGTGAAAGTAAAGTAAAGTAAAAGTGCATTTAACCAAGTAATTATGGACATTTAAATTCATTGTGCTTACCCTCTTTTCTTTGTCTCAGGTGTTCTAGCTAAAAGAGCCCTGGAGAGCCGGAGCATCTTAAGAAGGTTCCAGGGCAAGCAAACATGTAAACATTGTTTTTGTTACTGCACTTAATGTTTAAACATTGAAATGACTTTATCACACCGGTAAATTGGACTCAAATGCAACACAAGTACTCAGGCAAACAAAGTCTTATTTAAATAACAGAAAGTGTCCTATAACAGGAAATGTTTATAATGACAACTCAGACTGAAAATATAACAGAGGAATCTATGATATTAAGTGTGAACGAAAATGTCTTCCAAGACTGGGAAAACACTAGTAAAAAACAGACTGGGAGTAAACTCAGGAACAGGGACAACAAACAGGGAAACACAGAATTGGAGAAGTCACAAACAGAACAGATTTAGGGAATACAGGGATTTCAGGTTTCAGGTTTTCAGGAGCTTGAGTGTCTGTCTTTACAGGTTGACAATCTGGCAAAGACTGAGGGAGAAGAGGGAGTATATATAGACTGGGCCTGGACTGATTACAGAATGAGGGGCAGCTGTAGGGAAAGGAGGGAGGTGGCAAAAGGAGGACCGGAAAAGACTGAGAAATGGAACTGGACTGGGGAAAAAAAAGTAAACAAAAGGCAGAACTGTGACAGACTTATCTGTACTTACCTGGGTTCTTAAATGAGCTTAACCAGTGAAGGGAGGTGACCTATAAAAGAAGCCAGCCTCAGCTTGTCCATGTTGAGGTGCTGTGTGTGTGCAGGTTGCTGCCATGTTGCCAAGTTTATTGTCAATTCTTCATACGAAAAAACAATATATTATTATTATTATTATTATTATTATTATTATTTTCTGCTGCTGTTGACCTGGATCTGACTGCAATGTTTCTTTTGTGTGTATTTTTATACTGAAATGACAAATAAATTCATATTCTGAAATTCTGATTCTGATAATAAATAAGTCTAATCTAATATAATCTAATATAATATAAAGAATTGAAACTGTGTTTCTCACTCCCATGCGTATAAATAAATAATAGTAATAGTAGTAGTAATAATACAAGTTCTGTTCTTGGGGAGATGCAGATTCCTGCTTCCTGGTTTCCTGATGGTTAGAGAGGGGAGAGAGTTCAGCATCCTAACAGCCTGGAGGATGAAGCTGTTAATGAGTCTGGAGGTGCAGGGACGGAGGCTCCTGTAGCTCCTCCTGGGGGGCAGGAGGCTGAACAGATTGTGTGCTGGGTGACTTGCATCACATGGCTTTGAGGGTGAGGTGGGTGGTGTATATGAGGGTGAGGGGTGTGTGTGAGGTGGTGTGTATATGAGGGAGGGGGTGGTGTATATGAGGGTGAGGTGGGTGGTGTATATGAGGGTGAGGCGGGTGGTGTGAGGCGGTGGTGTATATGCGGGTGAGGCGGGTGGTGTATATGCGGGTGAGGCGGGTGTGTATGAGGGTGAGGGGGTGGTGTATATGAGGGTGAGGCGGGTGGTGTATATGCGGGTGAGGCGGGTGGTGTATATGAGGGTGAGGCGGTGGTGTATATGAGGGTGAGGCGGGTGGTGTATATGCGGGTGAGGCGGGTGGTGTGTATATGTGGTGAGGCGGGTGGTGTATATGAGGGTGAGGCGGGTGGTGTATATGCGGGTGAGGCGGGTGGTGTATATGTGGGTGAGGCGTGTGACATTCAGTAGGTAGAGGTATTTTGTTTTCATACTCACCACTACTTTCTGTATTTTTGTAATTTTCTCATCAACTTCTTTTGCACAAACTGACGTAAAACTGATAAATCTTGACCACAAGTCGTATCCCACCAAACCACGTCACAACTATAAAACCAGGAAAACCTCCCAGGAGCACTTTGATCAGGACACTTTCATCAAGACACTTTGATCAGGACACTTCCAGAGGCACGGTGTAAGACTCTCGGAGAACACGGCGTCCTGCTGGGTTTGCACAGGGTGGACAGCGAGGTGCTCAGGTGTGAATGGAGCCCGGAGAAGATTTTGTTTTCCCACCTTTTTAATCTAAGAATTAAAGCTGTCTGAGTGAAGTCTTTGATTGGCTCGTCTCCTCACCAGCAGGGGGTTGACTGATGGATTGTTTTTTTTCTGACACAGGACTACATCAGTGAAAATGAAAAGGAAGTTACGCAGATTGTTAAACGAAAAAACAAAATAAAAATTAAAAAAGAAAAAAAAGTGCAGAAAATGTGATATTAAGTAATTATTTTTAAAGCACTACATTGTAACTGTATCATTCGTTCATTCGTACCAGTCCTAAAACAATAATAGCAGTAAAAATCAAATATGGTTTTGGAGACAAATAATGTGTTTTTTCATTTTCTTATTTTTGGTTTATATTGAAAAATGAATCAACGAATGATACATGGATTGGGTACCTTGATTACTTATGATTTTTATGGTTTTGCTTATTTGATTTGACTGTTTTTATTGTTTTAGGACTGGTATGATCACATTTGAACATTTTACCCTTTATTTTTCTTCATTTTATGTTCACTTTGCAGCACTTTGGAACCTGCTTTGTTTGTAAAATGTGCTATTAACGTGGATTTAGATTAGGATTGACCTTGAAAAACATGCATTCTCACTGTGAGCGGGCTTGCCTCCTCACAGATCTGACCTGTAAGTTCAATTTTCAAAGAGAAAAAAAAAAAGTAAAAGTAAAAGAGAAGGATCATAGTGGGACTCAGGAACTGTCCGTGGTGCTGAAACAAAGCAGTACATGGTATGGGGTGGATGGATGGAAATACAGTTTTCTTTAATAAATAATTAGTGTCTATATCCCATATTTCAGGGGTCCCCAACTGTCAGGGACCAAAACCGGGCCACGGGTTCAGTAAAATATTACAGTTTTAGGATGTGTGTTCTATGTCCGCGTGTGATACTATAAAAATGTAGAGTCAATTTAAAGAGGTGGTATTCTGCAAAATTGACTTAGTATAATGTTGTTTCTTTATACTTGAACAGGTTTTAGATGTCATCCATGCACGTCTGACTAATCTAGCGATCTCTCCTGGGCCCTATTCAAACCCTCCTTATAGTTAGCAGGAAGATTCTGTACAAAACTCAGCACAAGTGTAAGACTCACCCATGCTCCACATTAGAGAGTGGATCAGGTCAAATTTTTTAGTCAGCTTGGCCTGCGTCCGACAGAGCAGTGATCGAATCTGACCCGAGCCCAACACAATTAAAATCACACTATTTTCATAAGTCCTCTAATGAGACACATAGGATATTATTTGTTCCTCTAATGGACACACAGACACAAAATCGACAAATAGAACAAAAATAATAAGAACTCTTTACTGAGTAATAAAATCTTGAGTACCTCTCGTAAAGTGGTACATTTAAAGTGCAGCGTCTCATCTACATTTCATTCTTATCCGGGGCCGGGTTGCGGGGGCAGCAGTCTGAGCAGGGACTCCCAGACTTCCCTCTCCACACACACTTCCTCCAGCTCCTCCAGGGGGATCCCGAGGTGTTCCCAGGCCAGCCAAGAGACATAGTCCCTCCAGTGTGTCCTGGGTCTTCCCCGGGGCCTCCTCCTGGTGGGACATGCCCGGAACACCTCTCCAGGGAGGCATCCGGAACAGATGCCCTCCCCTGAGCTGGCTCCTCTCAATGTGGAGGAGCAGCTCTATTCCGAGCTCCTCCTGTGTGACTGAGCTCCTCACCCTATCTCTAAGGGAGCGCTCAACCACCCTGCGGAGGAAACTCATTTCGACCGCTTTTATCCGCGATCTTATCTTGTCCTTTTGGTCATCTTGTCTCATCCACATAGACATTGTCCTCCTCAAATAATGACATCCAGTCTACAAAACTGCTCTGTGAATCTAGTTGGAGGTGCTATTTAAAACCACTTACCATCCACCCGCCCGCGGGCAGGCGATTTTCCAATAAAAAATGTTCACTCTGTATATTCACCTTCATTATTGTTTTCACTACTGGCATGCCATACATCGATTGAAAGCTTAATTTCTCAATAAAACAACCATATCATTCATTTTATGCCGTACAACGAGCCCAAAACGCTATAACTTAAAAAATCACATCATAATCAAAGAATAAGATACGTGTTTCTTAACTTTGAGCTGGTTCTGTCGGTCCAAAATGCGTTCAATCCATGAAAAGTTGTACTCAATAAATTCATAATAATCCACAGAAAAAGAATATCAAGTTGTTTTTTCCATAAAATAATTCCATGTGGGTAAATAATCCAGAAAATCCTCGTCCGTATGAATGGATGAATGCGTGAATAAAAAGATATATTGCCTTTCTGAGCCTTCTCCCTCTCTGAGTTCCGTTTCTCTTGGCGCTCTTGGGTGCGCTTGTTTTCCTCACACTCTTAGCTTCAAAATGAGACCCTCCCCGCTGTTGTCGGTGGCGGGGTTTAGGTGGGACAAGCCGCTGAAGAAGCTAACGCACCCATCTACTTCCTGGCTTTACGCATGCGTCATCAGTTTGTTTACGGGAAATCTCTTCAGTCATTGGATCTTCCAGAAAGTGATTGACATATTGTTTTAGCCTATCAGCAGAGCTTTCAAACGGTGGGTGGGACGTGCAGATGGTCTTTGAAACAGGCGCTGTGTTTACAGGCGCCACAGAGAGGGACACAAGAAGCGGTTCGGGAGGGGCCCTATTGGGCAGATCTGCCACTTGGAGGACAATTTTGGCTACTTTTAGTTTTTTTTCTTGAGAAAACATGCCTAAAGTTCAGAAGAATTAGTATTATAATAATAGCAATTATTATTATATTATTATTATTATTATTATTATTATTATTATTATTTTGGCACAAATTTGGCAATCTTGTGCCGAATTGTCATTTTGTTTACACAAAGGCTCACAGCATCAAAACCCTTTGTCCTAGAGATCTGAAATTCTACACAGTTGTTGCCAACAACTTGAACAATGCCTATTTTTTTCAATTGTTTTTTCGAAGCAAAAGAAAATACAATTTTTAATTGACTGTACTGTAGGTTAGGCAACACTCACAGTCTTCATGTACATATCTACAGGCCTAAGCTTTAAAATGGTGCCTCACACAAGCATGTGGGTTCTAAGGTTTTCTTTTAATAAGCTATGGCACTGGGTATGTAGTGCTATTGTGCACACGCCAAAATAGGTGGATGGTAACAGTTTAAAAGTAAAAAGGTGAGTGTAAGAGAATTTAAGTAATTTATCTTCCATGTATATCTTTCAGTTTAACATTGACTCACAAAAACTATATTACTATTATAACTGTACACCATGATCTTCTCTTAGCACATCATTGGCACCATGATCTAAATTGTGGCATGTTTCTGTCTAACCGGTGTTTACTGGTTTTCATAGTTTCACCACACTCGCTTTATAAACCTCCTCCTTTGGAAACAGAGTCAAGGGACTTGAACACTCAAAGATCAAACTATGTTCATTTTTAAAATTATACTATGTTGACTTTTCAACTTCTCCAGGTCTGTATTATTGATGGTAAATAAACTTCTCCTGCTTAAGACTCCAGTTGGTCTCCAGCCTTTTACTTCCACCCTTTCTTTGAACAAGCTGAAAACTTCTACAACACTGAGTTTCGCTCCTCACATGTGTCTGTTTACATCTACACAGTGCACGGATCGAGGTGAAGCTGCAGATTAGTGACAGTGACTCTACTTCCTGTGGACTTAATCTCCAATCTTTTATGCTTTAGAAATCATGTATCTGAAGTTTTGCACCACATTTCACAAACAATAACAGAGTTTTGACTTGTATCTAAACTAGAAGTGCAGAGTCTGATCTTTGAACTTTTAAGAGTCTCAGAGCGAAACAGCTGACGCACTCATGTGCCCGAGTCCAACCCGAACCTGAACTCATCGGGTTTCCACGCTCGATCCCACATGACTTTTAGTTAATAACTATACAAAAACTTGATACAGAACTATACTCTACAACTTCACACTTCACCGATGTGCAGTTGTTTCATCAGTGAGTTACAGGCACATGAGGATCTAAAAATATGATGTGTTTGTGCAGTTAATACCCCAAAGAAATAAGTCTCCCTCTTTAACCTGGTCCACACACTGCAAACATTTATAATTTCTTAAACTAAGGTTGGGGGTTCTGTTCATGCTGAGCTGTTTGAGAGTGAAGAGAATCAAGCACCATAGCGATTAACAATTTCTAACTGGCATACTCCAATCATCTATCATCTAATGAATATGAATGAAACACCTGAAGACAGAACGCTGACACCAACGACACGCTCCAACACCCAGGTGAAAGTTCACTGATAACAGCTCCAATAGTGTGTGTGTGTGTGTGTGTGTGTTTGTTTGTGTACATGTATGTGTCTGTGTGTGTGTGCATGTGTCCGTGTGTGTGTGCATGTCTGTGTGTGTGTGCGTGTCTGTGTCCGTGTGTGTCTGTGTGTGTGTTTGCTTGTCTGTGTGTGTCTGTGCATGTGTGTCTGTGCGTGTGTGTTTGCGTGTGCACGTGCGTGTGTCTGTGCGTGCGTGTCTGTGTGGGTGAATGTCTGTGTGTGTGTGTGTTTGTGTGTGTGTGTGTTTGTGTGTGTGTGTGTGTGTGGTACTGTTGTGTGTGTGTGTGTGTGTGTGTGTCTGTGTGTGTCTGTGTGTGTGTGTGTGTGTGTCTGTGTGTGTGTGTGTGTGTGTGTGTCTGTGTGTGTCTGTGTGTGTGTGTGTGTGCTGTGTGTGTGTGTGTGTGTGTGTGTGTGTCTGTGTGTCTGTGTGTGTCTGTGTCTGTGTGTGTGTGTGTGTGTGTGTGTGTGTCTGTGTCTGTGTGTGTGTGTGTGTCTGTGTGTGTGAGTGTGTGTGTGTGTGTGTGTGTGTGAGTGTGTGTGTCTGTGTAGTGTGTGTGTGTGTGTGTGTCTGTGTGTGTCTGTGTGTGTGTGTGTGTGTGTGTGTGTGTGTGTGTGTGTGTGTGTGTGTGTGTCTGTGTGTGTGTGTGTGTGTGTGTGTGTGTGTGTGTGTGTGTGTGTGTGTGTCTGTGTGTGTGTGTGTGTGTGTGTGTGTGTGTGTGTGTGTGTGTGTGTGTGTGTGCTGTGTGTGTGTGTGTGTGTGTGTGTCTGTGTGTGTGTGTGTGTGTGTGTGTGTGTGTCTGTGTGTGTGTGTGCTGTGTGTGTGTGTGTCTGTGTGTGTGTGTGTGTGTCTGTGTGTGTGTGTGTGTGTGTGTGTGTGTGTGTGTGTGTGTGTGTGTGTGTGTGTGTGTGTGTGTGTTTATAATCTATGACACCAGTGGATCATTATTTTTATATGAAGTAAATCAGTCAAATCCTTCATGTCCAGTGCATGTACGTTTGTCTCTCTTTTATAAAAATCAAATCAATATCATTGCAGTGTATTTCATCAGGTCTGAACAACACATTTGAGGTAAAGAATATTTATTTACACTTATTTACATTTATTTACACGGTACATGGGGTTGAATACCATGCACTTTTAGACCAGGCTCAACCAGGGATGGTGGCTCAGCTGGTCCAAAGGGATCCTCTGGTTTGGGTCCAGTGCCAGACAGGCCCGCAAGAAGTCACTGCACTCTGCAAAAACAAACACACAAGACAAGTTTTACAGTGTACACTTCATAGTTGCTCTTCCCACTGTGAGTTCTTAAGTTCTTAAGTGACAAAACTTCTAGGATCCGTTCTGTAGATACTGTCATTGGTGCAGTGTTTAAGGGTGAACTGTGTCATCTATCTTCTCAAATGAAGGTCCGACATCTTTAATGTTTTATCTAATGACATGAAGACTAAATCATATCTAAATAATGTGTGTGTTTCTCTGCTCGTACCTTGGGACACACCACTCAGACTCAAGAAGGAAATGTATGGAAAACCCTTCATGAAATCTTTTGTGGTGAACCCTTTGTCACTCTTAGAGCGCAGCAGTTCGTGAAGTAGCGCCCCCGTCTGCCACACTGAGGTAGGAGCAGCGCGGTATCCTTCAGTCCCATAGGCCTCAGGAGGTGCATATTCTGGTGTTCCTGAAAACCAAAAAGAAACACACACAAATAAGTAGGGACGTTGAGAGACTGCATGGTGCATCTTTAGTGATCTTGTACTTTAACTACTACTGCTGCTATTACTACTACGTTGGTTAGGAATATTACCTTTGAAACTGTAGAAGGGCTCTGATTGGGCGCCGCAGCCACAGCCAAAGTCTATGACCCTGATCCTTGGGCCAGACTCTGTCGCCTGAACCAGGAGATTTTTCATATTAACGTCTCTATGGAAAATCTGTTTTGAGTCAAGGTCCAGCAGCGCGTTCACCACCTGACGGATCAGCTCCTGCCGGACAATAACAAGAACGTGGATTAGAAAAGTAACTGAAATGTATTACAAATGGCATTAATTATATATGAGATGAAAGAAGAGATGCTGTTCTCTGCTACATCGGCTTATTTACTACTTATTTATGACACCCAAGCGTATGTATATTTTTCCATGTAAGTTTTTTGTTATTTTTTCTGTTTTAGTTTTTTTTTTTTTTTTTTTTTTTGCATACCTTTGCGTGAGCTTCTGTCAGGGGGCCATTCTCCTGATGGTAGTCAAACAGGTCTTGGGATGGGGTGGGTCTCTCCATCACCAGAACCACCTCCTGGCCTTCATCCTGGAGGTACCAGTCGAGCAGAGTCACCGAGGGGTTCAGTCCGACCGAGTGCCGATCTGGAGCAGCTTTGTTCATCAGGACGGCCTCAGAGGGGACGGTCAACACTTCATTTTCAATGCTCTAAAAGAGGAAAATGTAAACAAAACAGATTATTCCACAATCAGAGGCAAATGCAGTGTCAGATATTCCTGGGGTGGTACTAGTGAGTTTTGTTCAATCTGATACAGTAAAACTATGGCAAGTATCACAATATTGATCTGATTCCTATGAGTTATGATCCTTCCCTTATGACTTTTAAATGCACCAACTGAAATATAAACAGTGTCTTTCAAAGTTTTACCAAACATAAATAAAAACAAACTGTGATTTTTGATACCTCCATTAGTTGGGAGGGAATTTGTGAAATATCATGAGGATTGTGCACTTCTGGAAAAGTTTTGGATTTTTAGCAGGGTGTTTAGGTATGGACCTAAGGTTTTTCAAAATCCATGGATACAAGTTGGGGTCACCCCCTAGTGGCCGATATGCATAAAATCCAAAATGGCCCCCGGCCAGGCCTCTAAACCCATATGTGAAATGAAATCAAGTCAAATAAGGTGCAGAAATAGTTTCATGGTTCTATAAAATGCTCCAGAATGTGTTCGACCAAATGTTGAAGAGTCCACTGCAGAATGGAACAGTCCTGGGTCACCAAATTCCGCCGGGGTGCCTCTCCCTTGCTTAACCGGGGAGGGGGCTTTAGAGTGGGTGTACGTGTTCGGGAGGTGCACCAGGTCTTGTATAGAGGAACTGGATTGCTTGTATCAAACAGTAGGAAGTAGAAAGTAGAAAAAAATACATTCTACTACAAAGTAAGACTAAAGGAAGCAGAGATATAACCTTTTCTTGTTTGGACAGGGGCTATTTTGGATTTTATGCACACCGGCCACTAGGACGGCATCACAGCTTGTACCTAACACTCTGCCAAAAATCAAAAACTTTTCCAGAAGTGCACGATTTTGATGAATTCCCTCCAGGCTACATCAGTATTCCTATTTGGTATCAGTCCATTCATCACTAATAGAAAAGAGCTGTGAGAGGTGATAGTAGCGCACAGACTTTTTAGTGGATACTGATGTCCATTATTTGTCTGGTTATTTGATGATACCGATACAACGATTTTAAAATCCATAAAATGTTCCAAAACTACAAAACAACAAAAATTGTCACTTACCACCAGAGAAAATTCCACGTTGTCCCTCTTAATGTGTTTAATGGCCACCTGAAAATCAGACATTAGAACATGATTCTATAATGGAGTCAAGTGAAAATGTGAAATTATAGGGACATTCATAGATGTTATAGATTCTATTCTGAATTTAAAGGTCTCCAGGAAGAAACTCCATCTCTATGGAGACTGACCCTCTACATGAAAAATCACTTGAAGTCATTTGAACTTAGATTAACTGTGCATTTGAAGTTTTGTAAATGATAAAAAGTGTATATTATCTTTACCGACTGTTGGTCTGAGATCCGGACGCCGGCAAACACCGACCCAAATCCTCCCTCTCCGAGCTGCTCATGCTCCTCGTATGTCAGCGCAAAGTCACTCACTGAGTTCATTTTACAAAAAAAAAATATTATTAGTATGATCATCCAATATGACATTACAACACCCATTCACACATAGACAAGGGAGCAAAGTGTCTTGCCCAAGAGCACATTAACAGTATTAGTTAGGTTTAGTTGTAGCTATGATGTATATGTTTCAGTCCTGGTTTGGTCCTAGATTAGTATTTTGGTCCTGTTGTAGTCCTGGTCTAGTCCTGGTTTAGTCCTGGTTTAGTCTTGGTTTAGTCTTGGTTTAGTCCTGGTTTAGTCCTGGTCTAGTCCTGGTTTAGTCCTGGTTTAGTCTTGGTTTAGTCTTGTTTAGTCTTGGGTTTAGTCTTTTTGGTTTAGTCCTGGTTTAGTCCTGGTTTAGTCCTGGGTTTAGTCCTGGTTTAGTCTTGGTTTAGTCTTGGTTTAGTCCAGTCCTGTTTAGTCCTGGTTTAGTCCTGGTTTAGTCTTGGTTTAGTCTTGGTTTTAGTCCTGGTTTAGTCCTGGTTTAGTCTTTTAGTCCTGGTTTAGTCGTTTAGTCTTGGTTGGTTTAGTACTGGTTCAGTCTTGGTTTAATCCTGGTTTAGTCTTGGTTTAGTCTTGGTTTAGTCCTGGTTTAGTCTTGGTTTAGTCCTGGTTTAGTCTGGTTTAGTCTTGGTTTAGTCTTGGTTTAGTCTTGGTTTAGTCTTGGTTTAGTCCTGGTTTAGTCTTGGTTTAGTCTTTTAGTCTGTTTAGTTTGGTTTAGTTTTTAGTCTTAGTCTTGGTTAGTCTGGTTTAGTCTTGGTTTAGTACTGGTTCAGTCTGGTTTAATCCTGGTTTAGTCTTGGTTTAGTCTGGTTTAGTCCTGGTTTAGTCTTGGTTTAGTCCTGGTTTAGTCCTGGTTTAGTCCTGGTTTAGTCTTGGTTTAGTCTTGGTTTAGTCTTTGTTTAGTCTTTGTTTAGTCTTAGTTTAGTCCTGGTTTGGTCCTGGTTTAGTCTTGGTTTAGTCTTGGTTTAGTCCTGATTTAGTCCTGGTTTAGTCCTGGTTTAGTCTTGGTTTAGTTCTGATTTAGTCCTGGTTTAGTCCTGGTTTAGTCTTGGTTTAGTCTTGGTTTAGTTCTGGTTTAGTCCTGATTTAGTCTTAGTTTAGTCCTGGTTTAGTCTTGGTTTAGTCTTGGTTTAGTCCTGGTTTAGTCCTGATTTAGTCCTGGTTTAGTCTTGGTTTAGTCCTGGTTTAGTCCTTGGTTTAGTCTGGTTTAGTCCTGATTTAGTCTTGGTTTAGTCCTGGTTTAGTCCTGGTTTAGTCCTGATTTAGTCTTGGTTTAGTCCCTGGTTTAGTCCTGGTTTAGTCTGGTCTTAGTCCTGGTTTAGTCTTGGTTTAGTCTTGGTTTAGTCTTGGTTTAGTCTGGTTTAGTCTTGGTTTAGTCTTGGTCCTGGTTTAGTCCTGGTTTTAGTCTGGTTTAGTCTTGTTTAGTCTTTGGTTTAGTCTTTGTTTTAGTCTTAGTTTAGTCCTGTTTGGTCCTGGTTTAGTCTTTGGTTTAGTCTTGGTTTAGTCCTGATTTAGTCCTGGTTTAGTCCTGGTTTAGTCTTGTTTAGTTCTGATTTAGTCCTGGTTTAGTCCTGGTTTAGTCTTGGTTTAGTCTGGTTTAGTCAGTCTTGGTTTAGTCCTGGTTTAGTCTTGGTTTAGTCTTGGTTTAGTCCTGGTTTTAGTCTTGGTTTAGTCCTGGTTTAGTCCTGGTTTAGTCCTGGTTTAGTCTTGTTTAGTTTGGTTTAGTTTTGTTTAGTCTTGGTTTAGTCTTTGTTTAGTCTTTGGTCTTAAGTTTGTCCTGGTTTTAGTCTTGGTTTATCTTGTTTAGTCCTGATTTAGTCCTGGTTTAGTCCTGGTTTAGTCTTGGTTTTAGTCTGGTTTAGTCCTGGTTTTAGTCTGGTTTGTCTTTTAGTTCTGGTTTAGTCCTGATTTAGTCTTGTTTAGTTTAGTCTTGGTTTAGTCCTGGTTTAGTCTTTTAGTCCTGTTTAGTCTTGGTTTAGTCTGGTTTAGTCCTGGTTTAGTCCTGGTTTAGTCCTGGTTTAGTCCTTTTAGTTTAGTCCTTGGTTTAGTCCTGGTTTAGTCCTGATTTAGTCTTGGTTTAGTCCTGGTTTAGTCCTGGTTTAGTCTTGGTTTAGTCTTGGTTTAGTCCTGGTTTAGTCTGGTTTTTAGTCCTGGTTTAGTCCTGGTTTAGTTGGTTTAATCCTGGTTTAGTCTTGGTTTAGTCCTTGGTTTAGTCCTGGTTTAGTCTTGGTTTAGTCCTTGGTTTTTAAGTCCTGGTTGTCTTAGGTTTAGTCTTGGTTTAGTCTTTGTTTAGTCTTTGTTTAGTCTTAGTTTAGTCCTGGTTTGGTCCTGGTTTAGTCTTGGTTTAGTCTTGGTTTAGTCCTGATTTTGGTTTAGTCCTGGTTTAGTCTTGGTTTAGTTCTGATTTAGTCCTGGTTTAGTCCTGGTTTAGTCTTGGTTTAGTACTGGTTCAGTCTTGGTTTAATCCTGGTTTAGTCTTGGTTTAGTCTTGGTTTAGTCCTGGTTTAGTCTTGGTTTAGTCCTGGTTTAGTCCTGGTTTAGTCCTGGTTTAGTCTTGGTTTAGTCTTGGTTTAGTCTTTGTTTAGTCTTTGTTTAGTCTTAGTTTAGTCCTGGTTTGGTCCTGGTTTAGTCTTGGTTTAGTCTTGGTTTAGTCCTGATTTAGTCTGTTTAGTCCTGGTTTAGTCTTGGTTTAGTTTTGTTTAGTCCTGGTTTAGTCCTGGTTAGTCTTGGTTTAGTCTTGGTTTAGTTCTGGTTTAGTCCTGATTTAGTCTTAGTTTAGTTTTAGTCTTTGGTTTAGTCTTGGTTTAGTCCTGGTTTAGTCCTGATTTTAGTCCTGGGTTTAGTCTTGGTTTAGTCCTGGTTTCCTGGTTTAGTCCTTGGTTTAGTCCTGGTTTAGTCTTGGTTTAGTCTGGTTTAGTCCTGGTTTAGTCCTGGTTTAGTCCTGGTTTAGTCTTGGTTTAGTCTTGGTTTAGTCTTGGTTTAGTTGGTTTAGTCTTGGTTTAGTCCTGGTTTAGTCTTGGTTTAGTCCTGGTGTCTTGGTTGTCCTGGTTTAGTCTTGGTTTCCTTGGTTTAGTCCTGGTTTAGTCCTGGTTTAGTCCTGGTTTAGTCCTGGTTTAGTCTTGGTTTTAGTCCTGGTTTAGTCCTGGTTTAGTCTGGTTTAGTCTTTGTCTTGGTTTAGTCCTGGTTTAGTCCTGGTTTAGTCCTTTTAGTCTTGGTTTAGTCTTGTTTAGTCTTCCTGGTTTAGTCTTGGTTTAGTCCTGGTTTAGTCCTGGTTTAGTCTTGTTTAGTCTTGTTTAGTCTGGTTAGTCTTGTTTAGTCTTGGTTTAGTCCTGGTTTAGTCTGTTTAGTTAGTCTTGGCTGGTTTAGTCCTTTTAGTTTTTAGTCCTGGTTAGTTTGTTTAGTCTTGGTTTAGTCCTGGTTTAGTCCTGGTTTAGTCTTGGTTTAGTGGTTTAGTCTTGGTTTAGTCCTGGTTTAGTCCTGGTTTAGTCTTGTTTAGTCTTGGTTTAGTCCTGGTTTAGTTCCTGGTTTAGTCTTGGTTTAGTCCTGGTTTAGTCTTGGTTAGTTCTGGTTTAGTTCTGGTTTGTCTTGGTTTAGTCCTGGTTTAGTCTTGGTTTTAGTTCTGGTTTAGTTCTGGTTAGTCAAGTGTTTAGTCCTGGTTTGTCCTGGTTTAGTCCTGGTTGTTTTGACTCTCGTACCTTCTCTTGGAGCTTCGTATCTAGTTCTGTCGTGTTTCTCCTCCGAGTGTAGATTTTTTGGAGCAGGACGTTTTGGACTCAAGTCAGATTTGACTGAGTCACTGGATTTTCTTTCCTTGGTTTGGAAAAGGCTCAGTCCAGTTGTAAAGACGAGCCTGGAGCCTGTGAAACATCATGTCATTGTTATTACTTGGTTACTACATGTTTATGTGTAAGGATCAAAATAGACTCATGTAAACACACTTCAAACCACAGATGGGTCGTTTCATCTACATTTACTTGAGGAACTTCTTGACAAAAACTCTACCACCAGAGTAGTTTTCTGACTTTTTACTGTTACTTGTGTACTTTTGGATCAGTATTTTCTACTTGTACTTAGTAAAACATTAAAGAGACGATACTCTTGTANTTAATTTAATAAACCAGGGAAATACAAACAACCATGATCCTTTAGCACAGGACACAACTCAGTGGAATATGAGTGTTCTTTGTGTGACAGAGGATGTGCTGATGATGGTGAGTCTGTTCTGTGTGTGTATCGTGGAGGAGATGGTTCATGTTTTAACTTTTCATACGAGGCAGATTGTTCAGCGCAGGTTTATTCATTTCACTGATTATGGTCTTTATTTATGTCACTTTATTTATGTCACTAATGTTGTGATGAAAAGACTGAAACGTGTTTGTCTTTTGCATGTGCACACTTTTTGTTGCAGAAGCGGGGATACTGCGTATACATGCCACAGTATCCCGGTTACTATCGGAATATACCAGTACAGTATCCCGGTTTCTAACTGGGTCTGCCTTATCCGGATACTGAAACAGGGATACTGTGTGTACATGCACCATGACCAAACCTGTACACTCAAAAAAGTCAATTCTAACCAGGACACTGATGTGCTGTAAACTCACTCACTGAGTTCAGCAGAGTTTAAACATGAAGTTCATGAACTTATTACCTGGTCCCCGAAGGGTTGACCAGGTTTTGTGTGTGTGTGTGAGTGTGTGTGTGTGTGTGTGTGTGGTTTATAATCTATGACATCAGTGGATCATTATTTTTATATGAAATAAATCAGTCAAATCCTTCATGTCCAGTGCATGTACGTTTGTCTCTCTTTTATAAAAATCAAATCAATATCATTGCAGTGTATTTCATCAGGTCTGAACAACACATTTGAGGTAATGAATATTTATTTACACTTATTTACACTTATTTACACGGTACATGGGGTTGAATACCATGCACTTTTAGACCAGGCTCAACCAGGGATGGTGGCTCAGCTGGTCCAAAGGGATCCTCTGGTTTGGGTCCAGTGCCAGACAGGCCCGCAAGAAGTCACTGCACTCTGCAAAAACAAACACACAAGACAAGTTTTACAGTGTACACTTCATAGTTGCTCTTCCCACTGTGAGTTCTTAAGTTCTTAAAGGTTGTACAGAGGATTTTTTAAGGGGAGAAAAGTACAGCGACAGTGGATGTGCATGTGGGACACCACCTTAATCCTCCACAGCTCCTCAGTAGAAACATCTCCTCCCGCTTCTTTACTCTAGAAATCACGCTTGTTTACAGCCAGAATTACTGTTGAAGTGTCTAGAAGTAGTTTAAGCGACCGATGCGTCAGTTTTTAGATCCTTCGTCTGCTTCACTCGCGCAACTGCTGGAAGGAATCTCCAAGAATCACCTCAGTTTGGCTTTGCTCCTTTTCCCCTTCTCTTCATCTTTCAGCGACCTCATAAACCGACTTTCTTTTGCGGTGAACTGGTCGTGGATTCTCGTCCGCCATCGCGACAAACTTTGTGCGAAATGCGAGGAAGCTACAGTTTGAAAAAGCCTCTAAGAACCGCTACATAAACCACGTAATTCCTGCACGCTGGCAAGTCAGTTACACTAGGGAGTTTGACTGACAACCTAACAGCCAATAGAAAATAAGAGAGCCTGAGTATTTATTGGCTGATGTTTATCTGGCCTCACTACATCCACAGTTGATAGATTTTCATTCTTTTTTTTTTTTTTTTTGGTCATCATAATTACAAGGCTGCTGTGTCTCTGTAATGGTATTTTAAACTTTCATTGACAATTTGAAACTAAAAAAAAAAATCCTCCATACAACCTTTAAGTGACAAAACTTCTAGGATCCGTTCTGTAGATACTGTCATTGGTGCAGTGTTTAAGGGTGAACTGTGTCATCTATCTTCTCAAATGAAGGTCCGACATCTTTAATGTTTTATCTAATGACATGAACACTAAATCATATCTAAATAATGTGTGTGTTTCTCTGCTCGTACCTTGGGACACACCACTCAGACTCAAGAAGGAAATGTATGGAAAACCCTTCATGAAATCTCTTGTGGTGAACCCTTTGTCACTCTTAGAGCGCAGCAGTTCGTGAAGTAGCGCCCCCGTCTGCCACACTGAGGTAGGAGCAGCGCGGTATCCTTCAGTCCCATAGGCCTCAGGAGGTGCGTATTCTGGTGTTCCTGAAAACCAAAAAGAAACACACACAAATAAGTAGGGACGTTGAGAGACTGCATGGTGCATCTTTAGTGATCTTGTACTTTAACTACTACTGCTGCTATTACTACTACGTTGGTTAGGAATATTACCTTTGAAACTGTAGAAGGGCTCTGATTGGACGCCGCAGCCACAGCCAAAGTCTATGACCCTGATCCTTGGGCCAGACTCTGTCGCCTGAACCAGGAGATTTTTCATATTAATGTCTCTATGGAAAATCTGTTTTGAGTCAAGGTCCAGCAGCGCGTTCACCACCTGACGGATCAGCTCCTGCCGGACAATAACAAGAACGTGGATTAGAAAAGTAACTGAAATGTATTACAAATGGCATTAATTATATATGAGATGAAAGAAGAGATGCTGTTCTCTGCTACATAGGCTTATTTACTACTAATTTATGACACCCAAGCGTATGTATATTTTTTCATGTAAGTTTTTTGTTATTTTTCTGTTTTAGTTTTTTTTTTTTTTTTTTTGCATACCTTTGCGTGAGCTTCTGTCAGGGGGCCATTCTCCTGATGGTACTCAAACAGGTCTTGGGATGGGGTGGGTCTCTCCATCACCAGAACCACCTCCTGGACCTTCATCCTGGAGGTACCAGTCCAGAGAAGAGTCACCGAGGGGTTCAGTCCGACCGAGTGCCGATCCGGAGCAGCTTTTGTTCATCAGACGGCCTCAGAGGGGACGGTCAACACCTCATTTTCAATGCTCTAAAAGAGGAAAATGTAAACAAAACAGATTATTTCCACAATCAGAGGACAAATGCAGTGTCAGATATTCCTGGGGTGGTACTAGTGAGTTTTGTTCAATCTGATACAGTAAAACTATGGCAAGTATCACAATATTGATCTGATTCCTATGAGTTATGATCCTTCCCTTATGACTTTTAAATGCACTAACTGAAATATAAACAGTGTCTTTCAAAGTTTTACCAAACATAAATAAAAAAAACTGTGATTTTTGATACTTCCATTAGTTGGGAGGGAATTTGTGAAAATATCATGAGGATTGTGCACTTCTGGAAAAGTTTTGGATTTTTAGCAGGGTGTTTAGGTATGGACCTAAGGTTTTAAAAAATCCATGGATACAAGTTGGGGTCACCCCCTAGTGGCCGATATGCATAAAATCCAAAATGGCCCCGGCCAGGCCTCTAAACCCATATGTGAAATGAAATCAAGTCAAATAAGGTGCAGAAATTGTTTCATGGTTCTATAAAATGCTCCAGAATGTGTTCGACCAAATGTTGAAGAGTCGACTGCAGAATGTAACAGTCCTGGGTCACCAAATTCCGCCGGGGTGCCTCTCCCTTGCTTAACCGGGGAGGGGGCTTTAGAGTGGGTGTACGTGTTCGGGAGGTGCACCAGGTCTTGTATAGAGGAACTGCATTGCTTGTATCAAACAGTAGGAAGTAGAAAGTAGAAAAAATACATTCTACTACAAAGTAAGACTAAAGGAAGCAGAGATATAACCTTTTCTTGTTTGGACAGGGGCTATTTTGGATTTTATGCACACCGGCCACTAGGACGGCATCACAGCTTGTACCTAACACTCTGCCAAAAATCAAAAACTTTTCCAGAAGTGCACGATTTTGATGAATTCCCTCCAGGCTACATCAGTATTCCTATTTGGTATCAGTCCATTCATCACTAATAGAAAAGAGCTGTGAGAGGTGATAGTAGCGCACAGACTTTTTAGTGGATACTGATGTCCATTATTTGTCTGGTTATTTGATGATACCGATACAACGATTTTAAAATCCATAAAATGTTTTCCAAAACTACAAAAACAACAAAAATGTCACTTACCACCAGAGAAAATTCCACGTTGTCCCTCTTCATGTGTTTAATGGCCACCTGAAAATCAGACATTAGAACATGATTATATAATGGAGTCAAGTGAAAATGTGAAATTATAGGGACATTCATAGATGTTATAGATTCTATTCTGAATTTAAAGGTCTCCAGGAAGAAACTCCATCTCTATGGAGACTGACCCTCTACATGAAAAATCACTTGAAGTCATTTGAACTTAGATTAACTGTGCATTTGAAGTTTTGTAAATGATAAAAAAGTGTATATATCTTACCGACTGTTGGTCTGAGATCCGGACGCCGGCAAACACCGACCCAAATCCTCCCTCTCCGAGCCTGCTCATGCTCCTCGTATGTCAGCGCAAAGTCACTCAGTCCTGAGTTCATTTTACAAAAAAAAAAAATATTAGTCTTGGTTTATGGTTTATGGTCCAATAGTGGGACATTACAAGTCCTGGTTTAGTCTGGTTTAGTCTTGGTTTAGTCCTGGTTTATAGTTTACTTGGTTTAGTTTAGTCTTGGTTTAGTCCTGGTTTAGTTTAGTCTGGTTTAGTCTTGGTTTAGTCTGGTTTAGTCCTGGTTTAGTCCTGGTTTAGTCCTGGTTTAGTCCTGGTTTAGTCTTGGTTTAGTCTGGTTTAGTCTTGGTTTAGTAGTCTTGGTTTAGTTTAGTTTGGTTTAGTTTGGTTTAGTCTTGGTTTAGTCTTGGTTTATGGTTTAGTCCTGGTTTAGTCCTGGTTTAGTCCTGGTTTAGTCCTGGTTTAGTCTTGGTTTAGTCCTGGTTTAGTTTGGTTTAGTCCTGGTTTAGTCTTGGTTTAGTTTTTAGTCCTGGTTTAGTCCTAGGTTTAGTCCTGGTTTAGTCTTGGTTTAGTCTTGGTTTAGTACTTGGTTTAGTCTTGGTTTAGTTTAGTTCTCTATGGTTAGTCTTGGTTTAGTCCTGGTTTAGTCCTTTGGTTTAGTCTGGTTTAGTCCTGGTTTAGTCTGGTTTACTGTTTAGGTTCTTGGTTTAGGGTTTAGTCGTTTAGTCTGGTTTAGTTTGGTTTAGTCCCCTCTTGGTTTAGTCTTGGTTTAGTCCTGGTTTAGTCTTGGTTTAGTTTGGTTTAGTTTAGTCTTGGTTTAGTCTTGGTTTAGTCCTGGTTTAGTCTTGGTTTAGTCTGGTTTAGTTGGTTTAGTCTGGTTTAGTCCTGGTTTAGTCCTGGTTTAGTCTTGGTTTAGTCCTTGGTTTAGTCTTGGTTTAGTTTGGTTTAGTCCTGGTTTAGTCTGGTTTAGTCTTGGTTTAGTCTTGGTTTAGTCCTGGTTTAGTCCTGGTTTAGTCCTGGTTTAGTCTGGTTTAGTCTTGGTTTAGTCCTGGTTTAGTCTGGTTTAGTCTTGGTTTACTTGGTCTTGGTTTAGTCTTGGTTTAGTCCTGGTTTAGTCCTTGGTTTAGTCCTTGGTTTAGTCTTGGTTTAGTCCTGGTTTAGTCTTGGTTTAGTCTTGTTTAGTCTTGGTTTAGTCTGGTTTAGTCCTTGGTTTAGTCTTGGTTTAGTCCTGGTTTAGTCCTGGTTTAGTCTTGGTTTAGTCCTGGTTTAGTCCTGGTTTAGTCTTGGTTTAGTCTGGTTTAGTCTGGTTTAGTCTTGGTTTAGTCTTGGTTTAGTCCTGGTTTAGTCTTGGTTTAGTCTTGGTTTAGTCCTTGGTTTAGTCCTGTTTAGTTTAGTCCTTGGTTTAGTCCTTGGTTTAGTCCTGGTTTAGTCCTGGTTTATGGTTTAGTCTTGGTTTAGTCTTGGTTTAGTCTTGGTTAGTCCTGGTTTAGTCCTGGTTTAGTCTCCTGGTTTAGTCTGGTTTAGTCTGGTTTAGTCTTGGTTTAGTCTTGGTTTAGTCCTAGTCTTGGTTTAGTCCTGGTTTAGTCCTTGGTTTAGTCTTGGTTTAGTCCTGGTTTAGTCCTGGTTTAGTCTTGGTTTAGTCCTGGTTTAGTCTTGGTTTAGTCCTGGTTTAGTCCTGGTTTAGTCTTGGTTTAGTCCTGGTTTAGTCTTGGTTTAGTCCTGGTTTAGTCTTGGTTTAGTCCTGGTTTAGTCTGGTTTAGTCCTGGTTTAGTCCTGGTTTAGTCTTGGTTTAGTCTTGGTTTAGTCCTTGGTTTAGTCCTGGTTTAGTCTTGGTTTAGTCCTGGTTTATTTGACTCTCGTACCTTCTTCTTGGAGCTTCGTCCTCTTAGTCCTGTTCAGTGTTTCTCCTCCGAGTGTTGATTTTTTGGAGCAGGACGTTTTGGACTCAAAGTCAGATTTGACTGAGTCTCTGGATTTTCTTTTCCTGGTTTGGAAAAGGCTCAGTCCAGTTGTAAAGACGAGCCTGGAGCCTGTGAACACATCATGTCATTGTTATTACTTGGTTACTACATGTTTATGTGTAAGGATCAAATACACTCATGTAAACACACTTAAAACCACAGATGGGTCGTTTCATCTACATTTACTTGAGTAACTTCTTGACAAAACTCTACATCTCAGAGTAGTTTTCAGACTTTTTACTGTTACTTGTGTACTTTTTGGATCAGTATTTTCTACTTGTACTTTAGTAAAAACATTTAAAGAGACGATACTCTTGTAACTTTAAATACATTACAACTACATGACCCTTGATCTCTTCAGGTTGGGATTGTTTTAAATTCTTAAAAATTTCTTTCACAAACCTTGCACGATCGCTCGGCTGACGTCAAAAATGTACTGCGTCCACGGTGCCATCGTTTTGAAATCACAAAAAGGCAATAGTCGATAAAAGTGTCTGAGCTGCTGAGATCCGTGTGTCTCCTGTGCTGTGTGTCTGAGAAGTTGTGACCTGTTGGAGCTGAACTTATACAGAAAGTTGCGGAATGGCAGTTATGTAATTTAGAATGTTGCCGCTGGCGACGGCCAATATTTAAATTGTTTTGATTTAAATGACACATTAATGCACATCACTATCGCGGTTATTAGCCATATCTGGGTTATAGCAGTACTCGGGATACTGTGTGTACATGTGCTCTGAGAAACCGGGACGCTCATATCACTGTGTACATGATCAAATGGAGTGTCCCGCTTTCTTGACATAATCTTACAAATGTGCAAAAATTAACTTAATTTAATAAACCAGGGAAAATACAAACAACCATGATCCTTTAGCACAGGACACAACTCAGTGGAATATGAGTGTTCTTTGTGTGACAGAGGATGTGCTGATGATGGTGAGTCTGTTCTGTGTGTGTATCGTGGAGGAGATGGTTCATGTTTTAACTTTTCATACGTGTGCAGGTCATACGAGTGCAGATTGTTCATGTGCAGGTTTATTCATTTCACTGATTTATGGTCACTTTATTTATGTTGGTCACTTTATTTATGTCACTAATGTTGTGATGAAAAGACTGAAACGTGTTTGTCTTTTGCATGTGCACACTTTTTGTTGCAGTAAGCGGGATACTGCGTATACATGCCACAGTATCCCGGTTACTATCGGAATATACCAGCTACAGTATCCCGGTTTCTCATAACTTGGATCTGCCTTATCCAGGATACTGAAACAGGGATACTGTGTGTACATGCACCATGACCAAACCTGTACACTCAAAAAAGTCAATTCTAACCAGGACACTGATGTGCTGTAAACTCACTCACTGAGTTCAGCAGAGTTTAAACATGAAGTTCATGAACTTATTACCTGGTCCCCGAAGGGTTGACCAGGTTTTGTATTCACCCTGTGTGTGTGTGTGTGTGTGTGTGTGTGTGTGTGTGTGTGTGTGTGTGTGTGTGTGTGTGTGTGTGTGTGTGTGTGTGTGTGTGTGTGTGTGATTGAGGTAAGATCTTAAGACCGAGCCCAAGCCCGACCGGTCGGGTCTAAAATGTCAATCATTACTTCGGGTCGGGTCGGGCTCGGGCTTCAAATAAATATATGTTTATAAAATGTATGCTAAAACGTGTGTGGATACTAAACTAAGGAATACTTGTTATAAAATAAATAATATGGATAAAACAGAGAAGTAATGTAATGTAATTGCTATTTAACTACTAAACAGGTCCGCAGAGCCAGAGCTCTGCGCACGTGAACGCCCCTCTTCATTTAATCATCTTCCCCTCCGCAAGTCTGCATCTATTTTGACCTGGTGTCCCCAATATGGAGGAGCAGAAGTTAAACTAAAGGCAGGAGAACTGAAAAGACAAACACGCACCGGTAAGAGTGAGGTGTGGAAAAGCTTCAAATTGATTGTTGAAAATGTACAGAAACTTGCGTTGGCTTGCTGTGTGTCAATGTGGCGCTTTGCTTTCATACGAGAGCAAAAAGACTGCACCTCGACGTGAGTGTCCTCCTCCCGAGTCACAAATAAAATATGACATTTCGGGTTTGCTTCGGGTCGGGCCTGCAAATCAAGTTAATGTGGTTGTGTCGTGGCGGTGTCGTGTGTTGTAATGTACCCGTGTGGCCGTGGTCGGGTGTGGCTGGATGTGTTTGTGTGTGCCCAATCTGTGTGTCCTGTGTGTGCTGTGTGTGTGTGTGTGTGTGTGTGTGTGTGTGTGTGTGTGTGTCGTGTGTGTGTGTGTGTGTGTGTGTGTGTGTGTGTGTGTGTCTGTGTGTGTGTGTGTGTGTGTGTGTGTGTGTGTGTGTGTGTGTGTGTGTGTGTCTGTGTGTGTGTGTGTGTGTGTGTGTGTGTGTGTGTGTGTGTGTTGTGGGACACACTGAGCCATATTTGATCCACAGAGCAGCCTACAGCTTGTAAGTGATGCATAAAACAGCCACTATTCTCTGCCGGGTCATTT